>NW_022589711.1:57882338-58337463 GCF_004348235.1 Phoca vitulina | reverse complement strand
GAGTGGGAGAGGGAGAAGCAGGCTTCCCGCAGAGCGGGGAGCCCGATGTGGGGCTCGATCCCAGGACCCTGGGATCATGACCTAAGCCGAAGGCAGACGCTTAATGACTGAGCCACCCAGGCGCCCCATTTTTTTAGTTTCTATATCATTTATTTCTGCTCTAATCTTTATGTCCTTCCTTCTACTGTTTTGGCTTTTGTTCTTTTTCTAACTCCTTTAGGTAGAAGGTTAGGTTGTTTGAGATTTTTCTTACTTCTTGAGGTAGGCCTGTATTGCTATAAACTTCCCTTTTACAACAGCTTCTCCTGCATCCTAAAGATTTTGGACCATTGTATTTTCTTTTTCATTTGTTTCCTTCTTTTAAGATTTTATTTATTTATTTGAGAGAGAGAGCACAAGGGAGAGAGTATGAGCTGGGGGAAGGGCAGAGAGAGAGAGGCAGAAGCAGGCTCCCCACTGAGCAGGGAGCCTGACATGGGGCTCAATCCCAGGACCCCGGGACCATGACCCCAGCCGAAGGGGTCACTTAACTGACTGAGCCACCCAGGCAGCCCTGTTTCCATTTATTTTTTTATTCTTTGATTTCTTGGTTGATCCATTGATTGTTTAGTAGCATGTTATTTAACCTCCATGTATTTGTGGTCATTCCAGACTCTTTCTTTTGGTTGACTTCTAGTTTCATAGCATTGTGGTTAGAAAAGATGGATGGTATGATTTCAGTCTTCCTGAATTTGTTTGGACTTGTTGTGGCCTAACTTGTGATCTCTTCTGGAGAGTGTTCCATATGCACTTGGGGGAAAAAAAAATGTGTTTTCTGCTGTTTTAGGATAGGTTTTGAATATATCTGGATGGATATATGGATTTCCATCTGGTGCAGTGTGTCATTCAAAGCCACTATTTCCTTGTTGACTTTCTGTTTGGATGATCCTGTACATTGATGTAAGTGAGGTGTTAAAGTACCCTTTTACTGTATTATTATCAGTGACTTCCTTTCTGTTATTAACTGCTTTATGTATTTGGGTGCTCCCATATAAATATTTACAGTTGTTACATCTTCTTGTTGGATTGTTCCCTTTATAGTTATATAGTGTCTGTTATTTGCCTCTTGTTACATTCTTTGTTTTAAAGTCTAGTTGTCCAATATAAGTATTGCTACCCTGGCTTTCTTTTCACTTTCATTTGCATGGTAAATGCTTTTTTATCCCTTCACTTTTGATCTGCATGCGTCTTTAGGTCTGAAATGAGTCTCTTGTAGGCAGCATATAGATGGGTCTTGTTTTTTTAATCCGTTCTGTCATCCTGTGTCTTTTGATTGAAGCATTTAGTCCATTTGCATTCAAAGTAATTATTGATAGGTATGTATTTACTGCAGTTTTGTTACTAATCTTGTGGTTCTTTTTGTAGTTTTTCTCTGTTCCTTTCTCTCATGCTCTCTTCTTTCATGGTTTGCTGGCTTTGTTTAGTGGTATACTTGGATTCTTTACTCTTTTTTGCATATCTTTTACTGGATTTGATTTGTGGTTACCTTAGGTTTATATATAACATCTTATGCATATATTAAGTTAATGGTCACTTAAGTTTGAACCCATTTATTACTCCTTTCCCTTCCAGGTTTTAGGTGTATATGGTGGCATACTTTATATCCATTTATTTTGTGAATGCCTTGACTGATTTTTATAGATATATTTTAATGCTTTTGTATTTCCTACTTTTATTTACTGTCTTTCTTTCCACTCAAAGAGTTCCCTTTAACATTTCTTGTGGGACTGTTTTAGTGGTGATGAATTCCTTTAACTTTTGTCTGTCTGGGAAACACTATCTGTCCTTTTATTCTTTTTTTTAATTTTTTAATTATTATGTTAATCACCGTACATTACATCATTAGTTTTTGATGTAGTGTTCCACGATTCATTGTTTGCGTGTAATGTCCTTCTATTCTGAATGGTAGCCTTGCTGGATAGAGTATTCTTGGCTGCAGGTATTTTTTTTCTTTTAGCCTTTGAATATATCATACCACTGTCTTTTGGCCTTCAAAGTTACAGCTGAAAAATCAGTGATGGTGTTATGTGGTTTCCCTCGTACATAACTGTCTTCTCTTGCTGCTTTTAAAATAATCTTTTTATCAGTCCTTTTTGCCCTTTTAAATACTGTGTGTCTTGGTGAGGACCTCTTTGGGTTGATTATGTTGGGAGCTCTCTGTGCCTCCTGGATCTGGATTTCTGTTTCCATCCCCAGAATTGGGAAGTTTTTGGCTATTATTTCTTCAGATAAATTATCTGCACCCTTTTCTCTCTCTTCTTCTGGAATCCCCATAATGTGAATATTCTACTTGATGGTGTTGCTGAATTCCCTAAGTCTATTTCCGTTTTCTTTTTTTCCCTCTGTCCTGTTCAGCTTGATTGTTTTCCATTACTCTGTCCTCCAGGTCACTTGTCTATTCTTCTACTTCTCCTAGTTTACTTTTTATTTCATGTAATATATATATATTTTTTTTTTTAAAGATTTTATTTATTTATTTGAGAGAGGATGAGAGGAGAGAGAGAGAGCACATGAGAGGGGGGAGGGTCAGAGGGAGAAGCAGACTCCCTGCTGAGCAGGGAGCCCGATGCGGGACTCAACCCCGGGACTCCAGGATCATGACCTGAGCCGAAGGCAGTCGCTTAACCAACTGAGCCACCCAGGCGCCCCGTAATATATTTTTAATTTCAGTAATTAAGTTCTTAATCTCTGTTTTGTTCTTTTTTATATTTTCTGTCTCTTTGTTAAGAGTCTTACTGAGGTCCTCCACTCTCTTCTCAAGTCCAGTGAGTATCTTTATGACCACTAATTTAAATTCTGTATTAGGCATATTATTGCTTTCATTTAGCTCTCTTGCTGTGATTTTTGTCCTGTTCTTTCATTTGGGACATATTCCTCTATCTCTTCATTTTGTTGAACTCTCTGTGTCTGCTTCTGGGTGTTAAGAGAGTCAGCTATGTCTCCTGCTGTTGAAAGTAGTGGCCTTATGAAGAAGAGGTCCTGTAGTGCCCTGCAGCGTGATGTCCCCTGTTCACCAGAACCTGGTGCTTCAAGGGGTCTTCTATGGGTGTTGCATGCATCCTACTATTGTAATTGAGCTGCCTTTGCTTTTAGTCCAGTTATCTGCAATAGCTCTTTGCCTTTTGTGGTCAGGGTTTGTTCCCTGTATTGTTAGTGGGTCATTCTGGGGTCACCTTGGTCTTAAGGTGAGTTAGACCATGCGTTTGCCAGAGATGTGGTAGCCCTGAGCTGCAGGAAACTACGGAAGTGGGGCATGCAGTGCTGGCAAGGTCCACACTGGCAAGAGGGAACTTGCAGCTGCTGGGGATCGAGGCAGGCTAGGTTGGAGGGGTCAGATTCGTTGAAGTGCCCTGGGGCAGGATGCATACTGTTAGCAAGGTTTGTGTCGGTCTGCTGTGGAAAGGACCTGGAATGGAGACCTGGCTGAAGGAGGCATGTCCACAGGAGAGCTGGGGTGCAGTGGTGGTGTATGTAAGTTAGTTAGAGAGTATTGGTGCTGTGCTGGTTCCTGCAGGTGGCTGTGTGTTTATGCTGGGGGGTGGGGGGGAGGGAGGAGCAGGGGAAGGAAATGGTGCCCATCAGCTCCTTTGTTCCTAGAGAGGTCTCCGAAGGATCCCTGCCCCTCCAGCACATGCTCTGAGATTAGCAAACAAATCTCCCTCCCCTATGCCATATGCATTTTTCAAACTAATGCTGCTAATGTTGTATCTCCTCAGGACTTGTTTTTTGTGCCGTCTCTTTAAGGGCGGAGACTCAGTCTCCTCTCACCCTCCAGGCTCTCTCACTAGTCTACTGATTTTCAAAGTTCCAAGTTTAAAATCCCACTGATTATAAGTTTTCAAAGCCGTGTTGTGGGGATTCATCTTCCCATGTAGGCTTCCTGATGCAAGAGTCTGTTTCTCTCCCCTTTCTGTGCCCAAGGTGTCCATCCCTCCTGTGTTTAGTCCCGTTGGTCCGTTTAGCTCCCTACCATGTCTCCACCCTTCCTACCTGCTTCAATGGGGTCTCTTCTCTATATTTAGCTGTGGAGAGTTTGTTCTGCCAGTCTTCAGGTCATTTTCTGGGTAATTTACACTAATGTAGGTGTTATTTAGTTGTATTGGTGGGAAGTGGTGAGCTTAGGGTCCTCCTACTCTGCCATCCTCCCCACCTATCGACCTTTTATACTTTTAAATATGTTATCAGCTGGTCATAGCAAAACAATTCTTTTATCCTTATGATAGTGACAGGGACTGCACTGGATCTCTCAGTTATTTTTAAATTTAATTGGCATCTTTACAATATTGAGTCTTCCAGTCTATGACCATACGGTATAAGCCTTTATTCAAGAGCTTCTATAAAGGTTTATAATTTTCTCTATAGAGATTTTCTATTCTTCATTAGATTAACTGTCACAATTTCATATTTTCATCATAGCAATGCTATAGTTAATGGTTTTTTTAAAATGTTTATTTCCAATATAAGTACAGTGTTTACTCTAAGGATTTTTATGGAAGTCTTCTATTTCTGGTATGTTAACAGTTTTCTCATAAATGAGTTTTTTCACCTTTTCTTTCTTATTCTATAGTTATGGTGAATCTTACTGGTATTAAACTAGCCTTGAATTCTTGGATAAATGTAACTTGATCCTGATATTATCCTTTTTAAATATTGTTGGACTTTGTTTTTATTTAGGATGTTTGTATCAGTGTAGTTCTTTCTTACATTGTCCTGTTGAGTTTAGGTATCAGAAATTTTGCTAGTCTCATAAAATGAGCTGAAGGGTTTTTTTGTTTTGTTTTGTTTCCTATTCTCTGTAAGAGGTTAATTAATGTTGGCATTATTTCTTCCTTAAATGGTTGCTAGAACTCACCAGTGAAGCTCTTTGGGCCTGGAGTTTGCTATATAGAATTTTTGAGTATTCATTCAATTTCCTTAGTGGTTAAAAATCAACGCAGGTTTTTCTAATTGTTAAGTCAGTTTATTAAATGACATTTTTCTAGGAACTTTTATCCATTTTGTCTAAATTTTCAAATTCTTGATATAAATTAATCCATAATAATTTATTTTTAATATCTTCAGATCGATGGGTAATATCCCCTTTTCATTTGTGATCATTAGCTGTGCTTTCTCTGTTTTGAGATGTATTCTATAAAAGTAGTATAAACTACAGTTACTTGTATCTGCTCATTATTATTGAAGAGCAGGTACTAATACAGAAATATTAGATATATCATGAATGTTGCAGTCACAGTAACTTGTCTCATTTTCATTTGAGAATTTACCATGTTGATCTGTTGTTGGTCTTTGCATTTCAGCCATGTAAACGTGCAATTGGAAGGATAGAAGAGTAGGTCACAGAAACCAAGTTAGAAGAGAGTTTCAAGAAGATAAGTAGCCAGTAATGTCTAGGAAAGTTCAAGGAGAGGGCAGATTGGAAGTCTTAAATTTGACAGAAATAGATCTTATTAACAGTGGTTAATAAACAGTGGTCAATCTCTTTGTCTCATTTAAGACTTGTGACCTTAAATTGTTTTAAGACACTCCTTG
The DNA here is from genome assembly GCF_004348235.1 of Phoca vitulina. Classification (NCBI taxonomy): domain Eukaryota; kingdom Metazoa; phylum Chordata; class Mammalia; order Carnivora; family Phocidae; genus Phoca; species Phoca vitulina. The sequence goes on along the minus strand of NW_022589711.1, from coordinate 58,331,895 downwards.
TTTCAAAATCTACCAGGCATCAGGCGTAAAGTTTTCAAATTCTTAACTGGAAAAATTGCAACTATACTTTTTTTTTTTTAATTGCTTCAAGTTATTACTTTAAGCTCAAGGGTGAAATTCACTGACAGGAAATTTGGGAAAGCTTTTGTTCCTTCTGTTTATCCTGTAGATATCAAGGCTTAAATCCACAGTTTTAGTGCTTTCATTTTCTAAGCATGAATTACCTTTTATATCAAAATCTGATTTTTTACCTGGCATATTTCTAATTTTGTTCATTTGCAATGTGCCTTTAAATTGAGACCTTACATTGAGGTCTTCTGAAATGCAGTATAGAAGCTCATGAAAATACTGAAGTAGGTAATCATGCTTCACATCTATGGAAATTCTATTTAAACTTAACATAAAAGATCATTTTATCTTTTCCTTTCACTTTAGGAACTTGTATCCCTGAGGCCCTGTAAAGCTGCAGAGCTGGTTGCTACTCACTTTTCTGAACAGATTGAAACAGTCATTAAAAAACTTCAGGTAAATATTGCAAAAATATATTGGGAAGAAGCATCTAGTGGAGAGACAATTATTGAATATCCACCTAAGAACTTTGATTGTAGTAATGTCTTCAATACAAAGTTGCCATTTAAGCATTTTTTTTACACATTGTGTGTGTGTGCACGTGCGTGCGTGTGTGTGTGTATTTGGGAGCAATTGTATGATGATCTCTGCATCTGGAAAGGAAAGAGTGTATCTTTCTGCATAATACATAGTAATATCACAGAAACATTTTTAGAACTATGCCCTGTACTTAATCTAGAATTAGTAATCCACAGAAGATCCCCCCTCTTTTTTGTTTTTTGTTTGTTTGTTTTTTACTATAGGAACTACAGCTCTATTCTCTTTGAGGTTGACATTATTTATTATTTATTCAGACTTTTGTCTCAATTTGGGTTAATGCTATTTAGAATTTTTCTTGGAAAATCTTAATTAGAATACAGTTATATTAATGTCAAATATTGAGACGCTTAGTTTGAAGTATTATTTAGTGACCCTAGTATTCCACTTGTCACTATGATTGCAGTGCTGGTAGTGCGTTTTGCTCACTGGTGTTAGGTCCACAAGTGATAGAGGTAGGGAATAGGAAAATGACAGCAACATAAAGCATGACCTAGAGTCCTCAAGTGCCCATAAGTGTAGGAGGGGATAACTATGCAAGAGGAAAACCAAAGCATTGAGTGGAGGGCAGCTGGAAGGAGAGACAAAGATCTGGAACTTATTAATTTAAACACTTATCACGGCCTCACCATGTACCACAGTATGGTAGGCCTTGGGTTGCAAATAGGAATGCAGCCTTTTCTTTAATTTTCCATGTGGAAGAAAGAAGCACTTATATAACCATGCAAGGTTCTAAGTGCTACACCAGACACATGGAGAAAGTGTTACAGAAGCAAGAGGAGAGAGTGACTGACTGAGGCCAGGCGAGAGCTCCCAGACATGCCTGGGCTGGGTCCTGAGCGATTGGCATCAGTTTTCTAGGCAGAGAATTGAGACTAACTTTCTAAATAGAGGATTCTGGGTATGTAAAGACTTGAAGGCATGAGACAACATGCATATCCAGAGAATGGCCAGGTCTGTGACTATGACGTCCTGGTGACAATGGTGGGAGGAGCATTCAGGTAAGCCAGAAAAGTTCTGATGGAGGGAGGAGTTAAAGGTATAGAGGCTAGAAACTAGAGTTTGCACTCTGATACTGAACTGTCTTATGTGTAGTGCTAAGAAATTATACCATATCTTCTAGATAACCTAGAGAATTACTGAAGTTTTTCAGCAAAAGGACATCATTAGATTCATTTTACAGAAAATTAACTTTATAGTGTGGGGAGTGGACTAGCAAAGAGAGCATATGGAGAAGAGAGACCACGTAGACCAGTCAGTTAGAAGGTGAAGGCTCTAGGCAAAAGATGGCGAGGATGGGGACTAAGTCCGTGGCAGTGATGTGGACGGGTTTAGGATGTGTTTGTGAAGTAGAACATGTAGGGCTTAGAACTGAGTCGAAAGTGATAGGAGAGGTTAAAAGTGACTCCCAGACATCGGGCTTGGCTGTCCAGCATGATGAGGTCCGTTAACTCAAGATAAAGACACATTCATGGATTCAATAAATATTATGTGCCTGCTGTGAACCAAAAACACTGTTATGTGCCAAGGATACAAAAAACATATACATGTATCCCTATGCTCAAGGAAGAAGACGGATAAGCCAAAAGACAGTTGCAGAATAATTGGACTTGAATGATGATAGAGCATTGCCCAGGATACTGAGGAAGTACATGGAGAGTCATCCAGTCCATTCTAGTGATGAGGACAGGAGGACGCTTCTGCTACAACTACTCTCAGTCCACAGAGCCTCTCCGCTCTTTAAAAGTCAGCAGTTTCTGATATAGCTCCTCATCTTTAAGTGTTGTTACTGTCATTTAAAATGTAAGGCTATCCAATGCAGGGCTTTCTATTTTCCTTAGTCTCTAAAGATCCTTAGAGACAGGCCAAGTAAATGAATATAATGTCACTCATTAGACAAACATAAAAAAGCTGAAGTGTCATGGATTTTTTTTTTAAAAACTGCCTATTTGATTGTGGAGTGCTTGTCGAGTTGTACACATTTCTTTTAAAGAAATGAAGTGTTTATTTATTGCAGAGATTTACTGAATATGAGAGAATCCCACACAAATTTTATAAAGTACCTTTCTTGGTGGCAAGAAATATGCTTCTGACCAATTGTTTTGAGAATTCTTGAAATGAAAAAGAAAGCCAGAATATTAAGTTATAACCAGAAGGAAAGTCATATTTAAATAAAACAAAATGATAGACCAGGGAAACGATAGAAAATCAAAGAATGATAAACATATCTTAAATGTCGTCTTCTAAATTACATTAATCCTTTTCGGTTTTGAGTTCTGTGCTTTATACAGGTGAAGTTTGAATATATCCAAAAATAAAGAAAAAAGAAAAAGTAGCTATAATTTTTGCTTAGCTTTCCTAAGAACTTAAAAACATTATTTTATTCATATAGTATGCTTAGCTTTCCTAAGAACTTAAAAACATTATTTTGTTCATATAGTATTTTAAGGTATATCTCATTTAATTCTCACCTCTACCCTGTGCAGAAGGCAGAGAAGATACTGCTGTTCTCTTTTTCACATAAGTAAACTGAATTGCTAAGAGAGTCAGTGATTTATACAAAGTCACACAGCAAATAAGTGGAAGAAGCAGAACCCAGATTTTATGGCATACTGACGGCTAACATGTTGCAGTGTGTTCTCTTCTGTAGCTGATTACATTGAGGAGTTAATGAACTTTTCTGGTGCTGCTTGCTGTTTGGGCCTCAAACTCCCACCCTACTTAGGTTATCTCACAGTAGGCTATCCTCCCAAGAAGAGGACCAGGTAAGGCAGTGGGAACCCCTCAGTGTAGCTAGAATGCACTTGTCAGCACGGCAGTTCAGAGCACCTGCCATTCCCAGGTCCTTATGCTGAGAACTGCCAAGGGATGGATCTTAGTAGAGGGCTTTTTTTTTTTTTTTTTTTTGCAATAATAAGGCATTTGTGTTTCTTCTACACTCAAAAATGGAATGTGTGACAGTGATTTGAATTACTGGGAGGAAATGACCTCCAAATGACTTGAGAATTTCTTAGATCTCTACGGAGGACTTAATGGAAATTTCTGCACTTTAAAGGGATATTCTAGTTTGGCATAGTTTTAAGAATTTGTTTTTAAATATTTAATTGTATTTTTAATTGTTTTTCTATTCAGAACCAGGTTTTGCTTTTCAAATTTTTGAGGAGTCTTCTTGACCCAAGGTATGTTAATAAATTTAAGTTTTTTATTATACACAGATGAAAAATCAAAGGACATAAATTGAGGTTAAGAATACTGGCCCATTGTGGGGTGCCTGGGTGGCTCAGTCGGTTAAGTGTCCAACTCTTGATTTCAGCTCAGGTCATGATCTCAGGGTCCTGGAGCTTGCTTAAGATTCTATCTCTGCCCCACCCCACCCCCACCCCACCCCAAAAAAAAGAGAAAAAAAGAAACTGGCCCATTGCATCCAAATAGTATAATCAACTTTTGATTTTTAGTGTTAGTTTGAGTAATAGTTTCATAGATTATACCAAAATATATGATGAAAGTAGATTATATCTTGAGGGAATACTTTTCTTTGCATTTGAACATGAGCATACATGTTGAGTTGTTATCATTGTAAAAAACAATAGTGAAGCCAGGCCATGAAGACATGTTTTAGGAAGAATCTGATGACCAGCTAGCTTCTGCCTTTCTATCCTAACTTCACCGCTTCCTGTTCTGTATTCCATGCTGTGGATTGATAGCTTTACTTTCAAAGTAAATAGCTAATTCCCAGCTCACCTCTAAATTTATTCCCTCTTAAATCCTCATTTGAAGTGTTAGTTTTAAATAACTTCTCATGGTGGTGTGAGAAGCAAAGTTTAATCTTTTTTTTTTTTTTTTCAAGTGCTACTGTGGTACTCATCAAATAAAACTAACCCAGAGAGATGATGAGATTAGTAATGGATTTGTAAGCAAAGCAGTTCTGTGTGTGAGATCTTAACATTTTGCTGTGACTAAGTGGACTAATTGGGAGTTGAGTGGAATAATATTTAACATCCTCTAACACAGTCACTCTGTCTTAACTAGAAGTATGTGTCAGAATCACCTTAGAAACTTGTAAAAATACAGACATCTGGGCCCAAACCCACAGAATCATTGTGGGTGGGGATATTTTTGATGTACACGCAGAGTTAAGCAACAGTGGCGTGAGTGTAATATTCCAGTATGACAGACTTTCGCGTCAGACATACAAACTTTTATGTTGTGTTTTAACGAACACTAGCCATTGAAAACAGTAATTTAGTTACTTTAGTGATAATCTCAGTTTGGGTTATTCTAGTATTCTGTGCTATTTTTACATACCAAAATGCCAGTAGTTTTGTTGATTGTAATAATTTTCTGAAATCTTAGTCATTTAAATCTAGAGTAAGCTGTGCTGCATTTAAGTTCAGTCATCCAGATGTGCATATGCAGATACTTAGAAGAGCAGTTTGACTACATACCCCGCACCCCTGTTCAAGACATCTTCAAATTATCAGTGTTTTAGTTCCCTGTTCTCAGAATATCAAATGAGGCTAGATACCTTTATTTTTATTTCTCTTAATCATTTGGCTCTCCCTCAGAGCCATTTTCAGCCAAGGTCTATTTCTATAATGAATGGATAGAAACATCTTAGATCAGTTGGGGGCCGGTGGGGAAAAGATGGGGAGAGCTGGGGACAGAGATGTGAAAGAAGAGTGGAGGTTCTGGGCAGACCGAGGAAGGACCCAACTTCAGCCCCAGCCCTTTCTTCAGATCCTGTGCACCCCTTTTCCCGTGGCCCAGTTCATTCTGTTTCTCTCTTGTGGCACATCCATTCTCCTCGTCGTGTGGAAGTGTTGGGGTTCGGAGCCTCAAGAATTCTTTCTTGAGACGTCTCCAGTGCTAAAAGGTGTTTTTATAGCACGGGACAGGACCCTTAAGCAGAAGGGGCTGCCCTGAGATTGTGAGGAGAAGCTGATTGTATACTATGGAGTTGGGGGAGGTAAAGACAGGGATGTTTCCAAAAGGATTTTCATATGCTAAAGAGGACTCTCGGGATACTGACAGCCTAGCTATTGTCAAGCTAAGGTTGTTTTTCCCTCTAGCAAGACATTAACATTAACATTGGGAGTTCCTGGAAGAATGTATATTCTGCCTGCCTCAAGTATTTGTCAATGGACTGCAGGTTATAAGAAAATTTAATTTCATCTACATTTCCTTTTTGCCTTTGTTCCCCACCTCACTAGAACCTGGAGCCTCTTCCCTTAGAATAATTTATTTGATCAAGTCCTTTTTCCCCCAACCATCCTACCTGGAGAGACCCAAGCTAGAAGGACAGAGGAAGTTCAGCTTTGTGCTTGGCCTTTTCTCACATGGAATACAATACTGAAGATGATATTGACCAAATCTGACTTTTTATAAATAAAAAAATACCAGTATTAGGTGATATAAATATCACTACAGCTATTACTCTGAATGACTGATTTTCCATCACATTTCAGCCTTTTGAAATAAATACGCTTTTTGACTAATCTGAAAAAGGGATTAGAGTCTTGTCAGGTTCTGGGAAACAAGGGAGTATGGAAAAGATACTTAGAGGAAAAAGAACAGCAAGAATAGGTAAACTGGGCCTGCCTGGCAGTTTTCACTGGCAGATAGTGGAGACTGTTTTTTTGCCTTTGATTCTTCCCTTTCTGTTCTTAAGTAATAGTTTTTTTTGTTTTGTTTTGTTTTTAAACAGCTAGGTTCTCCCCCCACCACTCAAGAAGCATTTTGGCAAGTAAGGAAAATGAAAGAAAACAGTCATTTTCAGATGGAGACTTTTTGTATATGTGTGTCATGTCAGAATATTGCCTTTTTTTTTTCTTTTGCCCACAAAATCTGAGTTAATAGGATCCTTATATATACATTTTTTATTTAACATTTACAAGTGTTCATTGAGTTGTTTTTGAGGGGGTAGCCTTTTATTTTGTCAATACATTTTTAAAGGGACAAATCATCTATTTGAGTTATTATTTATATTTCTCTATTGTCTTTATTCAATTTCTTTATGTTATCTTTGCTATGTGTATAATGTCCTCAGTAGAATTAATTGATCTACAAAGATATTGGTGGCATCTGTACATAGATAGATAGTTTTTGGCGGGGGAGTTAATCCTACAGAAGCAAATTACTTGCCTGAATTGAGGCCAACAGCTTGGGAGAGAACGGATTTGCATTCCCTTCCAATTCCCTTCTTTGGGACAGCTGCTGCATAAAGCCCACCCCACCCCCACTCCCTGTGTGCGCTCCTGCCAGGCCAAGAATTCTCATGGGAGTTCTCCTGATATATTTACATCCAGATGTAGGCCTTTTGTGTAGCGGGGATGTTTGAAGGATAATACAAAAGGACATTGATGGTTTTTGTGGGGCTTTGAGCTGCATGAGGAATGAAGAGAATGTGCGAGTATATTTATATTCACAATATTTTCCTCAGTACACTTCTCTTGGTAATGTCGATTTAGCTTTTGTTAACCATGTCCTGGAGACCTCTGAAATGTGGTGTGATTTTCTTGTAGAAAAAAAAACACATAAAAGTCACATTGTATTTCTAATCTTTAATCAAAATAAACATTGAGCATTGCTAAGAAAATGAACTTTGCCAAGGAGCAAAACATAGATTATGGAAATGGTTATATATTAGATTTAAGTTGAACCTATGTTTCTGTGGATAATTTTGAAAGGATATTTTAACATATTGACACTCATTGTTGAAATAGCATATTTCAAAATTAAAATAAAAACTTAGAATGTTATGGGGCACCTGGGTGGCTTAGTAGGTTAAGCGTCCGACTCTTGATTTCAGCTCAGGTCATGATCTCAGGGCCATGAGATCGAGCCCCACCCCCCCACCCCCCCAATTGGGATCCAGGCTCAGCAGGAGTCTGCTTGAGATTCTTAGCCATCCCCCCACCCCATCCCCGCCAGCGTGCGCACAAGCACACACACTCTCTCTCTACAATAAATAAAACCTTAATAATAATGTATTATGTTCGTGAACTTTGACATAGGAAAATTCATTTCTGCTTGAGTGACTTCCTATGCTTGTCCAGGCTTACTACCAGATATCATATTGTTAGGATAAATTCTCTTCTACACTTCAGAGGTTCTTCTGGCTGGACTAAGAATCAAATTGACATGAGTCAGATTAACAGGAGAAAAATTTTAATTTCATATGTATGAAAACCCCACATGCATGAGAGTTTCAAAGACAGAAGGGTAAAATCAGATACATATGTCATCATGAGCTAAGGAATGGGATATAGGGAACTGGGGCTTCAGAGGGGAGGAGGGCAATTCACAGGGCAAGAAGAAGAGCAGATGTTTAGTATTTAGATATTTGCCCTGCCATACAGATGGGTCACTCAGATAAAATTTATCTCTGATAATAACTCTTACTCTGGGAAAGTCTCCCAATTTAGGTTCTTTTAGGTAGTTAATGGAGGGGCAAAAGTTTCTCTTTAGCTCACAGGGCCTTGATTGCCTTTAGCTCAAAATAGTCCATATACCAAAGTAACACATTTTGAGGAGACTTGTTCTGAACCCTTCAGTATCTTTGGTTAGTATATCGCCAGCAGCTCAGGTTCAACCTTTTAAATCATAACATATCATTTCCTAATCTCCGGGCCTTGCAGATGGATGGATAGATGGATGGATGGATGATAGTAAGCAAGCAAGAAAGAAAATAGTTTACATATGTTTATTTTTTATTCCTTTATTCAAGACTTCTTTATAATGAAATTGGTGTCTGCTAAGTACTGTGCTAGAGGTTGAAATGGCTCAAAATAATACTCACTTTTTCTCAATCCAAACCTGCTGCTGGTTTATTTTCTCCCGTAGCAAATGGCATTATCTGCCCATTTATTTCATTTAACAATTTACTGAGTAACTACAGCATGCTAAGCATTCTGACAGGCATGGAAGATGAAATAGTGAATAAGATGGGGCCCTGCCTCGAGGGAATTTACATTCTAATGGAGGAAATAGATGAGTAAGCAGGCAATTACGTTTAAGTGTCTTAAGTAAAATTCTGAGAGTAATGATGGATTCTTCACTTCGTTTTACCTACTCCAGTCTCCACCTTCTCAGCCACAGCACACAGAACCAGTCATGACATCAGCCTCTCGGGTACCCCGTGTATATGGGGGGCTCCTCTGCTCTGTGCCCTACTGCCCTGGTGCAGGGGCACAGGATCTCTCTCCTGATCCCTCCTGCTGGCCTCCTAACCAGCCTTCCTGATTCTTCTCCTTCCGTCTCTAAGCAGGCAGAGTTCTTCTTCACAAAGTTCCTTCTGTTCCCTTATCCAAGGCAAAATACAAACTCCCCATGGCCCTTGTTGATGTGATTCAGGCATATCTATCCAGCTTCATTTTCTTCCTTTTTCCCACTTCTCTTTGCCCCTGTATTCCTCGGCAGCCCTGGCCTGTTTGTTCAGAGGAGGCACTGCGTGTGGTCGTTCCTCCCTTTGCATATGTGTTCCTCCCTGTTGGTCCACTTTGTTTTCTCGAGAGCAATTTAATATATGTATTCTATATATATATTTAATTTATATATGTTATTAAGAGCTCTCAAGTTATACATATGCTTTGATCCAGTGATTCAGTTTTGGAAAATATTTTTTAAGGAAATAGTGTGAAAGAAAAAAGTTAATATTAAGATACCTGTATTAGCATTTACATAGTGAAAAAGCTATTTTAAAAAGAAGATGGGGAAATAAAGGCCATATATGAAAGACCCACAGCTAATATCATCCTCAGTGGGGAAAAACTGAGAGCTTTCCCCCTAAGGTCAGGAACATGACAGGGATGTCCACTCTTACCACTGTTGTTCAACATAGTATTAGAAGTACTAGCCTCCGTAATCAGAGAACAAAAAGAAATAAAAGGCATCCAGGTCAACAAGGAAGAAGTCAAACTTTCACTCTTGTCAGGAGACATGATACTCTATGTAGAAAGCCTGAAAGACTCCATCAAAAAAATTGCTAGAACTGATACATGAGTTCAGCAAAGTTGTAGGATATAAAATCAGCAGAAATCTTTTGACATCTATACACCAATAATGAAGCAGCAGAAAGAGAAATCAAGGAATTGATCCCATTTACAGTTGCACCAAAAACCATAAGATACCTAGGAATAAACTTAACCAAAGAGGTAAAAGATCTGTACTCTGAAAACTATAGAACACTTATGAAAGAAATTGAGGAAGACACAAAGAAGTGGAAAAACATTCCATGCTCATGGATTGGAAGAACAAATATTGTTAAAATGGCTATAGTACCCAAAGCAATTTGTATATCGAATGAAATCCCTATCAAAGTAACACCAACATTTTTCACAGAGCTAGAACAAGTAATTCTAAAACTTGTACGGAACCAGAGAAGACCCTGAATAGCCAAAGGAATGTTGAAAAAGAAAAGTAAAGCTGGAGGTGTCACAATTCCAGACTTCAAGTTCTATTATGAAGTTGTAGTCATCAAGACAGTATGGTACTGGCACAAAAACAGACACCTAGGCCAGTGGGACAGAACAGAGAATGTAGAAATGGACCCACAACCATATGGTCAACTAATTTTCGACAGAGCAGGAAAGAATATCTAATAGAAAAAAAGACATTCTTTTCAACAAATGGTGTTAGGAAAACTGGACAGCCACTTGCAGAAGAATAAAACTAGACCACTTCCTTACACCATACACAAAAATAAATTTAAAGTGGTTGAATGACCTAAATGTGAGATAGGAAACCATCAAAATCCTAGAGGAGAACACAAGCAGCAACCTTTTTGACCTTGGCTATTGCAACTGCTTACTAGACACATCTCTGGGGCGCCTGCGTGGCTCAGTAGGTTGAGCGACTGCCTTCAGCTCAGGTCATGATCCCAGAATCCTGGGATCGAGTCCCACATTGGGCTCCCGGCTCGGCGGGGAGCCTGCTTCTCTCTCTGACCCTCTCCCCTCTCATGCTGTTTCTCTCTCTCTCTCTCTCTCTCTCTCTCTCGCTCAAATAAATAAATAAATAAATAAAATCTTTAGACACATCTCTGGAGGAAAGGGAAAACAAAAGCAAAAATGAACTACTAGGACTTCATCAAGATAAAAAACTTTTGCACAGCAGAGGAAACAACCAACAAAACTAAAAGGCAACCTACAGAATGGGAGAAAATATTTGCAAATGACGTAGTGGATAAAATCTATAAGGAACTTATCAAACTCAACACCCCAAAAATAAATAATCCAATTAAAAATGGTCAGAAGACATGAACAGACATTTCTCCAAAGAAGACATACAAATGGCCAACAGACACATGAAAAAATGCTCAACATCACTTATCATCAGGGAAATACAAATCAAAACCACAATGAGATATCACCTCACACCAGTCAGAATGGCTAAATTTTAACTCAGGAAACAACAGATATTGGCAAGGATGTGGAGAAAGTGGAGTCCTCTAATGCTGTTGGTGGGAATGCAAACTGGTGCAGCCACTCTGGAAAACAGTAAGGAGGTTCCTCAAAAAGTTAAAACTAGAACTACCCTATTATCCAGCAATTGCACTAGTAGGTATTTACCCAAAGGATACAAAAAATAGTGATTCAAAGGGGCACGTGTACCCCCTGATGTTTATAGCAGCATTATCAACAATAGTCAAATTATGGAAAGAACCCAAATGTCCATTGATTGATGAATGGATAAAGAAGATGTGGTGTATATATACACTATGGAATATTACTTAGCCATCAAAAAGAATGAAATCTTGCCATTTGCAATGATGTGGATGGAACTAGAGTGTATTATGGTAAGCAAAATAAGTCAGTCAGAGAAAAACAAATTTTAAGGTTCGGTGTGGCTTTTATAATCCTGCCCTTTTCTATTTATGTTACTATTTTTTACTCATTGCTTTTATTGCCCTTGTTTTTTGTTTCTTTTTTTTTCTTGGTATTCTACCTTTGGTTTTAATAGAGCATTTTATATGATTCCACTTTTTTCTCTTAGTATATCAGTTGTATATTTTTTTAGTGGTTTTCCTTCAATTTGCAATGCACATTTATAACTAATCCAAGGCCAGTATCAACATCATATTACTTCATGCATAGTGTCAGCGCCTTATAACAGAGGATTCCTAATTCCTCCCTCTTGTCCCTTATAACATTGCTGTCGTTCATTTCACTTATCCATAAGCTATAATCACTGAATACATAGTATTATTGTTTTGGACAGAACGTTTTCTGTTAGATTAGCTAAGAATAAGAAAAATAAAACATTTTATTTTGCCTTTATTTATTCCTTCTGTAATGCTCTTTCTTTATGTAGATCCAAATTTATGACCTATATCACTTTTCTTCCTTTTGAAGAACTTCTAACATTTCTTGAGAGGCAGGTCTGCTGATGACATATTCTCAGTTTTTGTCTCAGAAAGTACTTTCTCCTTCACGTTTGAGAGAGAATTTTGCTGGATACAGATGGATCTAGATACAGATGGATGGGTTTTTTTCTTTCAACACTTTAAATACTTCTTTCTCCTCTCTTCTTGCTTGCATGGTTTATGGAGAGAAGTCTCATGTAATTCTTATCCTTGGTCTTCTATAGGTAAGGTGTTTTCCTTCCCTCTGACTTCTTTTAAGATTTTCTCTTTGTCTTTGATTTTCTGCAGTTTGAGTATGAGAAGCCCAGTTACAGATTTTTGCTGTTTGTCCTATTTGGTGTTCTCTGAGCTTCATGATGGGTAGTTTGGTATCTGTTATTAATTGGGGGGAAATTCTCAGTCATTATTGCTATAAATATTTCTTCTGTCCCATTTTTCTCTTTCTTCTCTTTATGGTGTTACCTTTTATACTTGTCCCACAGTTTTTGGATATTCTCTTCTTGCCCCCAGGTTTTTTTTTTTTTTCCTTTGTATTTCATTTTGGAAATTTCTATTGACATGTTACTGACATACCTTGAAGCTTACTGATTCTTTTCTCAGCTGTGTCCAGGCTGTTGATGAAGCCATCTAAGGAATTCTTCATTTTATTCAGTGTTTTTCATTTCTAGCATTTTCTTTTGATTCTTTCTTAGAGTTTCCATTTCTCTACTTACTTTACCCATCTGTTCTTACATGTTATTGCTTTTTCCTTTATAGCCCTCAGCATATTAATCATAGTTGTTTTAAATCCTGTCTGATAAATCCAGCATCTCTGCCATATTTGAGTTTGGTTCTGATGCTTGCTGAGTCTCTTCAAACTGTATCCTTGTTTTGTTTCTTAGGATGTCTTGTAACTTTTTATTGAATGCTTGAAATGAGGTATGGCATAAAAGGAACTGAAGCAAATAGGCCGTCGGTATGACTTTTTATGTTTATCTGGCTAGGAGTGAGGCTGTGCTTACTGTTTACTATAGCCATAGTTGTCTGAGGGTGAAAGTTCCTTGGGTGTCCTTTCGTTTTCATGATTGTCTTTGGGTTTTCCTAGAGAGTTTTCCTAAAGTCTGAGCTGTGTAGTTCTTTCAATTATATTTCTCTATTATTATATAGGCGTGCCCTGTTGATGTGGTGGTGAATTATGGTGAAGGGGAAGCATTCTGTAGTCGTAGATTAGTGTTCACTCTTTTGGTGAGTTGTATCTCTGGGTAGTGACCCTCCCAAGGACTTCTCAGTAGCCCCTCTGCCCTTTAAGTGAGACAGGAAGTCTAGAAAGGGCAGGACTTGGGTTATTTCTCTTCCCTCAGCTTGTTTAGGCTCTAGTAAAATAGTTTTCCTTGAAGGCAGTTGTATTAGCTTGCTAGGGCTGCCTTAACAAAGCACATGACTGTGTGGCTTAAACAACAGAAATTTATTGTCTCCATTTGGAGGCTAGAAATCCAAGATTAAGTGTTGGCAGGTTTGTATCCTTCTGAGGGCTGTGAGAAAGAGCCAGTTCCATGTTTCTCCTCTAGCTTCTGGTGATTTGCTGGCAATCTTTGTCATTCCTTAGCTTGCAGAAGCCATCACCCTGATTTCAGCCTTCATTTTCACATGCATTCTCCTTGTACGTATGTTTGTGTCAAAATTTCCCCTTCTTTTAAGGACACAGGTTATGTTGGATTATGAGTCCACCCTCCTCCAGCATAACCTCATCCTAACGTAACTAATTACATCAACAAAGTTGCTATTTCCAAATAAAATCACATTGTGAGTTACTGGGAGTTAGGACTTCAACATATGAATTTGTGGGGGACATCAGTCCATAACAGCAGGCCGTGTTAAGAACAAAATGCTCTGGATGTATTTTTAAATGGCTACTTTTTTCTCTACTGGAAGCATGACTGGATTTTTCTCCAGTCTTCACAGTGAGAACCTGGTGGCTCCTCGAGGTAAAATTCATGAAAGTGTGGGAACTCCCCCCCCACTAAGACTTGGCTCCCTAGAATATTTAACTCTTAAGTTTGTCCACACTGAATCTCTGGCATTTTGTCATTTACAGTTTACATTTTCCTACCCCAGTACTGGCTCCAGCAGCAGTGGTTTCTGCTCTTGGCTTCTACTCCAGTGAGCTCTGATTATTTATATCCACTTGTCTGTTGCTCTCTAATTTAGGGGTGGCAGTTTGCCCCATGACCTCAGCTCTCAGGTAGATCAAAGACGAGGTATTGATTTTCAGTTTGCTCAGCATTTTTCCTGTGAGGATGGAAGTGTTAACTTTCAAGCTCTTTACATGCCAGACCAGAAACTAAATTTCTTTGTTCTCTATATGTTCAGAATTATATGTGGATATCACATTAGATTTATGGTAGTCTGACCCAGCATCAGTTCAAAAACTATTTCTGAAAACTGTGTAAAGAATGTCCCTGTAGCGGGGTCACGGAACTGCATCTCTTTTGTCTCCAATTCCATCCATCACTTTGGGGAGAGAATGGCATCACGTGTCTCATCCAGACCTGAAAATTAGTACCACACTGAGGTGGCAGGACCTGCACCTTTCCAGTCTTTCTTTGACTTAGGCTACATTGAAACAATTCTTGCTAGTGGGATTACTGGCAGATTTTAGTGTTAAGGAGAGCTTTGCAGTGGCAAGAAAATACACATTGCAAATAATCTCAGAGTTCTTATTACCATTATTAATAGTGGTATTTTGGAAAAATTGTTTTAGCTAACCCTGTGAGTTTTTAATTGAAGTCTGTACAGCATTGGAATGATCCAGGTACTCTTTATACTTGATAAGGTTATGGAGCTAAATTAATTTTCTATGAAAATCATTAGGCTCTTATTTCTGTTAGCTTATAAAAGCCATTTTTACTGCTTATGCAGGAGAACATTCAAAACAATACTTTGTTTTTTTGTGAATATCAGAGGTAAAAAGAATTCTATTAAGATTTGGTGGGGCGCCTGGGTGGCTCAGTCATTAAGCCTCTGCCTTCAGCTCAGGTCATGATCCCAGGGTCCTGTGATCGAGCCCCACATCTGGCTCCCTACTCAGCGGGAAGCCTGCTTCTCCCTCTTCCACTCCCCCTGCTTGTGCTCCCTCCCTCACATTCTCTCTCTCTGTCAAATAAATAAATAAATAAATAAATAAAATCTTAAAAAAAATTTAAAAAGATTTGGGGAGGACATTTTGACACTTGATTAGTAGTCATACTAGGGAAAGGGAAAGTGAACAAGTTCCCTGCAGATCTAGCTTACATCTGCTATTAACATTGATTTGATGTGGCAGAATCTTTGCCATTAGACAGAATGGTGCACTTGTCTGCTTTGGTCTGTGCCTCATACAAGTTGATAAGGGAGTGTGGTTGTTCTCTGTGAGGAATACTGGCAGCTGTGCACAGAGTAGAGGGCCATCCTGGAGATACGCACTATTACATTCTTTCTTGCGACAGGACATGTTTCCATCTAAGCCTCTCCTGTCCAGTTTGTAGGACATTATTGTTGGTACAATTCCATATACATTTTGTAGGTATTGTCTTTGCTACCTTTAAGAATCACACTTAACAGTGTTGCCCAGGCAGATTGGCACATTCATTTATGTTTAGTTCAGATGACATGGGATTACATTGTGGCTTTTTTTTTTTTTTTTTAAATTGGAGGGGAGGGAGGGGCAAAGGGAGAGGGAGAGAGAGAGTCCCAAGCAGTGTCCATGCTTGGCACAGAGCCCAATGCGGGGCTCATTCCCACAACCCTGATACTGTGACCTGAGCCGAAATCAAGAGTTGGATGCTTAATGAACTGAGCCACTCAGGTGCCCCTACATTGTGGCATTTTTAACGTGGAATGTATATGGAAAGCTGGAAGTTCAGCTTAACAGCCTTGTAAAACAACATGATAAGAATGAAAACTACAGGGAGAATAATTGCCTTTTGTGTGTTTTGAGTGATGCATTTGAGTTCTCAGTCTAAAAGGTACCAAGTAGTCATCAATATGCCACCACCCAGATTTATGGGGATGAGCAGGGAATTCAAGCAGTCAGGATTTAGGCTAAGCTGAGGTGGCCCTAAATTGTCAAAACAAGTTACAGGGAGATTGTGAAACTCTCTTCCTCAGAAATTTTGAGTAGTCTAGACTGGCCTATTTTTGTGCAATATTTAGAGTGAAGGAGAGAGACTAGGCTAGACTTTCTTCATCCCCATGCAACATTTATTTTCTTTGTCAAATATTTTTAAGAGAATTTGAATTTTAGAGGCATTTTAATGATGTAACTTATTCAAAACTGATACATAGCTTATCCTTCCCCAGAAATAGCCAAATGTACAAGATCATAATTCTAAATTATTTTTCACAACCTGAGTAAGGGTGGATGTTTTCCCCAACCTGAATTTTGGTGCATGGTGTGTGTGTATTTGACAAGCCATATATATGCTTTCTTTTAAAGCTGGCAAGAGTAAAGTCTTGTGTGTGCCTTGTAAAAGTTTACCTTTTATATATACTTAAATGTCCATATCCTATAAGTCAGGGCTGTTATTAAAGTACTAAAATTAATATTAAAATATTTTAAAAGTAGATAAGATTTAGGTCTAAAATACATAATTTTGATCCATTAAAGTTAGCAGTGGCAAAGCAGGTAGCTAATAGAAGAGTAACAGAAGTAGCTTGGATAGAGAAATGGATATAACAAATTGTATTTATGTGCAAGACTGGATAAGCAACAGTCAGAAATGGATGTAAATTCATTAATGTTAGCTTATTTATTAAAGTTTTGATTATGTTGATGTTGCCTGGTCGTCTCCCAGCAGACATATTATTTTCCTCACAAATGAATGCCTCAAAATCTATTTGTCTGAGAGATTTGCTTGGTTTGATGCATATTCACATCTTCAGTACTTGTAAAGAATTTTGTCAATAAATGTTCTGGAAAGAATCACATACTGGGATTCATTGGCAGGTGCTTACGTCTAGTCTTAATTTGCTCCATAGTCTTGCATTTATAAGACATAATAACAGAAGTCTGATGTAGATAAAATATTAACACTGCCTACAATGTGGTATAAACATCTGAAAAGAACACTGACGCACTTTAACGTCGAGGATCATTGATCAGCATTCCCTTTTTCTTTTACTGAGCGTTCTCTTGAGACAAAACCTTACTCCTACATAAAGAACCATCATTTCCCTGCATTATCATGTGCACTTTCTATTTTGTCCATGTAGAACTTTCTGATAGGATTCATTCGTAGCTCAATCTGACTTCAGAGCCCTAGTCCTTGTAATTCTCACCCTTCTATCCTGTATTTGGTTCCCTTTTTCCGAAGGCAATCCAGTGCGTTACAGCCAGTCAATTCAGTTCTTAGTCAGTGTACATTTACTGAGTACTTATTTCTTATGTGCCAAGACTATGTGAATGCTGGGAGACATTGAATGCCACACAGCCTTTGCTCTCAGAGTGTGTTGTGTAGTTGGGACATGGACACTTAAAAAGATAATTTTCAAATTCTGCCTTCCCAGAAGACAAGTTTTGGGAAGAACTAAGGTGATGGTCTACATAGGGAATAACCAGTTACCAAATTCTGTGTTAAAAGCAGTTGTGAAATACAAAAGAAAGAAAAGAGAAGAAAAAAGTAAGAAAACTTGATCTTAGAGATTTACAGCCAATTTGAGGACACACTGAATTAGCCCATCAGCAAGTATTGACAGCCCCAAGCAGCAGAACTTAATTAATGAGTTCATCGCTCAACCTCTGGTCCGGATGGAGTGTCACAAGACTCTTAACTTAGGAAAGATTTCCTATGTCTAAATATAATTCCTCTTTCTGTAACTGAGGTCTCTTACTAGTAAAAATAGAGCTATTTACCATCATTTGCAGAGTATTTATAACCTCAGATTAATCTCAGTGCAGTCCAGAGATGGCCGCCCGTGACTGTTGGTGTGCTGTGCCTGGGTTACAGGTGTACGTGGAGACCCATCCCCTCAGCTCTTGGGGCACCCATAGTCCCCTGTGATCAGTCTTACTTTACTCTGATGGGCCATACGAATACCGTCCTTCTCTGTGTGCCATGATGTGAGAAAAGTGGAGAGGGGTTGCTTTAAACCATCTGCCTTAACATTTCTTCAGAAGGCTAGTTTCCCAAGCATTTTTGTATCTTATTAACCCTATTCTGATTCTTTATATAAAGAGCTTTAGTTGGGGAATCTTGAAGAGAAGATAGGGCTCTCAGAAGGAACTGACTTCTTTTGAAGCTACAGAGATGATTCTTGTTCTGTGATGAGCAGTAGTTGATTTTCTAAATAGTTCTCTTTGGCCACTGGTAGTTGAGTGTCCACCATGATAAAACTAATACTCATTTCTCTAGCCTTTTTTTTTTTTTTTTTAAGTAAGCTGTACGCCCAGTGTGGGGCTTGAACTCACAACCCCAAGATCAAGAGTCGCATGTTCTACCGACTGAGCCAACCAGGTGTCCCAGTATCTCTAGCTCTTGGTGGGCGTTGTGAATAGTGGGCTTTGTGAATAGCTGACATACAAGACAAATGAACACATAAATACTGTGTGCCCTATTATTCATCCACTTTTTAAATATGTTTTAACAATACCTAAATAATTAGCCCTTACAACATGCAGGGCACTGTTGCAGGCTTTAGGAATTCATTAATGAGAAGGTACCTGGTGTTTACCCTTCAAGAGTTTATTGTCTTTATTAAGAAAGATAATTAAAGAAGTAATTACACCATGGTGTGATTGGTACTATGAGTGAAGTATAGTAGGGACACCTGTTAAGACTGGAAGATGGCTTAATATATAGAGTTACTCGACTTTGGTATTTAGAGGAGCTTTCACTGGATACCATTTCCTTAATTATTCAATGTAAACTGAGTACTGTTGTGATGTATATTGTCTCTGATGTAATACACGGTTCACCCTAACAACCTAAGTAACAGTGAGACTTTGAATTCACGATTTACCTCACCAGAAGGTAGTCTTCGTTTCAAGGTTTACATACTTCTTACCTGTATCCTTAATTATAGATACGATGAAATAATGCTTCTCTCTTGCCGTTCATGTTTTCAGGGAAGGTATTCATGTAAATCAAGAATTGCTGCAGATGTCTCCCTGTGTTACGGAGCAGTTCATTGAGCTGCTGTGTCAGTTCAGCCCAAACCAGGTTATAGAGACACTGCAGGTCCTTGAGTGCTACCGCCTGGAAGAAACCATCCAGGTAAGACCAGTAATGTGGAGCAGACAACAGTAAACGCGTCCTAATCATTCACCAGTTTAAATATGAGCAGAAGGAGACTAACACGTTACATTACGTAGCCCCTGGGATTGAACCCAGATAGTCTGACTCCATAGCGCATGCTCTCCATTGTGCTGCCCCTTAATTCTAGTAAAGTCAGAAACAACACGTGTCCATCATTGTTATTAATCAAGTTTCACAGACATTCTAACCAGCACAATAAGCATAGAGGAAGGAATACAATAAAAATACTAAAAGGAAAAACCAGGGTCTTGTTTGCAGGCACTGATGGTTAGATAGTCAGTCCTGTTGTGCTTAAGACTTAGGCTTAGTGGCGGCCGGTAGCCTTCGGCCGGTCATTGCCTTGGACCCCTTCCCTTGCTTTCTCCTGTTTGCAGATGAAGATGACTGTGCCTGTGCACACATGTGTACATGTACACGCATACATATTCTAATCTGTGAGAGGTCCCCCACTTAAGGTTTGTTTTTAAGCTACCATTTTCTCTCCATGCTGTTACTGTCAGTACTCATGAAGCAGTAGCCTCTGTTCTCTGTACCACCTCCTGAACGGCTCACACACTTTACACATTTTACATTGTGATGTATTTAAAATGTGCAGAATGTCAAATATCTGTGTAGATTTAAATGTTCACATTTTGCCACACTGGCTTCAGATCTTTGTTGTTTGTTTTAGAAATAAAGCACCCTTTATCTGTCAGTTCCCCTCTGTCCCCTGAGGTCAACACCATCCTGAAGATGGCAAGCGGAGCCTTCCCCTCCATGTTTTTTATTTTCCCTATATATGTATTTACCTACACAATGCATGATACAGTCTTACAGTTTTTAGAATTTGTATTAATGGTATCATATAGTACATAATCCCATTGCAAAATTGCTTTCTTCATTAAATTTTTTAATTTATCAGTTTTATACATGTAGATCTAATTCATTCATTTTAATAGTCATATAATATCAATTGAATGAATGTGCCACAGTCTATTTCCCTATTAATAGACACTCCTATTGTTTCTAATCCTTTACCATTATAAACAATGCTACATTATACATCTTTGTACCAATCTTATGTGCTCATGTGAGGTTTCTCTAAGTAATTATCTGGAGGTGGAATTCTTAGACAATAGAGTAGCTTATTCTGCTGTTATTGCCAAGGTCATCTGTTTGTTTCTATTCTTATCATCTGTGGTTGGTATTTGCTGTTTTTCCACATTCTTGCTGATTCCTAACATTTTTAGGCTTCTTAATTTTTGCCAGTGTGATGGGTATCATTGATTCTTCATGACATCGAACATCTTTCCATATGTTTAATGACTCTTTTGATTTTCTTTTCTCTGAATTATCTGTTCATATCATTTGCCCATTTTTCTATTGAGTTTTTGCCCTTACTGATTTGTAGAAATTCTAATTTCTGCATCTCTAATCCTTTGCTGATATTCTGTGTTGGAGATGCCTTCTTCCAGTCTGTTGTGGCAAGTCTTTTAACTTGGTTTTTAGTGACTTCTATTTTAATTTATCAGTCTTTTCCTTTAAGGTTTAAATTTTTGTATGTGAGTCTTATTTCCTTTTCTACTCTGATGGTATAAAAGATATCCTCTTATATGAGTTTTATACATTTAGGCCTTTAATCCATCTGGAATTTATTTTTATAAACAGATCAAGAGAGGGATTTATACATTTTTTCCCTGTGTGTATAACCAGTGGTCCATGTGGTATTTTGGTGTCCTTACCTCACTGATCCATAATGCCATATCACTGTATACCAAACTCCCAAATAGACGTAGATCTGTTTGTGGGATCTGTTCTGTTCCTTTGGTCATGTCTTTCCTTATACAATTTCCACATATTTTAATTAATATAGCTTTACAATAAGGCTTATTATTTGAAAGAAGAGTCTTCCCTCATTCTTTTTCTTTAAAATTCTATGTCTACTCTTAGGCTCTTACTATTTCACATCAAATTAGAAATCACATTGTCAGGTTCCTTAAAAAAAAAAAAAAAGTCCAGTATTTTGATGAAATACATACATTGAATTTTAGATGAATTCAGTCAGGGAAGATTAACATTTCACAATGTAGAGTCTTCATATTCAGGAAACTAGTTGTCTTTTTAAAAGCCTTTGATGCTCTCTGGTGAGATTTCAGTAACTTTTATATGATATACAAAGTTCTTACATATGTTTTTTTACATTCCTAAATACTTACATTTTTTGTTAACAGTGAAAGTTTTTTGAAATGACATCTTTTTTGATTGCTGCTGCTGTATGTTATTAATTTTTGTACATTGTTTTGTATCAGAAAGAATCTGAATTCTTCAAATAGTTTCTAGATTTTTTTTTTTTACAACAGTACTACTTTCCAAGAATAAGGGTAATTTGGGTTTTTTTTCCTTTTCAATCTTAACTGTTTTCTCTCTCTTATCAGATGTGTAGGAGCTCTAGGATACTACTGTATAGAAGCAGTGACAGTATGCATTCTTGCCTTGTCTCTGATTTAAAAGAGAATGTGTCGGGGCGCCTGGGTGGCTCAGTCGGTTAAGCGTCTGCCTTCGGCTTGGGTCACGATCTCGTGGTCCTGGGTTTGAGTCCCGTGTTGGGCTCCCTGCTCAGCGGGGAGCCTCCTTCTCCGTCTCCTTCTGCCCCTCCCCCTGCTCATGTGCTCTCTCTGTCTCTCTCACTCTTTCAAATAAATTAAAAAAAAAAATCTTTAAAAGGGAATGTGTCTAACATCTTACATTAAATGTAGTGTTTAAGATTTTGATAGATAATTTTTATTAAAGTTCCTTTCTCAGTTTGAGTAAGTGTTTTGTTTTTGTTAAGAATGGGTACTGGGCGCCTGGGTGGCTCAGTCGTTAAGCGTCTGCCTTCGGCTCAGGTCATGATCCCAGGGTTCTGGGATCGAGTCCCACATCAGGCTCCCTGCTCAGCGGGAAGCGTGCTTCTCTCTTTCCCACTACGCCTGCTTGTGTTCCTTCTCTCACTGTGGCTCTCTCTGTCAAATAAATAAAATCTTAAAAAAAAAAAAGAATGGGTACTGCATTTTATCAAATACTTTTTTTGTGTATTTATTGAGAGGGTCATAGGTTTTTCTCCTTTGAACCTGTTAATATGTTATTTGTGCCTCTCTTTTTTCTTCTTGCTAAGAAAGTTTTATTCTACTTTATTAGTCTTTTCAAAGGCTATTTTGGGATTTGTTAAACTTCTGTATTGTTTTCCCTTTGTTTCTTTTCAGTAGCATTATTTTCTGCACTTCCTGTCTTTCATTTCTCTTCTTAGCTTACTTGGTATTTTGTTTACTTATTAGAAACTCTTAGTTTATTGATGTTTATTAAGATCTCACAAGTTGTTATGTTGTGTTTCATTGCCATTTTATTTTAAATATTTTCTGGTTTATGTTGTTCCTATTTATGTGTATGTGTTACCTTTTCTCCAGTGGTTATACTCAGGTAAATGACAATTTTAAATCAGTGAAGAAAAAAGTGAATGAACATGGTTTAGTTAGAACTGGGAAGATGGGCCACTTATAAGACTAGAAAGTAAAAAATTTCATATTACACCAGACGGACAGTAGTGTACTACTGAGGTATGAATTTATTATTTATTGTCATGTTGTTTTCATCCTTAATAAGATCCACAAACAAGGTTTGTGAACAAAAATCTTTATCTTTTCTTCTTTCCTAGATTACCCAGAAGTATCAACTTCATGAAGTCACTGCCTATCTATTAGAAAAAAAAGGAGATATTCATGGTGCCTTCTTAATAATGTTACAGGTAATATTTTACTATATTTGCTTTGTCATGTTTCTTTCCAGCCCTCCATTCATCAACCCATCTTTTTTTTTTATTGAGATATACTTGACATGTAATACTGTGTAAGTTTTCATCCATCTTAATCTCTTGTGTGTCAGAGTAAGTTGCAGACTACTACATTTTACCACTGAATATTTTTATCAAGACTAGAGTTTAGTCATTGACTAGAGCTCACCATTTCTTTTGGTATTTTTTTTAAAGTGAAATTTACATTTAGTAAAATGCGCAAGTCTTAAGTGTATCATGTACTGAGTTTTGACAAATGCATGCCCCTATGTTCCTAGTCCCTAACAAGGTAGAGAACATTACCTTCACCAGAGAAAGTTCCTCATGCTCCATCACACTCAGTTTCCATTCCCATACCCCCACACATAATCACTTTTCTGATTTTTTTCGCTGTGAATTAGTTTTACCTATTTTATACACTTATATTAATGGGTCCTTCAGTAGTACTCTTGTATAATTCTTCTTTCAGCGTGATATTTTTGAGATGTATCAGGAGTTTGTTTCTTTTATTACTGAGTAGTATTTAAGTGTACGCATATACTACAGTTTATCCATTCTCTTGATGATTGACCCCTGGGCTATTTCTAGTTTTTGGCTATTAAGAATAAATCTACTATGATCACTGTTGTACACAAATGTTTTCATTTTCCTGAAGTCAATACCAAGGAGTGGAATTGCTGGGTCACAGGATAGGTGTAGGTTTAGTTTTGTAAGAAATGATCACACCTCTTTCCAAAGTGGTTATTCTTTTACATCCCCTCCAATAACGTATAAGAGTTTTGGTTGCTACACATTCTCACCGACAGTTGGTGTTTTATCCATTTTTTACAAAAATTTTTATCTACTTTTTAAATTGTTATAAAATATATATTACAAAAATTTACCATTTTGGTGTCATTAAGTATATTCACATTGTTGTGCATTTATCACCACCATCCATCTCCAAAACTTTTTCAGCTTCCCAAACTGAAACTCTGTGCCCATTAAATAATAATCCCTCCCCAGCCCCTAGTAACCACCATTCTTTCTGACTCTATGAATTTGACTACTCTACCTCATATCCATGGAATCACACAGTATTTGCTTTTCTGTGTACATTTATCATAAAGTCTTCAAGATTTATCCATGTTGTAGCAGGTGCCAGAATTTCAGTTTTAAGGCTGAATGGTACACCATTTTATGTATATGCCACATTTTGTTTATCCATTCATCCATTGATGGACGCTTGTATTTCTTCCACCTTTTGAACATTGTGAATAATACTGCTATGAACATGGGTGTAGAAATATCTTTTCAAGACCCAGCTTTCATTTCTTCTGAGCATATAACCAGAATGGAATTACTAAATTAAATGATAATACTATTTTTAATTTTGAAGGAACTGCCATATCGTTTTCTGTAGTGGCTACACCATTCTACATTCTCATCAGCAGTGCACAAGGGTTTTAATTTCTCTACATCTTCTCCAACACTGTTTTCTTGGTAGTAACCATTTTAATGAGTATGAAGTATTATCTCAGTGATTTTAAATATTGTCATCTGGCTAAGGATTAGGGATATCCTATTTATATTAAAAAAAAAAAAAAAAGTTCCATATTGGCTTCTAGTTTTTTCCTAGCTATGTAATCACTAAACAGGCTAGGAAGAATAGTCCACAGAGGCTTTGTGTAGGCTCTCAGCCTCTTTTAATGTGTAAGTTACCCCTACATCTCTTTTTTCCTTGCAGTTTATTTGTTGAAGATACCATGAATCTATTTTTAAAGGATAAATTAAAAGTATTCCTGGCATGGATGGGGGAAAGAGAAGAAGGATATCCTTGCAGGGAATAAGACCATCATTTACAAAGGCATGGGAATACAAAGAAATACGAACTGCTAGGAGAGAATCCAGCAGCTCACCTAGGGCTCCACTATCAATGTATAGGCAGACGAGGCTAGAAGCAAAGGCTGGGTCCAGATTTGGGAAGATTTTGTAGGACACCCTAAAGAATTAGGACAAATTTGTTATCACACCGGATCAATTAAAGGTTTTTAAGCAAAAGAACTGACATGATGTTGTTTCATGAAGACTGCTCTGGTAACTGTAGGAGGATGGGGGGCCTACAGAGAAGAGGGAAGTAAAACTTGGGGAGGAAGCAGAGAGCACTTGCGAGGCTGTGTAGTACAAGTAATGAATCCATGAGGCTTGAGCTAGGGACGGTGGTGGTGGTGGAATGGGGAGAGAATTGGACTTGAGAACTATTGATCATTTGAATATGGTATGGAAGGAATAAGAGGGAGTGGTTAATGACAGTTGTGTGATTTTTAGCTTTACATTATTAGCCTGTAAGGGACCTCAAGGAAAGGAGCAAATTTGGAGTAGAAAGGATATATTAAGGTCAGCCTCAGTGTATATTAAGAAGCCTTTGAGGGGCACCTGTATGGTGCAGTCACTTAAGCGTTGAACTCTTGGTTTCAGCTCAGGTCATGATCCCCAGGGTCGTGGGATTGAGCCCCACGTGGGGTTCCTCACTCAGCGGGGAGTCTGCCTGAGCTTCTCTTTCTCCCTCTCCCTCCACCCCTCCCCCCACATTCTCTTTCTCTGTCTCTCTAAAATAAATAAATCTTTAAAAAAAAAAAACCTTTGGAATATCATTTAAGGCTTTCTAAGGATCTAGTATTTGGTATAGCAATGGACACTGCAATTGCATATTTAGAGGTATCACACTCAAGGCTGTGCCCTATGCTCTGGAGACAGACTTTATGTTCTTTTTTTATTCCCACCCTTCCCACCCACCCCTTTTTCTCATAGCCCAGTATGAATTTGATTCCCTTACCCAAAGTCTGGATAAATCCTACTCCTATTACTGTGCCTAGAGAATGTTATTGATGACTGTATGATGGTAAAACAGAAGCAGGAGTGGGGAAGGATAAGTGACACTTGATATTTTGGGTCCCTTCCAAAACTGCTAGCTATGCTTTATGTATACACAAGAATTCTCTTCTGAATGACAGTAAGGGACCATTCCTCATAACTTGGTTGTTTCTTCAGGTTTTTCCTTTAAAATGTTAGTCCGGGTGATGGGTATAAAGGAGGGCACATGTTGTGATGAGCACTGGGTGTTAAAAAAATAAAGAATTAAAAAATAATAATAAATGAATTTAAAAAATAAAAAATGTGTTAGTTCAAGTATTTTTGGATTAGGTAACTGTTTCTTTTTACCTCCTGCATTTTTTTTTTTTTTTTACCTCCTAGAGACTACAAAGCAAACTTCAAGAGATAACACATCAAGATGAAAGTAAGTTCTTGAGTGTAATTTGCAATTATTTCTTCCCATGGACCCTGTGTTTTAAAAGGTGTTGTCTAACAAACTGCATTTATTAAATAATAATTACATTGATTTGTGTAAATACTTTAACATGGATCTCAATTTTAGCTCATTTTCAAGAGCTCATAATAGGAAATCACGTAAACCATTGTGGCTTTGTGATGCCAGTCGTCAGTGGAGTTCAGTGTACAGGAAAGTAGGCACTTTTCACTGAGAGTGGGGTTTTTTTGTTATATATCTGTGCCAGGTTTTGGTTATATATAAATGAGGTACATAACTAATGTCCTAAAAGTTACTATAATGTACTGAGCAATAGCAAATCAGAGCTTCTAATCAGTAATAGCCAGTGTTTCTATAGTGAATTTCTATAATTTTAGCACAAAGCAGTAAAACTTGACAGTGTAGAATCTTAGATGGCCTTGTCACAGACAGATAGAAAATTCCCATTATTTTCCTTGACATTTTAGAAAATAGATTCATTTTTTAAAAATTGTGGTAAAATATACATAACACAAAATTTATCATTTTGATCATTCATAAGGGTCCAGTTCAGTGGCATTGAGTCCATTTACATTGTTGTGCAACCATCCCTAGCATCTGTCTCCAGAAGTTTTTCCACTTCCCAAGCTGAAATTTTGTCCCCCTGAGACAGTTAATCCCATTCCCTGCCCCCGGTCGGTCCCTGGCACCTACCATTCTGCTTTCCCACTCCGTGAATTTGATGAGGTGCCTTCTATAACTGGAATCGTCCCGCATTTGCCCTTTTCTGTCTGGCGTGTTGGCCTAGCAGAATATCTTCATAATTTATCCACGTTGTAGCACATGTCAGAATCTCATTCCTTTTTAAAAAGGCTTGAATAATATTTTGGTTTATGTGTGCACCACCTCTTGTATCCTTTTGTCTGTCAGCAGACACTTGAGTTTCTTCCAGCCATTGTGAAGAATCCTGCTGTGAACATGCCTGTACAGGTATCTTTCTGACACCCTGCTTTCGTTTCTTCAGGGTGGATTCCCAGAGTGTTATTGCTGGATTCAATAGTAATTCTCTTGTTAAATTTTTTTTAAAGATTTTCTTTATTTATTTGACAGAGAGAGACACAGTGAGAGAGGGAACACAAGCAGGGGGAGTGGGAGAAGGAGAAGCAGGCTTCCTGCCAAGCAGGGAGCCCTAAGTGGGGCTCGATCCCAGGACCCTGCAATCATGACCTGAGCCGAAGGCAGCCGCTTAACAATTGAGCCACTCAGGCGCCCCTCTGTTGTTAATTTTTGAGCGGCCATTACACTCGCTTCTCCAGTGGCCGCATCAATGTACTTGGCCGTCAGTAGCGTACCAGCAAAGGTTACGGTCTGTCCAAGCCCTCACCAACACTTGTTCTTTTCTGTTTTCTTGGGAGTAGCCATCCTCCTGGGTGCCAAGTGGTAGCTTAGTGTGCTTTGGCTTTGCATTTCCCAATTGACCGGTAATGGAGAGCATCTTTTCACGTACTTATTGGTTACTTGTGTGTCTTCTTGGGCAAAGTGTTTATTCAAGGCCTTTGCCTGCTTTTGAATAGGGTGATTTCTTTTCAAATTATTGAAATTTTCAAAATAACTCTTCCAAAGTTCACTCGATAGGTGATTTTTAGATTGTCCTACCTTTTTAACACATCAGCACATTTCTTAGTCCCCCTTGGCCCACACATTTCCTTAAACTCCTTTACCCTAATTCTCTATAAATTACATTCATCTGTGTTTTCTATGGCTAGGTCCTAGGTGATAGGGTCTGTGTTATATCTGAATCATTTTGTATTGTATGGCGTCTTTTTGGAACCTCAGTAAACAGTTGGTTGTCCCATATTTAGTTCAGCTAAACATTTAATTATTATTTTTGTACTGTTAATCTGTTTAGTCAGTTTATGATAGATTTATTGCATTTATGATATTTTTCTTGTTGTTAGAATAATTTTTGCACACATTACATGAGAGATTGAGGGAAAAGAAGAATGTTTTCCCAAAACCACTACAGTGTTTTGCAAGTGATATGTGTAAAGAAGCCAGTTCTTTGAATTTAAATTTCTTTGAAGATCAATTTTTCAGTAATAGTCTCATGTCCACTATTTATTCTCAGATTTAATTTTTTCTGTGTGCCTAAGAATTTTGGAGGGTTTGCTCATTGCAAGACATGGTGCTAGTATGGGTTATACACAGATGGCTAAAACACAGCCCTCACCCAAAGAACTATAGTCTTGTGAAAGAGACAGATATGTAAATAAAAACTTTGAATGCTGGAAGAATCAAGTATTAGAAAAGAGATACAGTGACAGTGGCAAATGATTGTGAAAAATTAGGGAATGATTTGTGACTGATGAATCAAAGGTAATTTGTGGAAGATGTGACCTTTGAAGTAAGCCTGGAATGATGAATAGAAGTTTGATAGGGAAAAGTAAGGAAAGGGCATCTGGGCTGAGGAGCACATGAGTATGAAAGTACCTGGCCAGGAACTCAAGAGTAAGAGCGCAGCGATGTAAGAGCACAGAGGGTGAGAACATGAGCCAGATGCTTACTCGGGTCAGAGGTTTACTTATGTTCTGTTTTTAAAACTTTGAGGCCTTTAATGATTTTTATGGATGAGACTGATACATTTGCTTATGACAGTATAAAAGAGAATGAGGGAGGCAAGTATTAGAAGTCAGAAGTTTAATTAAGAGGTTGTTGCTGTAATTCACAGGAGGTGAAGAGCACCACAGGGTAAAAGGCATGAGCATGTGAGGGCACGGAAGTAGAATCAACAGAAGTGGCAATTTATTTGGACGTGTGGGTGAAGCGGGGAGGGAGCATCAGGGATGATGAAGATTTATAAACTGACTTAAAGATGATGGTTTCATTAACTTAGTTTGGGAAGTGAGAAAAAAAAGTGATTTGGGTTTTTGTGCATATGAATTAAGGTGCTTGCAGGACATCCGTGTAGAGATGGATAGAGTCTGTGGAAAGTTCACCCTGCAGATGATGAAAGGAACGAGGACTGCAGGTGTATATTTGGAAGTTATTAGCAAGGACCTGAGAGTTGAAACCACAAGAGGAAGTGAAGTTATTGGAAAATGAAAAGGAGAGGGCCCAAGATAGTATCTTGGAATACTTACATCTAAGAAATAGAGGGAAGAAGAAATGGTAGAGTAAGAAAGGTGAAAGGTAATCTTTCTGCTGACTAACCCACAAACAGATAATCGGGGCTGTTCCATAGCTAAAGCATATTAAAATGCTAAGTGTGATGTGCTTTATATGTCCTGTGAATCTGAGGCATTTACATGGAAATAAAATTACCTGTTTTTAATCTACTAAGCATTGGTATCATGCTTATGGAAGATTTCATAATAGAAAACCAGTGCTATGCAAAGAAAAAATAGTTTAATTTTTTTACAGAAGCTCTGAGGATCATCAGTAATATGTCCTTAAGTGTTGTTAACAATTTTTCTGAATCTAGAGACCAAAGAGGAGCTCTCATTGAAGGATGTTGAAGATACCATGGTAGAGACAATTGCCCTTTGCCAGAGAAATTCTCATAATTTGAACCAGCAGCAACGAGAGGTAGGAGAATGACTACTTAGGCATATCAGAGTCTGTTCTGATCTGAAACTAGGAATTAATTCTATTTCTGCTGCCCTCTCAGCCACCTGAGTTTAATTCAACTGGATTTTAATCACTGTTTAGTGCTCCCGGGAGTATAGGCCTCCTAAAGTTATTGTGAGGAGTGCCTGTCCTCTTTATTCTCACAAAGGGCTTTATGTTCCTAGATCTGGCTGTGCTGCAGAATTCAGGCGCATGAATGCTAGATGTCCTTGTGCCCTTTGGACTGAGATTTTGTGTATTCCATGTAGTGATTCTGTGGATATGTCGTCATTTATCATCTCTTCTATCCTCTGGGGAGGAAAATGAGCATGAGGAGCTAGAGGGAAACCCTCAGGGGATACAGAGAAAGCTGGAGAAGGTCAAAGAAGGCTGTGATGTAGTTTCTCTACCCTGGCTGCACATTACAGTCACTTGGGGAGCTTTGAGAAAATCCCAGCACTCAGGCTGCACCCCAGAACAATTAAATTAAAGTCTCTGGATTGAGACCCAGTGCTAAATCTTCCCACATGATTCCACTGTGCAGCCAAGGTTGGAACGACGGCTGTAACAGATTCCAGACTGCCAAAAGGAAGAGCACAGAACTGAAGGAGGTATGGCTGAGCACCTGGTGCAGGTGGGAGTTACAGCAGGGAAGCAGAAACTAAGGGGGCGAGATGTGACTTGACAGCCACATTCTGCTGCAGTTTTCTGAAGAAAAGTTGCAGCGTGATATGGCATCGTAACTCCCCAGTGCCTGCCCCTCCGGGCTGCAGCCTCTGACTTGGCACCGCCTAACTCCTTTCTCTTCCTGAGGTTCTGACATGGGAAGTAAGGCAGATTTTTTTATATCTATTTAGCCATACGTGTTACAGTGAGAATTATAAACTTATTTTTGTTTTCTGTTCTTTTGAGTTGGGTAAATTTCTACTTTACATTTTTGTCTATGATTTTTTTAAGGCCATACATTTCAAAAACCCTTCAGAAGATAAATTGTGTACAACAAGCACATTTACATAATAGAGGTGATTTTTTTCCTTATTAAAAAAAAGTTTTTTGTGTGATATACATACTCATTATTTTTTTAAAATCCTGCAATACAAAAAGTTACACAGAAGAATGTTTTTTAAAAATTACCTTGTAAGATCCTATCGCCCAGAAGTAACCGTCATTATCATTGGGTGACCATCAGTCTAGATACTTTTTATCTGCCAAGGTTGACATAATTTTAGAAAAGTTGGATCAGGAAATGCTTGCTTTTACAAATAAATATAGTATTCAATCTCAGGAAACTTTCTGAATAAGTATTTCTTCACCATACTATCTCTTAATTAATATCACTACAGCCTAAAAAACATCTGAATGACTGTAATAGATTGGAATCATTATTTATAATTACATTTCCATTTTTATAATATCTGTGATGCCAAGCCAGTAAGGAAATTTACGTGAACTCAGGTTTGCTCCAACCTCTCTTCTCTATCCCTCTTAATTTTAATTAGTTATGTTATTTTACCTCATTGAGGCTAATAACACATACATTCTTTTCTGTGTCCACAATTCCCATAAATTGTTTAATCTTTTGAAAATGTATTATGGGTTTTTCAGCAGTCCTTTTGCCATGATTTTTCTATTCCTAAGTTTTTATTTTCATTTATCTTTTGGTTGGCTGGGTGTATTTGAACTTGGTTACATTTTTTTTTTTTTTTTTTAAGATTTTATTTATTTGACAGAGAGAGAGACAGCCAGAGAGACAGCCAGAGACAGAACACAAGCAGGGGGAGTGGGAGCAGCAGGCTTCCCGCAGAGCGTGGTTCCATCCCAGGACCCTGGGATCATGTCCTGAGCCGAAGGCAGACGTTTAACCATCTGAGCCACCCAGGCACTCCTGGACTTGGTTACATTTTGATAGAGAAACATAAAAGGGCAGAATTCTTTAAGCTGTGTTCATACATACTTAATTCTAAGTCTTTTTCACTTTTCAACCCTTCCATCTCCTCTCCAATATCTATTTGATACTCCTCCATCTTCTCATGGAAAATTTAAGGAAAAAGGATAATTATGTTTTGTAAGTAGGGCTGTTTAGGTTCACATAAGCTGAAGTGTGTCCAGATTCACATGTATTAATGGTAGAATTAGTTATAAAAATCCATGCCTCCAGAACTCTAGGGATTATTCTGACTATATCTGAACTCTGTATCTCTTAATCAGAGACAGGAACAATGCTTCTTTTGATGTGGCAAAAGGAAAACTTATTCGATCTTTTTTTTGTCTGAGTTGGAATTTGTTTTAGTAAAAATATTAGATGTTAGACTTCTACCTATCCTTTGAAATTTTCACTTCTCTGTGGCTGTTGTTACGCCATTCACTGGCTGCGTGTAAGAGAAGTCTGTCTCTCCCTGTCTTACACACACACACACACACACACACACACACACACACACACAACAACTGGTTTCTGCTTTGTTTCTGAACGAGTTTCATAATAACAAAAATATTTGAATGTAAATTTTATATAAATACTATCTTATGTGAAAAATGCTAGACTGATTTTATATAATACCAGACATTAAGTGTGGGGGATTTTAATGGTGGTTTGTCTTGATTCTCTTTGTTTTGGAGAGAGTGAGAACAAGAGCTGTTGCCACAGACACTCAACTAACTAGAAGATTGGAAGTATTCGAAAGTCTGACAATGGACCGTTGATAATACCTCTTTCCAGAAGTTGTCATCACAAGATTTAATGTTATGAGTATTTACTTAAAGCAGACTGCAGGAAATTGGGCTATTAGTCCTTTCTCAAGTTGAATCTCTACCTGTCCTGCCTTTATATATCTGTTTACGGGGCTGCCCTAATACACAGTGATTACATATAACGAAGAGTTTGGCTTTGTTATGCATATAATTCCCTGAAAAGAAAGCTGTTTATTACACAGCATAAGAAAGGAATTCAGGTTTAGTTTGTTGCTCGCTGTCAGGGGATGGTTCGTGTGGAGATTTAATTAGAGAAAAATAATTCCTCTGTGTAGAGTATGAACATATCCCGTGGCTATTACCTCTACAACCATGCTTCCCCCAGTCTACCATTTATAGTCTAGAAACAGCTAATCTTTACAAAGGTAATTCTTCTAAATTGTCTGGATTAAATAAGAAAATTTAAAAATCAAATTTCCAAACATATTAAATGTAAAAACAAAAGGTAAGCATATATAATTAAATTACACAATTAAAATTAACTACACAGAAATAAATGATGTGGTTATAAAAACATGTTAAAATAGGCAACTAAAAGGTAAGCTAAGTAAAGCTATCTAAGAATAAAATATAAGACTAAAAATTCACGAGTACTAAATAAATTAAAATTTCAATAAAATAAAAAATTGCCAGTATGTAATATAGTTAAAACCAGTATCTTGAGAACTTGAAGAAATACATCAAAAGTTATCAGTATAGGGGTGCCTGGGGGGCTCAGTTGGTTAAGCGACTGCCTTCAGCTCAGGTCATGATCCTGGAGTCTCAGGATCGAGGCATCGAGGCATCGGGCTCCCCGCTCAGCAGGGAGTCTGCTTCTCCCTCTGACCCTACCCCCTCTCATGCTCTCTCTCTCAAATAAATAAATAAAATCTTTAAAAAAAAAAAAAATGTTATCAGTATAAAATCTTGGGCCTTATAAAACCTTAAATGGGAGCAGATAAAGGCTTTCTAGTAGAGCTCTTCAGTTGGAAGGTCACCCAGTGGAAAAGTTACAGGACCCGCAGTCTGTCCCCCTTTGCCTTAAGAGGCTCCCATATCTCCAGTGCCATAGAACTTGTACTGGGTCAGGTGGTGGAGTACAGAACACGCCCTCTTCTCTAAATAACCACTCTTGTTCTCCTCTGACCTTTCTTAATGACTCCCACATGTTTGCAGGAATAGATTCCTCTCAAGACATAGAGTTAAGGCCTTTGTAAATGATTGTCCAACAAGAAACCATGTTTGAAAGTTTAAAATGTATTAGTTTGATTTTTGATTAAAGATCCCCACCCCCCCCAAAAAAAGGAAGAGCACAGAATTTGGAGTCAGAGTACTGGTTTACTGGTAGTATGATCTTTGGCAAATTACTTTTCTAAACTTCAGTTTATCTCAAGTGAAGATCATTCTTATTGTACAAGGCTGTTAAGAGATTGAAATGAGAAAGTGTGTGTAAATCATTTAATTGAGGACCCAACATAATAAGAATAAATAAGTGGTGGGTCTATTAATTTATCTCCTGATGTGGTTGGAAATGTTAATTGAAATAACGTTAACTTCTACTTCTGGGTCTATGATGACTAAGGAAATACAAAACAGCGCTTTGTAGAGGAGAAAACTTTGGACAGCCTTTATTCATTTCTGTTGCTTGATGTGGTTGAAGAGAAATGGGGGGGGTAAGGTAGCAGAGGGGTCAGGTGGTCCTCTGTCCTCTCCTGCAGTACAGGGGGTCACTTAGACTTGGTCAGTGGTGCACATATAGCATGGTATATCAGAACTGGCTGGCGGCTCGGCCCTGTCTCCTTTGAACAGGCCTTCTCCTGAAGCACAGAAGGTTGCAGTTCCAAGGTCTAGACTTATTTCAGTTTCTTTATTTTCCCAAAGCGTGTGGTAAAGATACCTGTTCTAGCTGTGGTCATTGCTTCTTACTGTCTTGTCTCTTCCCAGTCAAGTGTTCTATCTTTCCTTTTTAAAAGGTTTATAAACAAATGTATGTGAGAGGTACATCTCAACCTGTAAAACACTATGCTGACGTTAATCTTAAAAATAACAGAGCGCTTTGGTTTCCTCTGACATTATAGGCCCTTTGGTTTCCATTGTTGGAGGCAATGATGGCCCCTCAGAAGCTGTCTGGTTCAGCTGCACCTCATCTACACCCTGACGGTAATTACATTCATCAGAGTCCACCTATACCATCACCCGTTTTTATCTGTGAAAAATTTTCATTATGATACCTTTTCCCAGTATCATAGTCTTACTGTTTTTCTTAATGAAATCATAGTATAGTGTTAATCTCACCTTTTACGTTCAGTTCTTTCTATGGCACCAATTCTGTCATTTGTCTTGAGTAATAGTAGCTTTGTTACTTATCAGCAGTTACCTTTAAAATATCCAACTGGCCCTGGTTAGCTAAGTTTCTAGGAAGCTTTTATATAAATCCACCCTTTTCCACTGACTTATAGGGAAAACCAAAACCTCTTATTTTAAACTAACCTTAATATTAACATTTTATTATTTTAACAGCTCTGAAATCTTTGACCATGCAAGTTCTAAACAGCATGGCTGCATTTATTGCCCTCCCATCAATCTTGCAAAGAATCTTACAGGTGAGTTAAAAGGGGAGAAAATTCAATGTTGATCAGTTTCAACTAATATTCTAGTTATGCTTAAATAACAAATTAAGCTAATGTTCAAATGGGTCTCTAGAGTAACGCAGCTGAGTTTTGACCTTGCTGACTATCTAACTTAACGACCGTCTTCCTTGAGCCTTTCCTGGTGCTCCAGGAGTGTGGGTTTGCCTGGCACACACTGGCGACCTTCTGTGAGGATGTGCAGCCTTCACGAGTTCCCTGGCATCTGGGGATTCAGATATGCAGGCTTCCTGTTCATGTGCTAACTGGGAGAGAACCACCATTTATTTCCAGCTAATTGTGCTTTTTTAGATTAAAAAAAAGATAACCTACACATTAATATAGGCATTTCTTAATCATTGGTTGTAACTTAGGTTTTCCAACTCATCATAAAAAAATTTTTTTATGCCCAGCACTTATCCCCTATTCTAAATTCTACCCAACTTTGTATCCACAGTCTTTGTAGGAAATATCATTTCAGCCTATTTCCTTCAGCAAAAAGGCCTGAACGTTCCCAACATCATCAAAAGAACACTAAAAATACCCTAAGATATATTTTTTGAAAAATCTGTGAACATTCCTGGGGAAACAGCAGGAATTATCCTTAGAATCCATTTTGTCTTCCTTCATTTTATGCAGCATAGACACACACACACACACACACACACACACACCCCACCCCCCCAAACCAAACCAGAACAACCCACCAAAAAACAGTACTGTGATGCCACTGGTCTTTATAATTAATTCTCAAATGATTTTTCTCCCATCAAGAATGTCCCTGGCAGGGGCGCCTGGGTGGCTCAGTCGTTAAGCATCTGCCTTTGGCTCAGGTCATGATCCCAGGGTCCTGGGATTGAGCCTCGCATCGGGCTCCCTGCTCTGCAGGGAATCTGCTTCTCCCTCTGCCTGCCGCTCCCCCTGCTTGTGCTCTCTCTCTTGCTGTGTCTCTCTCTGTCAAATAAATATATAAAATCTTAAAAAAAAAAAAAAAAAAAAAAAGAATGTCTCTGGCAGCTCTCTTTTAAGACTTGCCAAGCTCAACTTGCATCTGGTATGAAGTGTCTGGGCCTTTGCTGATACAGACTGCTGCATCCGCAGGCTCTCATCACAGTTAGGTATCTGCACACGCACTCTCTCATTTGATCCTTATCATGTGGTGGAAAATTCTTTGATATAAACTACTTCTCTTATATCCATTTTAGAATATGTTAGTCATAATGTCTTTAATCATATACAAAGTAGTAATTCCATAAGGCAGAAATACTTTAATTTACCAAGTATAGAAAAAATGATACCTTAAAGTCAAAAGTGGCTTCTCTCTCAGTGTATGCATTTTGCTTTATGTTGAGCTTTAACCACACTTTGATACATAAATTACAATAAACAAAAATCGATTTTTCTCTTGGCAAAAGCATGCGATTTTTAAAAATTTTGTTTTTCAAGGCTCCTAACTTTGATATTAGAAAATCTTCACTTTATTTTGAGTTACACTGGCACTTATTTTATTTTTTTATTTTTTTGGCATTCATTTGAATTGTGTTCTGAGCATTTTCTACCTTCAGTGGTAGAAAAGGTACCTTCCACCTTCTACTCTCACTAACCAGGAGGGTATGCTCTTTCTTAAATTCCTCTTTTGCATGTTTGTGATTACTATAATAATAACTCTACCTTATACTTCTATAGAGATTTTTATTTTTTTCAAGGTGCTTTCACAGATAGTATCTCATTTGAAGCTCACAACAATCTCTTCAGGTAGGTAGGGCTACTACAGAAATTTCTGTTGATGAAGGAGGAAACTGAAGTATAGAAAAGTTAGTACTTGGTCTGCTGTTGGTGGCAGAACCCGGGCTACCACGGAAGTCTCTCACCTCCTAACTTACGCTCTTTCCTATTACATCGTGTAAGCTTTTCAGTTGTTTTAGTGCCTGGTCTTGTGAGGAGTTAACTAATTTGTTTATTAATTATATGTTACCCTGTTTGGTCATTTCCTATATAGATGAAGGGCTTAGCTCTTGTCCTAAAAGAGCTTTTATGAGAGACAGAAAATGTTCTGATGTAACTATTCTTTGGGCTCTAAGCAAGTAATGGTGGTCACCTGAAGGATTCTCTGCTGTGAACCCCACATAGGGTGATTGCCACTTTATCCCTGCATTTTCAGGCCATGTGATTACAGCAGGAGCAGCATCTGACAGCAGGACCCTGACTCCACTAGATTGACTCAGGGTGAGCAACTGGCCTAAGCAGGGCCAGTCAGTGCCTTTTCCAGGAAATTATAGAACTAGACTTGAAAAGGACGAATGAGCCTCTCTTCAGGTCTCTACGTTATATAAGGTACAAAGTTCAGCAACTGACAGTGACTGCTTTTCCATCATGTGGCTGAAATAGTAAAAAAAGTTACAGAGAGAAGGAGAAAAGTAAAGCAGACACACAAAGAGGAGAATAGACAAGATGCATGAAGAAGAGAAGACACCAGGAGAGGATTCAAGACACAGGGAGAGGAGACGTGGCATTTGATGCCTGATGGCATTTGAGTCCTTCATTATAGTTCTAAAGGCTCGCCTGCATTCCTTTGCTTGGATCCTTGAAACAGCCCAGTATCTTTACAATAGTTATGTTTTTTTAATAAGTTGGAATGAGTTGGGTTTCTGAATATATCTAGTCAAAGGAGTACCAATAAAAGTATATCTGAAACAGACTGGGGAATTTGGGAAGATTTCCTGGAGGAGGAAATGTCTGAACTGAATCTTAAATAGCCAAAGGAATTAGGGGGAAAAAGGAGATAGGACTATTCTAAGCAGAGTGAACTATATATACAAAGAATGTGAGGTAAAACATGGTACATTTGGAGGAGTTGCAAGTGTTAAGTATGCTTGGAACATAGGACAAGAATAAAGGTGAGTCACGGAGCTGAAATTTGAGAGACTGGCAGGGACTGTGTTCTTAATTCCTTTGTGAAACATAAGGTAGGACTTGGGATTTAATTTTAACATTAGGAGATTCTCATCAAAGGATTTTAAGCAGAGGAATGATGGGATGACGATTCTCTTTAGAAAAATCATTCAGCCAATATGTTATACAGAATAAATTGGAAGGGATCAAGACTGAAGGCCTAGAAATACCCAGAATGTAATAGGTACTCAAAGTTTGTTAATCAAGTTTCATAGAATGGATTTGGAAATTAGTAGAATCCACTTGACTTTTTGACGTTTAGAGGTAGGGAAACGTAAGAACTCATGTTTCATGTGACTAACAATGAGCAGTGGGGAAATATGAGACTGGACTTTATGGGAAGAGGTAAAAGTGGAGACATAGACTTGGAAGTTGTCAACACGGAAGTGGTAGTTCAGTTCTTGAAACTAGGTGAACTTTAGGAGGAAACGAATTAGTGAGAAAAGCAGAAGGCTAAAAGTAGAGTTCTTGGAAACATTTAAGAATCAGGTCTATTTACCGATTTTTATTTACCATTAGAACGGAAGGACCTTCAGAATAAGACTTTACTTTGCTAGTATTCTTATAACCATTACCTAGCCCAGAGGCACCTGGCATATGGTAGGAACTAAATATTTTTAGAGTGAATAGAAGTCAAGGGTGGAGGGATTCCACTTCTGAACCAAAATAGAGTAACAGAGACCGGATTTGCCCCCTTGCTTGAAACAACCAAAAAATTGGACAAAGTATATGAAATGTTTTCAAAAAACTGGATATCAGGCAATCAAGGTCACTGATAACTAAGAGACAGGAACCAGACAAGGTAAGCCCTATGTTTGCCCCAGCTTAACGTCTTGAGAGACTTTCTAGGCAATAGTGCAGGAAGGGGGATCCCAGCCAGTTTCCAACATATTCATTGCTTTGAGGAGATGGAGCTGAGAATCAAGAGACCGAGGTGGCCAGAGTTTGCAGGCAAGTACCAGGCAAGAGAACTCTGGAGATGTGCAGAAGGCCCCCCTCTCAAGTATAAGTGCTTGATCTGAGGAAACTAGGCCAAGGAAAGAACCACCTGGAAGGTTTGGAGGGAATAATACTTGCACTCACACAGGGCCAACAGCAAGACTAGAATGAAGACCTCATAATGCACAGAACATGGGGTAGAATACTCAGAAGTACTCAATAATGGGAAAAGGCCCTAGACTACACATAGCTCCAGTCATGCCTTGCAAATCTTAATAGCAAGACCTGAAAGGATCATACTTTCCAAGTAATTTAACTGCATCCCAGAACAAAGATTAAAGATACTCCTAGGAATACAAAAATATCCAGGTCCCAACAGTGTAAAATTTATAGTATATGACATTGAATCAAAAATTACAAGGTATTCGAAAAAGCTGGAAAATGAAACCCAGATATGACGTTGGATATTAGAATTAGCAGACAAGGACACCAAAACAGAAGAAAAGATAAGTGAATTTGAAAACCTAGCAATACAGACTATGCAAAATGAAACAGAGAAAAGTGAATTAAAAAAAAAAAGAATTTGTGAGCTCTGGGGCAATTTCAAGCAGCCCAAAATATGTGTCCTTGGAATCCTGAAAACAGGCTGTCAGAAAAAAAAAAATACTTGAAGAAATATTGGCTGAATATTTTTCAGATTTATTGAGAACTGTTAGCACACAGATCGATAATCCCAAACCTGAGCAATATGAGGAAAACTACAAGGCACATCATAGTTGTTCAAAATCAGGTATTAACAGAAAAGCTTAAAAGCAGCCAGAGAAAAAAGACAGGAATAAAAATAAAGATGACAACACATTTCTGCCAAACAATTTTAACCACTTTGACCTAGTTGACATTTACATATCAACTGTAACAGCAGAATACACATTCTTCTCAAGTTGTACATGGAATATTTACCAAGATAGACTGTTCTTTGGGCTATAAAGCAAATGTCCATAAATCCAGTGTTTTGGATTTTAACCATTCTAATAGGTGTGTAGTGGTCTTACTGTTTTAATATGCAGTTCCCTAATGAACAATTACTTTGAACACCTTTTTATGTGCTCACTTGCTATCCGTGTATCCCCATTATTTGGGTTGTTTATGTTTTTGTTGTTTTTTTTTTAAAGATTTATTTATTTGAGAGAGAGAGAATGAGAGAGAGCAAGCACATGAGAGGGGGGAGGGTCAGAGGGAGAAGCAGACTCCCCGCCGAGCAGGGAGCCCGATGCGGGACTCGATCCAGGGACTCCAGGATCATGACCTGAGCCGAAGGCAGTCGCTTAACCAACTGAGCCACCCAGGCGCCCCATTGTTTATGTTTTTTAATTGTTGAGTTTTAAGAGTTCTTTGTATATTTTTTATACAAGTTTTTGTCAGATATGTTTTGCACATATTTCTCCCAGTTGGTAGCTTGTCTTTTCATTCTCTCAACAGTGTCTTTTCATTAAGCGGAGGGTTTTTTTAAATTTTAATGAGATCCAACTTTTCAGGGACTTTTTTCATGGATTATGTATTTAGTGTTGTATCTAAAAACTCATCATTCAAACCCAAGGTCACTTAGATTTTTTTCCCATGTTCTAGAAGTTTATAGTTCTGCATTTTACATTTTAGGTCTGTGATCCATTTTGATTTAATTTTTATGAAAGATATAAGGGCAGTGTCTAGAGTAATTTTTCTACATGTGGATGTCCAGTTGTTCCAGCTCCAGCACCATTTGTTGAAAAGACTATTCCTTTCTTCATTGAATAGCCTTTGCTCAGTTGACTCTATTTATGGGGGTTTATTTCTGAGTGCTCTCTTCTTTTCCAGTTATCTATTTGTTTGGTTTTTTGCCAGTGCCACATTATCTTGATTATTGCAGCAGCTTTGTAAATCTGAAAATCAGGTAGTATCAGTCCTCTGACTTTGTCCTTCTTCAGTATTGTGTTAGCTATTTTGGGTCTTTTGCCTTTCCATATAAACTGTAGAATCATATTGTCTCTATCCACAAAGTAACTCGCCAGCATTTTGATTGAGATTGTCTTTGTCTGGTTTTGTCTGGGTAATGCTGGCCTCATCAAATGAGTTAGGAAGTGTTCCCTCTGCTTCTGTTTTCTGAAATAGATTGTAGGATATTGGTATAATTTCTTCCTAAATATTTGGTAGAATAAACCAGTGAAACCATGTGGGCCTGATGCCTTCTATTTTGAAATGTTATTACTTAAGGATTCAATTTGGTTAAGAGACCCAGGCCTGTTTATTATCTATTTCTCCTTGTGTGAGTTTTGGTAGATTATGTGTTTCAAGTAGTTGATCTGTTATATCTGTTATCAGCTACTCTAACCAGGAGTTTTTATGTTCTTAGGTTTTGGGGTGGTTTTTTTGTTTTTGTTTTTGTTTTTTATCTTGTCCCTTGTCATCATTTTTTTTCATTAGTCCCAGTTTCTAATCCACTGCCAAGTGTTCTCCACTAGAATATTTTCTAGATTATTTCCTGTGTTCCAGCAGAGTACATGGAACATAGTATATACTCGATAAATATTAGCTGGCTCAATCACCTCAGTAGTTCTCAGCAGTTCATAAAGCACTTTTGTGTTCTTTATCTCCTTTGACTTCTGTGTACATTAAGCTGGGGAAGTAGTGAGATCCCCATGTTGCTCGTGAGGAAAGTGCTACATTAAATACCTTTCCTTAGCTTACTCAGTTATTAAGTGGCCATAGCTGGAACATGAACCTAGGTCTTCCAACTCCAAAGTTTAGGCCTTCTGTACCTACCATCAGCCCTGGCGTATTTCAGATCCACCTCCCTTTATCAGGTCCCCTGGAGAGAAGAGAGGGAGTAACAGTTATTTAGACTGAGCAGTTGCTCAGCAGTTACTGTTTTTCCAGAGGAGATGTTCTCATGATAAGAGGTTCTCAAAGGTCTTCTTGACCTCTAAATATTTATTCAGACTGATGCTTGGAACCTGAATTGTGCAGCCTTCTTCCATGAACGGTAGATGATAGGTTAGTTGGGAGTGTTTTTAAGGGACCATATTTATGTTATATAGATTCTGCCTTCACAGTTTGCTTTTATTGGGCTTTCCTCTATGGCAAAAAGTAATTCTTAGCTTCTGAGAAGCTGTTTGTGACTGTCTTACTGAGGAAATTAAAGCAAACAAATGATTTATATGCTGACCTACTGAGGGCATTATTCATACTTTAAAGTAATGCTTGATTGGGAAAGATTTTAATTACAAAACAAACCACATGCTACAGTGGGTCCCAGAAAGCAAGAGCAAGGAAAAGTGGCCATCCATCTTTTTCTAAAGAGCTTTTTAAAAACCAGGTTTACGTGAAGTGCCCAAGTGTACTTTTCTTTTATGGTTTACAAATAAGTTGAAGAGAAACCTCAGCAGTTATTCATTGCTGAAGAATCTGACATCTTTGGAAAATAATTTGAAAAGCTAGTGGATTGTGTACATGCTGTGCTAGAAGCCTTGAGCTCCCTTTTGCACTTTATAATTTATGTGTTGTCCCAGCATGAGGTAATTTTCATGATTTTTGCCTTTAAATTATGCATATTAAAGTGAAATGGACTGATACAAATATAGACATGACCTATAAAGATTTCTTCCTTTTCCCAGAATTTAACCTTTTAAAGACGTTTTTAGTCTCCAAACCATCCTTGTCAGAAACAAATGACAGAGCTTTTCTGTGCTAGAGCTATATTAGTGTATTGAATGCACATATTACAGTAGATAATATAATATGCTTTTTATAAAAAGGTATTACACTGTCCCTTGATACTTTGAGAAATAGCTGTATTTATTAAGAGCTGACCAAAAGCATAATTAAGCATAATTAAGTTCAGAAGCATTAACAAGGATCTATCTCCATGCAAAAAAAAAAAAATTAAAAGAAAAAATTATCTGGTGAGTATATGGCCTGAGTTGTTTTTCTAATAAAAGATTAGTCTGAGGTATCTAAGGTCTGGCCCTTTATAAATGGTCTGCACATGTTTGACAGGTATCTTTACCTTAGTGACACATTCTCTAGCTGTGAAACAGAAAATGTCCCCATTAAGCTTCAGTGATGGTTTAATCCAGACTTGTAAACGTGTTAATTAGTACACAAATACAGAGTTTTTCTGTGCCTTTCATTTCTCAAGCATAACCTCAGCAGCAGGGCCAGGAACCTATGGCAGACAATCTTGTGCTGCTCTAGACCAACGAAAAGTACTAAAAACTGATCTTGGTTAGAAACTACTCACCCAGTCTTCCAAGAGCCATCATCAGAGTCTAAAAGAGAAAAAGAAGTAAATACTCCGACCATGTGCTATAAGAGCAGGAAGACAAGATTTCTTCTCATATTTCTGAACCTCTCTCATATGTTTTTCCTGCTTTACAGTCTTGTCTAAACATCTGAACTCACAATTACTTTTAACGCACCAAGATTTTTTTTTAAGATTTTATTTATTTGAGAGAGAGAGAGAGCATGCATAAGCAGCAGGGGGCAGAGGAAGGAGCAGACTCCCCACTGAGCATGGAGCCTAATGAAGGGCTCCATCCCAGGACCCCAGGATCATGACCTGAGCTTAAGGCATATGCTTAACCGACTGAGCCACCCAGGTGCCCCTAATGCACCAGGATTTT
Organism: Phoca vitulina; assembly: GCF_004348235.1. Lineage (NCBI taxonomy): Eukaryota > Metazoa > Chordata > Mammalia > Carnivora > Phocidae > Phoca > Phoca vitulina. The sequence goes on along the minus strand of NW_022589711.1, from coordinate 58,287,993 downwards.
AATAACAACCACTCCCTAAGAAGTAACCAGAATGTTACCCATATTTTCCAGCAAACAATAGCTTATTATTTACTTTATTAGTTTATGTATCTATACTGGGGAGACCAATATAACATGTTAATTAAAAACATGGTTTCTGGTATGCCTGGGTAGCACAGTCCTTTGGGGGTCAAACTTTTGATTTCGGCTCGGGTCGTGGTCTCGGGGTTGTGGGATCGAGGCCCATGTTGGGGGGCTCAGCACAGAGTCTGCATGGATTTCTCTCTCCCTCTCTCTCTGCCCCTCCCCACTGCGTGCTCACTCACTCTCTAAAATGAATACATCTTAAAAAAAAAAAAAAAATATATGGTTTCTGAAGTACCTAGATTCAAATCCCAGTGTATCTGCTTACTAGTTCTGTGATCTTAGGGAATTTTACTTAGCCTTTCTGAGCTTGAATTTCTTCATTTATAAATGTTCTGGAAGGAATGTAATGATATGGCACATATAAATAGCTATTTTCATCATTGCTGTAGAGTTGGACTCCCCTTTTTGGCATGGGAGAGTCGTTTATGTCAGACATAACCTCATATTAGAGTAAAGTAATAGACTTGACATACTCAGTTATTAGCAATGTTTTAATTATAATTCTCAGCCTAGCCAAAGGTACAGTAAAATGAGCACACAAATACGCTGATGGAGATAAAAGTTGCATAATACGACTTTGTGGTAGAGCAATTTGGCAGTATATATCAATACCCATAAAAATCTTCTTTGAATCTGTAATTCCCTTTCTAGAAATCTCCTCTAAAGAAAGAATCAGAGATTCAGACCAAAATTTACAGCTACCAGCATTTAACAGTCATGAGTGGGATTTGGGAAGGGGGAGGCAAACTTAAATGTCCAACAAGAGAGAATGGTTGAATGACACGTGGTATTTTCACGTGATTCATACTCTATGGCTGTTAGGAAATAATTTGATGATACTGCTCACAATATACTATCATGAAAGTATGTAAAATACTCAAATTCTCTACACTAAGAAATACATCTGTCTCTCTTACGCTTTCTCTCCTTTCCCAGAAACAAGACTAGAAAAAATGTGCATCAGAATATCAATAGTGTTTATCTCTGTGTGGCTGGATTTGTGGGGGTTTTTTTGGTCTCTTTGTTTTATTATTTGTTTCTGTACACTTCAGTGTTTTCCAAATTGTACATAATAAACAAGTTACTTGGCGCACCTCAGTGGAAGAGCAGTGGAGGAGAGAGTGGGTGTCTAGGTATCTGTTGTTTATCAGTAGTAACTTGATTGAAAAAAGCTTTGGAAAACTGAAAGCTGCTCCTTGGATCCAGAAACTAATCTACTAAACTGAAGTCTTGCCTCCTAAACTGAAGCAATTTAGTTGATGGGGGCCAGGAGGTGGCCCGATGTGGGTCACAGGAAGGGTTGTTGGACAGGTTCTGATATTCAGGTGAACGTTGGTTTTAATGTAGCAGATAAATAAGGGTGCAGAGAGAGACAGGTGATGTTTAATATGAAGGAGAGGAAGCTTCTTGCCGGAACAAAACCAGGGTGAACTTTAATGAGACTTGCAAAAAAGATTGTTAAGTAAGGGGCTTGTATCACTTAAATTTTATTTATCTTTTCAAAATATTTGTGATGGCCAGAGGGAAACCGATATGCATTTCCCCTGAAAGGTTCATAGGAGAATAAATACTTTGTGACTGTGGGAAAATGTTTGGGTATTCGGCGTTCCAGATAACTTATATATTAATCTTAAAATACCAAGAACAGAATTATAAATTTTTGCCACTTTTTTCTAATTAGGATCCAGTTTATGGAAAAGGAAAACTTGGAGAAATCCAGGGACTTATTCTGGGAATGTTGGATACCTTTAACTATGAACAGGTAAGCTACTTTCTATTTCTAAGGCTGTCCTAAGGTAAAAAGAAGCTATTTCTTTTTTCTTTGCACCTATACTTTTTCTTTAAAAATTCCTGTCTATTTAATGGAAGTTTGGTAGATTGAAGTGTATGCTTTTTAAAAAGTTTTTAAATCTCTTGGTGTATCTGTGTATACACACACACACACACACATAGATATTCTAGAATGTGGAAATGCATCAAATTTGGACTCATTTATTTGATTCATTAGCAACGGAACGGTTCTTTTTTTCCAAATGAAAAGTGTAAGAAACTTTCTGGAAAAATAGTTTAATGCAAAGATGTAACCCATGAAAAGAAAGAGTCAGCCTGAGTATAGAAAATTGCAAAAAAAAAAAAAAAATTCCTTTTCTTTTAAACATTCTGAAGCAGATAGTTGCCACTAACCAAAAATGGTCATTAGTTTTCCTTTAACTCAGAACTGTCTATAGCATTAGTTCCCAATAGGAGCCAGCATGGTATACAGATTTTTTTTCTTAGTATACATCAAAGTGACTCATGAAGCCACCTAGGAAAAGCACCATTTAGGCATGTTAGATACAGTATCTACTTCCTTAATAATCCAAGAGAAGAAAAGAAAAATTGGGGGTGACAGAGCTTTTCTTAGGGTGTTTAAGAACAGTTTTGCTCAGTGTACCCAGTGAAACAGACACCCCTGCAGGCCTGGACTCCGTGTTGGCAGAAGGGAAGCTGAGGGCAAGGCAGCAAGTTTTTGCAGACTCTTCGAAGAGGAGGAAAAGATGGGGTTGATTGGAAAGAATTGCAGTGGTAAGACCGTTAGACCTAAAAATTCTGCATTACAGATAAAATTAAAGGACTAGCAAGGAGGATGGGCAGTATGTCTTCTCATTTGGGACTGCACATCTAAATGATATATATGAATGCTGAGAATTAGGTAGTATAAAAACAATACTTCACAAGCACACAGAGCCTTAAAAGGACTTAATGTGATAGCTGTGAAAATGTCTTTATGTGGCTTACTGACAGATGTCACAGTCTTAAGTAGATTCAAATGACTTGTAAGTGCTGATCAGGAAAATGTGATCTCTCCGCCCAAGGGAGATGAAAACTGAGTAATGGCCATTAGCTTTTTCAGTGAAAGGTTATTTGAAATATTGCTACAGATGCAGTTTCTATTAAAAACAAAAAGCAAACAAAAAAGTGGGATTTTTTGGTTGTTTGTTAACACTTTGAGTCATTCAGAGGGAACTTAGTATGGAAATGTAATAAATAAATAGGTTTGGCTTTATCTAGTCATTCGAAAGCCATCAGTACTGAATTAAGCCACAGAATGGCAGAGCACACGTTGCTCAGTAGAAACTAATGACAGCCTTTTAATAAGTATTTTGAGAATCTTAATGTAGGCAGTTGCCATTACTTGCACAGCAAAGTTAACCACTTAAGTTTGGGAGTATTTGGTGTTTATCAATGGTGTGCCTTCATAGTATATTCTAACTTCAGTTGTTTGTGGCTGAAAACTCAACAGTGCTATTCCTCCCTCACCCCCTCTGTCTCTTTCACTTAATAAACCATTTGTGTGTGTGTGTGTGTGTGTTGTGTGTGTGTGTGTTGTGTGTGTGTGTGTGTGTGTGTGTGTGTGTGTGTGGTTTTGGTCTTTCATAGACCCTGCTGGAAACAACTACTAGCCTTCTAAACCAAGATCTCCATTGGTCATTGTGTAACCTGAGAGCTTCAGTCACCAGAGGACTGAATCCCAAGCAGGATTACTGCTCTATATGTTTGCAGCAGTACAAGAGACGCCAAGAAATGGCTGATGAAATCATTGTCTTTAGGTAAGCAAGAGAAAGGAAATGTTATACAAATGGTGTGTGACATGTATGGTATTACCAGGCAGGGATACACATGGATACACAGCCCTAGGCAATCATTCTAGCAGTGAACAAAACAAGGCAAAGGTCCTGTCAGAGACCTTAACATTCTGTGTAGGGGTTGGGAGACTATATGGGTGGAGACAGTATAAGATGGACTCTGGAGCCAAACTTTTTGAGTTCAAATCCTGATTCTACCACTTACTTCCTGTGAGACTTTGGACATGTTATTTAATCTCTTTACATCTTAGTTTCCTCATCTGTAAATTGGGATAATAATGATCCCTTTTCCTTAGGGTTTTGTGAAGATTAAAGGAAATAAATTATATAAGACACCTGTAATCATGCTGACATATAGTAAGCATTATGTAAGTGTTTTAGCTTCTATTATTATAGACACAGGAAGATTGGTAGATTTGATGGTTGGAAGGGGAAGAAGTTCTCATCACACGGAGTCCACTCTTTCAGCACATATTTATTGAGCTCATACTGTATGCCAGGCACTGGTCAAAGGGATAGGGTACAGTATGAACAGAACACAGGATCTGTTCTCATGGAGTTGACCTCCTAGTAGTGGGGACAGACAAACAAGTAAAATGCCTGCTGGTGACTATGGTGGAAAAAAATAAGACATGTTCAATGAGAACAGTGTTTGGTGGGGGAAGATATGTTTATATAGAGTGATCAGGGAAAGCATCACTGATACGGTGACTTAAAAGCAGACAATTTAAAAATTAATAAAAATGTAATAATCACCTGGAATAAAATAAAATATGGTGTAAGGGAATGTTGGGAGCTACTAATTTTGAAGGAGTAATTAGGGAATGCCTCACTAGTTTAGTGACATTTGAATAAAGACGGAAGGGAAGTGGCCATGCAGTATCAGGGAGAGAGTGCCCGAGGCAGAGAATCAGCAAGTGCAGAAACCATGAAGCTGGAGCGTATCGGTGAACTTGAGGAGTAGTGAGTGGGTAGGCTTGTGTTGACAGAGCAGAGTGAAGGAAAGGGAAGATGATAAGAGATGGCTTCAGAGGAAGAACAGGCCAAATCACGTAGGAACTGGGTCATTATAAAGAGTTAAAAGTTCTACTCTGAGATGAGAAGCCATTGGATGGTTGAGGATAGGTTTGACATGATTTGGCCTATGTCTTAAGGATCACTTTGGTATGTTGAGAATGGACTACAGAAGGTCAGCGGTGAAAGGAGGGAGACCAGTTAGGTTGTTGCAGTAATCCAAGTGAGAGATGGCCCAAGGTGGTAGTAATGAAGTAAGAAATGGTAGGATTCTGGATATATTTTGAAGGTAGAGCTGATAAGATTTGTTTATAGATTGGATGTGAGGTGTGCAAGAGAATGGTCAAGGATGATGCCAAAGTTTTTGGCCTCAGAAACTGGGAGAATGTGGTTGTTTTTTATTGAGATGTGGAAGGTTGGATGAGAGCCATGCAGTGGGAGTAGAGCAGGATGGAAATCAAGAATTTGGTTTGACACACTTGTTGCCTATAAGACATCCCATCTGCATGTAGGTGGTATCGTGAAGCTATGGAACCGGAAGTAATCACCAAAGGAGCAAAGCATAGCTGTAGAAGAGAAAGAGTAGAGAAAGACTATAGAAAAGAATTGACTTCTGAGGTGGTCCAACATTTCAGGTTGGAGAAGTGAGGAGGAATCAGTATAGATGATTGAGAATTATATTCAACACTCAGTTCTGGGAGGCTCATTTAGTAATCAACAGGGAATTTCTTCTTATGAATAGTGTAAGAATTTAATGTCGTACTGACATTTTCATAAATACTTAATCAGATCACAACTGTTGCCTTGGATTTGATGAGACAGACCACTCATGTTGTCATCAAGCTACTTAAATCATTATGATTTTCCCCAATTGCATTTTTATACTATCTAAAAATATTTCATAGTTTGAGAAATGAACAGAAGTTCAAGTCATCTCCCAGGTTGTTTGCAGTCAGAGTACTGTGATTCTGTTCCTACTGACAACTTGAGTGTACAAATATGTGTGTCCGGATTTTAAAAGAGAGGACAGCAAAAAGTAAATTTCCTTTCTTCCTAACTGTGTAACAGTCAGTGTGTTCCAGCTTATTGGAAATCTTTATCACTTATAAATACACTCTAATATAGCATATGTTTGTGGATTTTATGATGAGAAAAGTGCAAATTGGTTGCCTTCATTTTGCAGCTGTGGCCATTTGTATCACTCATTCTGTCTGCAAAACAAAGAATGCACCATAGAGACTGAGGGGCAGACGAGATGGACATGCTACAAATGCAGCTCAAGTAACAAAGTGGGGAAATTAAGTGAAAATTCATCTGAAATTAAAACGGGGAAGACAGCCCCATCCCAGGTAAGACTTGTTTTCATGGCAACACGGAGTTAGTCTTTTCTTACCAGTGTCTTTCAGGCCTGGCCCCATTTTTCTTGTAGGCCTCCACAAATTTACCTAATGGGTATCCAGTGCATGACCTCTCCTGTTCAGCCCGGTTCAGTATTTGAAGAGCTTCTCCTCTTTACCCCGCACTGAAAAACAGGGATTTAGGAGCAAGAGAAGACATTTCCTGCCCTTCAAAAGCTTAAGATCTAGTTGAGCAGAGGGGATGTACACCCATGAGTTGGCTGAAGACCCTTTGACCGAGTAGGCGGTCAGCGAGTACAAATGCTGTAGTCCTCACAGTGTCTGTGTGCTGAAGAGTGCGGAGCTGTCACCCTGAAGTGGGGCCAGTGGACAAGGGAAGTACACATGGGCTCTGTGCATGGTTTCCTCAGCTGGGTACCTTTCTTCAGAGAATGGCATGCAGTAGTGTTCATTTGAGAAATTTTCACTGCCTTTGGAATCTGACTAATGGAGTAGATACAACTTCTGTTCATTTTACAGCCTCTCTTTTCTTCTTCTTAGGCAGTAGTGCGGTTGAACTCTCCTGCTTAACTTTTGGGAGAGCAGAACTTGACAACACGAGGGGCCCAGTGTGAAGGAGGAGCTGTTGCTAGCTGCCATGACTTGATCATTATTCTGTTCTCGATTCGTCTCCTCTTCAGAGTGAGAAGAGGTGTCACATTTGCTGTTTTTGCTCCTTCCTCTGTGCCCCCTATCCTGTAGTTGGCCTTAACATCACTTCGTGAAAAGTTGAACCTGTTGATTTTCTCTCTGTTTCATCAGCTTTCAGTGCTGTTTTAGAAGCAGACCCAGAAAAAAACTCTGGCTTAGTTTCTCCCAGATAACAGTTCAGAATTTTTATACTCTGGTGGTAGGCATTCGTTTCTGTTCATCCAGTGTGTATGGCACAGTTTGCCAGGCACTGTGCCAAGTGCCGGGGGCCAGTGGTAGACAAGACATGTTGTCTTGTGGAGTATGTAACCAGTGAAGTTACAAACACAGGTTCTTTCTGACACCAAATATGTGGCAACTTTTCCAACACCAGGTCTGACACTAATTCTGTCAATACTCTGGACACCAGCAGGTGTCCAATAATTCACTTCTGACACTAACTACCAGGAGCTGGCATCAGATTCCAAAGGTTTAAGGATTCATTCACACAAGACTACTCTCACTTCAAACACCAGTTGCAAATGGGATGCCCCAGTTACCCACCCTTCTTGCTGACTTGACAGAGTCGGAGGTTCCCATGATCAACCCCCTTGATAATTCACTAGAGCAACTCCTAGAACTTAGGAAAATGCTTTACATTTACCTGTTTATTAAAGGATCCAACTCAGGAACAGCCAAATGGAAAAAATGCACAGGACAAGGTACGGAGAGGAGAAGGATGCTTCCATGTCCTCTCCCAGCACACTACCTCCCCAGTACCTCAGTGTGTTCCCCAACTCAAAATCTCCTTGAACCTGGCCATTTCAGGGTTTCTGTAGAGGTCTCATTATGTAGGCATGATTGATTAAATCATTGGCTATTGGTGATTAAACTCAATCTCTAGCCCTTCTCCCCTCCCCAGAAGTTGGGGATCGGGGGGCAGGACAGGGGATGGTAGAGCTGAAAGTTCCCACCCTCTAAGCATGGCCTGATCTTTCTAGTGACTAACCCACAACCTGAAGCTATCTAGGGGTCCAGAGATACCAGTCATCCCATTAGTATATAGAAGGCACTCTCATCACTCCAGAGATTCCAAGAGTTTAAGGAGCTATGTACCAGAAACCAGGGACAAAGGCCAAATATATATATTTTTTATTATGCCACAAGTATTTGCAGATGAACTATGCTGTAAGAGCAGATAATGAGTAGACTTAATCAACATGGGAAATCATGGAAGGCTTCCTGGAAGTGCCATGTTAGCTGCCCCTGAAGGAAAAAGGAAAGTAAGCTAGACAGATTTAGGTGCAATGGTAGGTAGAATGAGGGATACTCTAGGCCAAGGGAACAATATAGATAGAACAAACATAGCATCTCTGCTGTGAAGCTAGACATTGAGCATGACTGGACCAACAATATGAGAGAGTGAGTGGTATGAGGTGAGGCTGCTGTGGTAAACAGGAATCATATTAATTACTCTGATGATTGTACCAGAGAAACAAGGAGGATATGGTGCACCTGGGTGGCTGGGTCGGTTAAGTGTCTGCCTTCGGCTCAGGTTATGACCCCAGGGTCCTGGGATCAAGCCCCATGTAGGGCTCCCTGCTCGGTGGGGAGCTGGCTTCTCCCTCATCTCTGCAGCTCCCCCTGCTTGTACTTGCTTTCTCTCTCTGTCTCTCTATCAAATAAATAAAATCTTTTAAAAAAAAACAAAAAAAGAAACAGGATATTGAGGGGTTTTAAGGAAGGAATAATATCTGATCAGAGTAGCATTTTTTTCCAGAGCAGTATTCTTAGAATACTCTAACTGCAGTGTAGAAAGTGAATTGAAAAGGAAGTAAGAACGGATGTAGGGAGACCCAAGAATAGTGAAGCAATTTAGAGGAAAGAAGTGGTAACTTGTACTAGAATGATAGAAGTTGGGATGGAGAAACTACTACATATTTGAGATGTGTTTGAGATGCACACAAACATCAGAATAATTAATATGGTCCCTGCCTCACCACCAGCATCTCAGACCACTCCCTTTTCACCCTCTCATCCAGTCACATTCACCTTCCAGTTGCATGCTCTTTTCTGCTTCACTGCATTTAATTGAGAGAGAGAATTATTAGGACTTGGTGATAAATAAATTTGTTGGATGGGGCAGGTAAGACAAAGGGAGGAGTCAAAAATAGTACCCAGATTTCTTACTTCAACAACTGATGGATGATGGTACCATTTACTGAGATAGGAAGCAATAAACAACAGACTTGGGAATAAGAGAATTCATTGTTGAATTTAGAGACTTTGGCAGGACATTACAGGTAAAGATGTTCAGTGTGGTTTCCAGATTGAAAATTTTATTAAGTAGTCATCCGAAATGCTTCCTTGTTTGCATTTAGGGAAGGAAAGACAGGTCTTGTGATTTCCAGCATGTTTCCAAGCTGAATCCGAATGCTGATGGGGAAACCATTATTTATGCAAATTCTTACGTCACATCTTGGGGCATTTTAGTTTTTTTTCCTCTTTCAGTTATAGCCTATTCGTAAACCAGCTTGTGATTGTGTGCATATGATTGCTTGGATATTATCAATTAAATTTTTCTTTCTTTCTAGATAGTCCTGAGCAGCTAAAATAGACCTTTTTCTCCTTTTTAAAAAAATAAAATTATGTTTTATGCATGTAATTACATACTTTAATACATACTTTACAAACAGTAAAATTTACCTTCCATGAGTTTTGACAGTCACCTTTACAGTCAAGATACAGTATTACCACCTACTCTCAAATGTCTCCCATATCTCTTTGTAGTCAACCTTTCCTCCGCTCTCAATCCCTGGCAACCACAGACCCATTTTGAGTTCATTTTTAATAGGATACAAGATAAGGATTGGAGTTCATTCTTTTGCATGTGGATATCCATTGAATTGCCTTTGACTATGTATGTGTAGGTCTATTTCTTGACTTTCTGTTCTTTCAGTGGTCTGTATGTCTGTCCTTTCTCCAATACTGTGGTTTTATAGTAAATGTGAATATCAGGTAGTATGAGTCCTCCAGCTTTGTTCTTCTTACTAACATTTGGCTATTCTAATTCCTTTGCTTTTCCATATAAATTTTAAAATCAGCTTGTCAATTTCTACAAAAAAAGTCATACTGGGATTTTATCAGGATTGTGTTAGATCTATTGATTGATCAGTTTGGGGAGAGTTGATATTTTAACAATATTGAGTCTTCCAATCCATCAACATGGTATATCTATCAATTTATTTCAGTCTTTTTGTTTATTTCACCAGTGTTTTATAGTTTGGGGCATGTAAATCTTACCTGTTTTGTTTCTCAGATTTATTTCTAAGTATGTAATGACCTTTGATGTATTACATATTTTACTGTTTTATATTTTGCTTTCTAATTGTTCACTGATAGAATATAGAAATGCAACTATTTTTGTATATTGACCTTGTATCCAGTGACCAGTGACCTTATAAAGCTTACTAGTTAGTACTAGTATTTTTCTTACTAACTTGAATTTTCTACATAGACAATCATATCATATGCAAATAAAGACTTTTATTTCTTCCTTTTCAATCTTATGCCTTTTATTTTTTGCCTTATTGCATTGACCTTCTGTATAGTGTTGAATAAGAATGGTGAGAATAAACCTCTTTGCCTTGTTATTGATCTTGGGGGCAAGTGTTCAATGTGTGATGTTAATCATAGACTTTATATGTGTAACCTTTATATCATGTTTTAGGAAGTTCTTTCTTATTCTGTGTTTGGCTGAGAATTTGTTCCTAAATGGGTGTTGGAATTTTGAAGCCATTTATACTACACTGGTTGCCTTGTACCCACATCCCCACACCTCATACAGCGAAGAAAGACAGTAACCTATTTCACTGACTTTCTGCCTGCCTTATCTCAGAGCACCTAGAAAAGGGGAATTATCTTGAAATTGGACCTACATGTCAAAGGCAACTTTATTTCTGAAGCTATCTGAGGCTGTCCCATTCTGGGAAGGGAGGAGAGATGACTCAACCATTTCATTGTTTAGGAAACTCCAGTAAGATTACTGGTCAGATCCTCTTGGAAATCTTTGATACTTCCTAATAATGAAGCAGTGATTCTCGAATCATATGAAGTATGATTTTCTTCTAGCTGTCTGTGTCTCTTATTTTTGTTACTAAAACATTGTAAAAAGACCTAGTGGATTGGTAACACAAGAAGGAAAGAGAAAATGAAATTTATCAAGTATATGCTGTAGATGTGTTTATGCTAATCTTCACAATTTTACGAGGGTGATACGTTCCCTATTTTACAGCTGAAGGAACTCTGTGTAGCTCAGAGAAGGGAGGCCAGTGTTTGAACACAGTTTGTATAGGACCATCATCACCCCGAGGTTTCCTGCCTCTAGCCTTTTTTGTTTTTAGCATCTGGCTTTATTGAAACCTGGTAAGACTGATGTTTAAAATACATCCATACCATATTGGCTGTGCTAATTAAGATTTCTTACCATGTGTGAGCCATTCCATTTTTAATTATAAAAAATTTTAAAATGAAAATACTAATTTTGTATATGATGGCTTTTATTAAATTTTATTTCATGGAAGTTCTACTTTGGGGCACCTGGGTGGCTCAGTGGGTTAAGCATCTGCCTTCAGCTCAGGTCATGATCACAGGGTCTTGGGATTGAGCCCCACATCAGGCTCCCTGCTCAGTGGGGAGTCTGCTTCTCCCTCTCCCTCTGCCCCTCCCCCACCCTTGTGCACACGCTCTCTCTCAAATAAATAAAATCTTTAAAAAAGAAAGAAAAAGAAAGTTCTCCTTTGTTCACTTAATTTCCTTTGAAAAAAATCTATCAACCGTGGTCATTAAGTTCCTAGCCAGTGCATGGAGGAAAACAAAATCAAGCTGAGATTGCCTATCAGCTCCCACTCGTTGCTCTCTACTCCCAGGAGATACTGAGTGCATTTGAACCTTCTCACTGCCTCTCTAACATGATCTTCAGTCAAATCGCTTTTTGTTTCATTCTTTTCCAAGACTTTTGATGATTTTTTCAGTTTCTGACTCCAGCTCAACAAGATGCAACAGTTACCCTCAAAACTGTGGTTTGGGTGGATGAGGCTTGTCTTCTTGCTGCTCCTTACCTCATTTCTGTTTTGCACGACTAGTCAGTATATATGTGTGTGTGTGTGTGTGTGTATATATATATACACACACACACACACATATGTATATATACACACATATATATGTATATATATATATATACACAATAACTCTGACATATTAGTTGCCTCCCAACAGCATGTCTACACAGACATGATGGGAGATATTCCCCCAGAAAGCCTGCTCTCCTCTGGAATAACTACTTTTATTCCTTATGAGCGGGAAAAATGACTCAAGTTTCTTTCTTTCCGTATCTCCTCTCCTTGCCTCAGGTTTACAACAGCTCAATCTGAAATGTTTAGATCCATAAATAGATCTTGCAAGTCTATCTGATTCTCTAGTTTGCTTTCAGTACATATTACCCACAGATGAACTACACTGGAGAAATTAATTTCAATTGAAGTACTTATCATTCTACTGTATTTTCTCAACAAATGTTATTCCCATATACTATATAATATAATGTAATAGTTTTCTTGGATTATTAAATTTTCTTTGCTTACCCTTTATTAAATTTATGGTAGTGAATAACCATCTTCCTTGGCACTGATGAGCAAGAGAAGAAATTAACTTGCTATTCATTTTTAAAATGATTGTTGATCAACAGGCAACATGCTATAAATTCAAGGAAACATAATTGAAGATTTACTAGATTGTAGTTTTAACATTACATTATTAACGGGGCTTAGAATTCTTGAGAGCTGGTATTAAGCTAACACTTTTTTTTTTTTTAGATTTATTTATTTTAGAGGGAGAACACGTGAGTGGGAGAAGGGGCAGAGGGTGAGGGAGAGAGAATCCTCAAGCAGACTCCACACTGAGCATGGAGCCCAATGTGGGGCTCGATCCCAGGACCCTGAGATCATGACTTGAGCCAAAATCGAGTCAGACACTCAACCGACTGAGCCACCCAGGTTACCCCTAAGTTAACACATTTTATGTGCCAGAAACATTCAAGTTGTTGTTCCTTTTAAAACTTAAAACAAGAGCATTTAGAGACTCATTAGAAAGTTTTATAACCTATTGCTTGATACCTTTACAGAGTTGGATAAATCATCTCTTGTTGGTAGAAAGGCATGTACATTAGTCAAATATCAAAGTTGGTTTTTTTTCCCCAATAAGAGGTAAATATCTGAGGAGAAGGGGATTGGAAATAAACATATAGCCACCTCCTCATCTTTTAATAATCAGAACAGGAAAGAAGTAAATGAAATAAGCTGATACTTTTCTTGGTACTTTGAGTTGGTTTTATTTCTTGATTTTTAGGGTTGTCTAAGAAAATGTTTTATCTTTTGGAGTACATTTATAAGTAATGTCAGAGGGAAGTATTTATAACTTCCAAGAAATTATTCAGTAAATGACATCTATTTGTGCTCACTGGTCATAGTTTTCTGTTAACCATTGTCCATTGCTTATTTAGTTTGGATTCCCACTGTAAATTAGAGATTTGGTTTAGAGGCTGTTTACTGAAACTGGCACACTGGTATTAATGCCTGTGTTCATTCGTCCATTTTTAAAGAATGTTAGTTCCCCGTTATAAACAAGTTAGATGAAAATTAAATGCTAAACAGTGAAATTTCAGTGTTTGGTGATAGCAGCATTTCTCAGAAGAATATCCTATAACTTAAATTTACAAGTTAAATGAGGGTTAATGTATCTTAGAAGTGCAGAGAGGTGATAAATGATCCTAATTTAAATGAATCTGTTTGAGGAGACTTTTGCCCATTTTCTAGTAATCCTGTTACTATACCCGAGTATTTAGTGATTCATTTGGGCCAAATGCTATATTCTTGGGACTAAGTATACATTATTGAGCAACCCCCCCCAAAACAGAAAATATACTTCCTACTATTATGTAGCTTAGCATGTAGGAAGAGAGCTAGACAATAACTAAATTGTAAACAAACTATATCAAATCTGTAATTCCAAATTGTGATAGGTTGTGAGTGCTCTCAGGGCGAAGAATAGAACATGGGAAGAATGGGAACAATAACATGAGGGGAACCTGCTCCAGAGGGTGGTCAGGGAATCTCCATTTCAGAGGTGGTATTTAAGCTAAGATCTGAAAGATAGAAAGGTACCAGCCATGTGAAGATGATCCACGCAAGAGAACAGTAAGCAGGAAGGCACTGAGGAGAGGAATGACTTGTTCGAGGAACTGAAAAAAGCTCAGTGGCTGGAACAGAGAAACTAAAGGGGAGCGTGGCAAGGAATGAGGTTGAAGAGGTAGGCAGGACCATGTCCTGAGGAGCCGGGAATGTCTGGTGAAGAGTTTACTTTTTACTCTTAAAGTAGTAGGCAGCATTGAAGGGTTTGTAACAGGGGACTGCTATGATCCATTTCCTCTGATTGTGGAAAGTGGATAGACAGCCACATCGCAATGAGCAGCTCCATGGTCACCGCTGCCGGCGCAGTTTAAAAAATCAGATGCTTCAAGTCTTAGAAATTGGCTCACTTCCCTTTGATCCAGAAAAGGCTTGTGTCCAGGAGACCAGAGGATAACAATAGTACCCAGAGAGTGTTTCTAGTCTTTATGTCGAGGTGAAGCCTTGATAGGAATGTGGGCAAATGTCATTTAAAAAATTCTATTGTTCAATGAAATGTGAAAAATGTTCAACTCTACCAGTGATCAAAGAAATACAATTAAAACAGCAATATGATGCCATTTTTTAAACTTAGTAAACTGGCAACTTTTTAAAAATACACAGTAAACTGTCCTACATTTCAAAATACATATGCATTTATATTGATAAGGATGTGAAGAGACAGACACTTTATGCATTACCAGTGGGAGTGCCTATTGCTACAGGTCTGCAATCCCTTATCCAAATCCCTCTGACCAGATAGGTTTCAGGATTGAGAATTTTTTTTGATTTTAGATTTCATTTTAGAAGGTAATATAGGGACTTCAACTTCTGACAGGATTCATTTGGAGTTTCTCGGGGGTTCGAACATGGACAACATATATAAAACTGTGGTTCTCAAGACAGTGGACATCAAGCAGTGAGGGAGTGTGACTCCTGAGAGATGAGAAACAAATAATGTAAGCCCTAGGTTTGTCCCTAGTGTACTGCCGGGAGAAAGTTTCCATGCCCTGGCACAGGGAGGGGAAACCGAGGCAGAGCTCGCCAGTCTCTCAGAGTTGAGGAGACAGAGCTGGAGTCCAGGGGAGCAAGGTGGCTAAAGTTTACAGAACAGAGTACGGACAGGAGAGAGTTGCTCCGAGATCTGCAGAAGACAACTTTCAGTATTAAGTTTTGTCCACTGTGTGAGGAAATACTGGAAGCCAGAAGAAGAACCACACAAAAGGATTAGAGTAGCAGTGCCCCCAGATTCACACAGAGCCAGGAGTAATGCCAGCCGGGGGCACTGCATACATACTTCACAGGGCAGCACTGACTACTAAGTCCTGTCTGAACCTTAGTATTGATGAAAAGTTAACCCTAGACTAATCGCAGCTTTGATCCCACCTAACAAAGCTTAAACACAAAACCTAAAAAAAGATCAAATTATTTCCAAGTATTTTTTTTTTTTAAGTTTTATTTTTTTGTAGTAATCTGTATATCCAACATGGGGTTTGAACTCACGATCCTGAGATGAGGAGTCACATGCTCTCCTGGCTGAGCCAGCCAGGCGCCCCAAATGATTTTCAAGTATTTTAACCACACCCCAGAACAAAGTTCAAGAATATGTTAAGGATTACGAAAGTATTTTACCCAACAAGGTGAAATTCACAATGTCTGGCATTTGATCAAGAAAGCAGGAAAAATGCAAGTCATAAAGAGGAGAAGAAAATCAACTATATGACATTCTGGAGAAGGCAAAACTATAGAGGCAGTAAAAACATCAGTGGTTGCCAAGAGCTAGCAGGGGAAAGGGGTGAATAAATGGAACACAGAGACTTTTCGGGCAATACTGTAGTGGTGGACATATATCATGACACACTTGTCCAAACCCATAGAAGGCACAACACCAAAAGTGAACCCTAATGTAAACTGTGGACTTTGGGAGATAATGATGTGTCAGTGTAATGTGTCATCAATTATAGCAAATATAGCCTTCTGATGGGGAATGTGGATAACGGGGGAGGCTGTGCATGGGTGGAAGCATAGGAGGTATGCAGTATTTCTGTACCTTCCTCTCAGTTTTGCTACGAACCTGAAGCTGCTCTAAAAAATTGTCTTTAAAAAAAGCAATCCATTGATCGCTTCTCAGCCTTTTGGCTAAGATCAAATGTAAAAAAAGCAATCCATTGAAACAGACCCAGAAATAGCACAGATGATAGAATGAGTAAACAAGAACATTAAAAGTTATTATAATTGTATTCCATGTGTTCAAGAAGCTAGAGGCAAGACTGGACATGTTCGATAGAGATGGGAAAGTTATCAAGTCAGTAAAACATCTAAAGATTAAAACTCC
Source organism: Phoca vitulina (assembly GCF_004348235.1). Taxonomy (NCBI): domain Eukaryota; kingdom Metazoa; phylum Chordata; class Mammalia; order Carnivora; family Phocidae; genus Phoca; species Phoca vitulina. Next base: position 58,271,639 of record NW_022589711.1, on the reverse strand, counting down.
AGTGTCTGAGTTGAGCACAGTGGATAGGATTAACAGCATAATGGATATTGCAGAAGAAACAATTGGTGAACTTGAATATACAGCACAGCAATTATCCCAAATCAAATACAGAAAGAAAGACTGGAAAGAAATGAATAGAGCACCAGTGACTATGGAACAACTTCAGGTAGCAAAATACTCCTGTAATTGGAGTCCTGGACGAAGTAGGGGTAGGGATCATACAGAAAAAGTATTTGAAGAAATGTAATACAGAAGAGTTCCAATTCTAGTAATGGCAGGGTAACCTGTATTGGACAGCCTTTCTGCTAAACAATTATAAGCTCTAAACAAAATTTGAAAAATTTGTTTAGAGAGCAAGCAGAAGTTTCTGATGGCTGACTTCTCAAAAAAAAAAAAAACACAATAAAATGGCAACTTTGAAGTGCTAGAAGAAAGGTAATATGGTACATATTGTTACTACAGAACATTCCCAATGAGGTCTAGGGCAGCATCCCATAATATGTGGGATAAATAAAGACTAATTATTAGCCTTACTTCACTTCAGGTCAGGTTTTGCTGTCAGTGCCAAAAGTTTAGAAAAATACATTTTTTTGTTTCAGTGTTTCTGGGATTTCAGAATTATAGGAAAAGGGGTGTGGATCCATCTTCCTTGTCAGGAGAAAAATTGGCAATATGTATTTTTAAATTTCCTACACCCTTTGAAGCAGGGACTTATATGTGCAATCGAAATAACACATCAAGAGTGTGTGTAGCAAGTATTATATGCAAGATGTTTATGACAGCATTTTTTAATAAAAAAAGATTTGAAAACAACCCAAATGCCCCAGTAAACTTCCAATAGTTGGTGAAAATAGTCACAGTATATTTATGCAATAAAGGGACTGCTTAATAGAAAAATCATGTTATGGAAGAATACGGATGTGAAATAAACATTTTCAACAGGTAACATGGAAAGATCACAAAAACGGTGTGATTCCAAATGTTAGTAGTAGTTACTGCTGTGCAATCAGATTGTGATTTTTATTTCCTTTGTTTTGCCTTTTAGTATTTTCTAAATTTCTGTTTGTGAACATATGTTCCTTTTGTAATCAGAACAGTCAAGGTGATAAGGAAGGTATTCTTACTGCTATTAAACTTCAGATCAAATTGCTTCTCTAAGTCAGAAATCATTAACAAAGATCACAAGAGTTTAGCATTATTAAGGCCATAGCTTAATAGATCATCCATATCCCCAGATCTAGTGTGTGCACACCTGCATTTAAAGTGTCTCTTTCAAGCTGCATTACCTGAGGCATTTCCAGAAGGAATCTTGTTAAATGAAAAATAAGACTTTTCATGAGTGATGCTGAACCATTTCTGTTGCCACTTCAAACACTCCCTAACTTAATCTCCAGAGAACAGCTCTCTCAGATAAATTGTCCAGCATCACATCTAGTTCTTGGCTTGTTTTTAAAAATCTGCAGATTCTTTCATGAGGTCATTTTTTAAGCTTAAATATCTACTTTGCTTTGAAAATCTATTTTCTCCCTTTTCAAAAAGAGCATACCAGGAGTTAAAATTGGATCATGTTTAGCAAGCTACATCATACATCTGGAGTGAATTCCAGAGTATTAATGTCATGGTATGTTAAAGCAAAGACTGTCAAGTCTAATTTTTGCAGACCTGCTAAAACCGAAAGGACAATCTGAGCAGCCAGCAGTTCTGACCCCTGAGCTGAGGTATGTTTTCTAAAGTTATTCTGAAAGTCAGAGGGGAAAGGCAAAAAAAAAAAAAAAAACCCAAAAAACAAAACAAAACAACTACAACATGGTCTCTTTTGAATAGCTTGATGCCCCAGTGATAGGAAATGTGTTCATCATCTGTACTAGAGGCTCTTAGAATTAGACTGTCAGAATCGAAGGAGCTGGAGAACTTGAATCCAGTTGCTTGCCTAATACTTATACCTCTGCTACATCATCCTAGACTGATCCTGTCCACTGTCTGTTGAGCTGCTTGCAGTAAGGATTGTATTTTTCCTTGTAAACTAACAAGTTGCTATTCCAATTTCAGATACTAATCCCTGTGTACTTCATATTTGCTAGAATTCATTGCTGACACCATGTGGACTTGGAGTTTTCTTTATGAGACAATTAGAGAAGATTCAATTTCTTTAATAAATATAGGGTTATTCATATTTCCTGTTTCATCTTGGGTCCATCTTTGTAAGTTACTTTTCAAGGAATGTGTCCTTTTAATTTGTCACATGTGGGGTGCCTGGGTGGCTCAGTCTGTTAAGTGTCCGACTCTTGATTTCTCCTCAGGTCATCATCTCAGGGTCTTGAGATCAGGACACCACAGATCCACTGTGTGTGGAGCCTACTTAAGATTCTCTCTCTTCCTCCTCCTCTGCCCCTCTCCCCCTAAAAAAACTGTCAAATTTATTGGCATAAAATTGTTCATAATAGCCTCTTTTAAATGTAAGTATTGCAGTATGTAGTAATATCTTTCATTGCTGATATTATTGGTTTATATTCTCTTGATCAATCTAAATAAATTTATCAGTCATTGATATTTTCAAAGAACCAACTTTTGGCTTTGTTAATTTTCTCTAGTGTTTGTTTGATTTCTGCTCCTTCCTTCCTTCCTTCTACTTAGATTTTACTTTGATTTTCTTTTTCTAGCTTGTTAAATTGGAAGCATAGGTCCTTCATTTTAAACCTTTCTTATTCTCCAGTGTAGTATAAAAAGCTGTAAATTTATTCCTCTAAGCACTGTTTTAGCTGCATGCTACGAATCTCTTTAAATGCTTTATTAAGGTATAACTGATATTAAATAAATTTACATGTACAAAAGTATACAAATAAGACATGTATATATCCTTGAATCCATCACTATAATCAAGGTACTGACCCTCTCACTGCTAAAAACTTAGTTTCTCCCATCTGTTCCCCGGGAACAACCAATTGGCTTTCTGTTAGAATAATTTGCATTTTCTAGAATTTTAGATAAATGGAACCATCAACTAAGTTCTTCTTTCACTTAGCATAATTATTTAAGATTCCTCCATGTTGTTATAAGAGTTCATTTCTTCTTACTGCTGAGTAGTATTGCAATTTAATGCATATACCATGATTTGTTTATGATATCACCTGTTGATGATAGGTGTTTCTGGCTGTCCAGTTTCTGGCTGTTACAGATGAAGCTGTTCTGAAGATTTGTGTACACGTCTTTGTATGGACATATACTTTCATTTCTCTTGGGTAAATACCTTTGGAATGGAATGGTTGACGAATATGGCAAATATGTGCTTATCATCTTAAGAAGCTACCAAACTGCTTTCCAAAGTGATCATACCATTTTAGTTTCCTACCAGCATTGTATGAGGGTTCCAGTTCCTCCACATCCTTGGTATAGACTTTTTAGTTTCGGCTACTCTAGTAGGTGTGTAATGGTATCTCATTGTGTTTTTAATTTGCATTTTGTGAATGACTAATGATGTTGAGCATCTTTTCTTGTGCTTATTGGCTGTCCATACACCTTTACAGAAATGTCCAAGTCCTTTGCTCATGTTTTTGATCAGGTTGTTTGTGTTTTTTTTGTTGGTGGTTGAATTTTAAGAGATCTCTGTATATTCTGGATATTAATTCCTTATTTTGGATATTTATCCCATATCATTTGCAAATATTTTCTTCCATTTGATGAGTTGCCTTTTTATTATACTTATGTATTTGGTATACAAAAGTTTTTAATTTTGATGAGTCCAGTTTGTCTATTTTTTTGTTAATTATTGCTTGTGCGTTTGGTGTCATCTTTAAGAAATCTTTGCTAAATCCAAAGTCATGAAACTTTTCCCTGTGTTTCCTTCTAAAGAAGAGTTTTATCGTTTTAGTTTTTGCATTTAGGTTTTTGATCCACATTGAATTAGTTTTCATATATGGTGTGAGGTAAAAGTCTAACTTCATTCTTTTGCATATGGATATCTAGTTTTCTAGCACCATGTGTTGAAAACTGTTCTTTCTCCCATTGAATGGTCTTGGTACCCTTGTCAAAAATCATTTGACCTTATATGTGAAGATTTATTTCTGGTCTCTCTATTTCATTGGTCTACATATCTGTCTTTGTCCCAGTAGCACAATTTTGATTACTGTAGCTTTGTAGTAAGTTTAGAAATTAGGAAGTGTGAGACCTCCAACTTTTGTCTTTTTCAAGATTGTTTTGGCTATTTAGGGTCCCATGAGGTTCCCTATGAATTTTAGAATGGATTTTTCTGTATCTTCTACAATGCCACTGGGATTTTGATAGGGATTGCCTTGAATTTATAGATTGCTTTGGATAGTGTGAACATCGTAACAATTAAGTCTTACAATCCAGGAATACAAGATGTTTTCTTTTTGTCTTTGTCTCCTTGGCTCAGTTTATTCCTAAGTATTTTATTCATTTTGATGCTATGGTAAATGGAATTATTTTCTTAATTTCTTTTTCAGATTGTTCATTGTTAGTGTACAGAAACACTGATTTTTTGTGTGCTGATTTTGTAGCCTGCTACTTTATTTAATTTGTTTATTCTGACTGTTACTTTTGTGGACTCTGTAGAGTTTTCTACATAAAACCTGTCATCTGAAAATATAGTTTTACTTTTTCCCTTTCCAATTTGAACGGCCTTTATTTCTTTTTCTTGCCCAATTGCCCTGGCTAAAATTTCTAATACTATGTTCAGTAGAAGTGGTGAAAGCAAGCATTCTTGTTTCTAATTTCAGAGGAAAAGCTTTCAGTTTTCATCACTGAGTGTGATGTTAGCTGTGGGTTTTTTTATACACGGCCTTTATCGTGTTGAGGTAGTTTCCTTCTAATCCTAGTATTGAGTGTTTTTATCATAAAAAGGCAAAGAATTTCTGCATTGACTGAGATGATCGTATAGTTTTTTTTTCCTTAATTCCTTAATGTGGGTATCACACTTACTGATTTGTATTTGTTGAAGCATCTTTGCATCCCAGGGATAAATCCCACTTGATAATGGTGTGTGATCCTTTTAATATGCTGTTGAATTCAGTTCGCTAGTATTTTGTTGAGGATTTTCCATCTTTGTTCATCAGGGATATTGGCCTGTAATTTTCTTTTCTTGTAGTGTCCTTGTCTGGCTTTGATATCAGGGTAATGCTGACCTCCTACAATGAGGTTGGAAGTGTTCCCTTCTCTTCAATTTTTTGGGAGAGTTTGAGAAGGATTGGTGTTGATTCTTTGAATGTTTGGTAGAATTCACCAATGAAGTTATCTGGACCTGCACTTTTCTTTGTTGGGAGGTTTTTGATTACTGAATCAATCTTCTTACTAGTTGTTGGCTATTCAGATTTTCTCTTTCTTCATGATTCGTTCTTGGTAGGTTGTGTGTTTCTAGGATCTAATTTCCTTTTGATTTCTTCTTTGACCCGTGGGTTATTTGAAAATGTAACTTACTTCCTAAGTATTTGGGAATTTTTTAAAGATCTTTCTTTTTACTGAGTCTAAGTTACTTCTAGTGTTATCAGAGAACCTTCTTTAGTATGACTTGGATCCGTTTAAATTTACTGAGGATTATTTTATTGACGGGAAATAGTCTGTGTGGTGGTCCATGTGTACCTGAAAAGAAAGTGTATTCTGCTTTTGCTGGGTGGAGTGTTCTGTAAATGTCCAACCGATCTAGTTAGTTAATTGTGTGCTGTAAGTCTTCTAAATCCTTTCTAAATATCTGCCTACCTCTTCAATATATTGAGAAAGAATGGCATGGAAATCTCTGACTATAAAATCTTTTTCTCCTTTCAATTCTATCAATTTTTATTTTATGTATTTTTAAAGCTATTAGATGCATTGATATCTAGGATTGTTATGTCCTCCCGATGAATTGACCACTTTATTATTAGGAAATGGTCTTCTTTATCCCTGGTATTAGTCCTTGCTCTGAAATCTAGTGCTAGCAGGGTATATCTTTGCAAGCCTTTTGCTTGTAACATATTTGTGCCTTTACATTTAAAATATGGGTTTTGCATGTAACATGTAGTTGAGTCTTGCTCTTTTTTTCTGATCTGACAGTCTCTTTCAAACCTCACATATTTCAGGATACCCCTATACCATCAGTCCTCTCTTCCTTGAGCTAAACATCCTTTTATTATGGTTTGGCTGATACTTTTTCTAAATCTTTGGCTATTTTATCAAATTCTTTTGTGCATGTCTTGCTTAAAAGGCTGTTATGTCACAAAGGTTACTTTGAGTTGGCCTCTGTAAGAAATGCTGACCATTGCATATTGCATCAGTTGATTAACGTTGTCAACAAAGATCTGTATCTATTTGGTTCCTCACCATTTGGTTAAAACCAGTCTCGGCCATCTGTTCTACTTTACTTACCCTAATCATATTTTTATCTTGGCTAACTACTGACTTATGATCTCCAGAAAAGTTTCAAAGGGACTTAACAACAACAACAAAAATCTATCGTTGTTGCTCTGAAAATGTCTGTTTTATCTCAGTTATACCAATTCTAGTTGAGTTATTTTGAGTGTGGGTCAAATAAAACTAGATTATAACTAAAAGGGTATTAAAGTGTTTGCCTTCTTTTTCTAGGTAAAAATGTCTCCTTCTTGTCATCCATCCAAAGGAGATTCTACTGTTAAGGTGAGTTTTTTAAAATTTATTATGCTTTTATTTTAATTCCAGTATAGTTAACATACAGTTATATTAGTTTCAGGTGTACCATATAGTGATTCAGCACTTCCATACATCACCCAGTGCTCATCATGACCAGTGCACTCCTTAATCCCCATCGCCTATTTTACCCATCCTCCCACCCTCCTCCCCTCTGGTAACCATCAGTTCTTTCTCTATAGTTCAGAGTCTGTTTCTTTCTTTTTTTTTTCCCTCTGCTCATTTCTAGAAGATGGTGAGTTTTAAAGGCACAAATCCACCTTCCTCCTTCTGTGTGTTTATTATCCTCTCTTGAACAACTTTTTCAAAATGACAATGATTTTTAATCATCTCAATGCTGTCAAAGGTTCTTTCTGATTGGATACCTTAATGACATATCACCAGAATTCCTTAGCTCTTCCAGGAAGCCAAATGGGGGGTTGGGCCTGGCATCAGTCTCCTGGCAACTAAGAACTTTCATTGTTCTAGAATTCCCATTCTCTTTACCAGGCAGGTATCCTGATCAGTGAGTGGTAGCAGATAAAAGATATTCTGAGGAGGATAGTCTAAGGTATTCTTTCCCTACTAATATGCTTCCCCTCCAGATAGCTGTGCCAAAGAAAACTGGCCCGAGATACTAGCATTTCATACTGCATAAGCAAGTGCTCCATAAATCCTTGTGGGATGGAACTCTTACCTGTGCCACTCCAATCCCTGACTGGAAACTTTGTAGCACAGAAAGGGTGTGAGTCTTTCAATTGAGTGATTCTCAGATGGTGTCGCGAGAACCAGGCCTAAAATCCTCTTCTGTATACAGCTCCAACAGTGCAGTCGAAATGTGGTAAACAAGCTGACATTTTTTTACTGTTTCCTTTTACCACTTTTATTTTGCTGACAATAAGTGTCCCTGGATGTAGGTTTTCTTTCCTTGCCCTTTTTATAACTTCAGCCAGCATCCATGTCAGTGAAGAATTGTAGAACAAAAATAACAACTCGCTGGCTCTGTGACCTGACAGCAGGTTCTAGCTTCAGAGCCGTGTGCCAAAACTGGGTCCCTTTTCTCCGCCTGTAGAATCCCCTGAGACGTTTTTAAAAGAAAAAAAGAATGAAAACAAAATATGTTATCCAAAAAGCCCTATTCCATGCTGCCCAGGAAACTCTCTTCCATTTTTGTGGGGACCACAAGGGCAGGCAGACTGAGACGATTGCTGCCGCCTGGAGCCACCACGCCGTGACCTTAGCAGCGGGGAGGGCTTGAGTCACCTGGTCTCGCTCCGTAAACAGATGAGGAAATTGGAATCCAGAGGGCCGTTTTTTTGCCTAAGCTTTCAAGTGTTAGCTATGGGACAAGCTTCTAAAGTAGAGGTTAAAAACGTGCTTTCGATTCAACCAAACATGGGTTCAAAGATTGACTCTCACTTATTTATCTAAATAACTTTCTTTCTTTCTTTTTTTTTTTTTTTTTTAAGAGATGGGGGATGCAGAGGAAGAAGGAGAGAGAGAATCTTTAGCAGGCTCCACACCCATCATGGAGCCCAATGCAGGGCTTGATCTCACAACCCTGAGGTCTTTTTTTTTTTTTTTATTCATTTGAGACACAGAGATAACAGAGAGAGAGCATGAGCAGGGAGAGAGGCAGAGGGAGAGGGAGAAGTAGGCTCCCTGCTGAGCCAGGAGCCCGATGTGGGGCTCAATCCCAGGATCTTGGGATCATGACCTGAGCTGAAGGCAGATGCTTAACCGACTGAGCCACCCAGGCGCCCCAACCCTGAGGTCTTGACCCAAGCCAAAATCAAGAGTCAGACACTTAACTGACTGAGCTATCCAGGCGCCCCTAGTAGAATAATTCTCTTAGTCAGCCTTTCTGCTTCCTCTGCTGTAAATGATGGTGCTACCTCTCAGAAGTATCCTGAAGAGTAAATGAGATACTATTTAAGGGCCTAACACTGTTTGACACACAGTAAGTCCTTGGTAAATTATTGACACGTAATAGGGACTCAGGTATTACTGAAACTGGTGTTAAAACACAAATCCCCCAATCCTAGTTAGATGTCCTGTCACTTTATTACTGCTACTTTGTATTGTCCATTCAGCAGGTATTTCTGTATGTAGATACTGAGCTAAGCAAGGGACTACAGAGATGAAAAACACAGTCTTTGTTCTCAAGGACCTCAGCACTTATTGGGGAAGGTAGCCATGTAAACTGACAATGACCATACAGCGTGACACATGCCATGGAAGGTGCACAGGGAGCAGAGAGGAGAGGCTGTGTGGGATGACTAAGCAGATTTAATACAACTCATATGTTCCTATGGTGAAAAGCCCAATGAAGAAGTTTGAGAAAAGCTTTGTTACTACATTATAAATAAAGCAAATCCTGCCATACTTAAAGATGTTTAAATACTCATTTAGAAATAGCTTCATGTAACCTATTTGTTAAACTTGGTAATGGCCTAGCTGTCTGTCATTTTAGGTGTCATAAGTAGGATTCTCTTACTCCTGTAATCAGCATCAGACAAACAGAAACTTCCAAAGCCAGTGACTGGACACAGGTGGCCCCAGGTGGCATTCCTAAGTGATCAGGTACAGACTTACTCACTGTCCATGCAAGAATTGGGGCTATTTCTAAAATATTTTATCCAGATATATCTTGGATACATTTTATTTTAGCAATGAGAGCCCATCTTTCATATTTACCATTCTGATTAACAGACATTAATTTCACCAATGGAAAAATTTCTGGGTTTTTTGAGCTAATGAGCAAAATCTTAGGTTTTGGTCAATAATGAACAGTCAAAGAACTTTGAGTAGCTGCTTTTGGGAATTCATATTAGCTAGCAGTCTCTGAAATATGGATTCTTGGTTAGGACCGCTGACTGTCCCTAAGTTGAAGCTTAAACTAAATAGCACATACTTAATATCACACTGTTATGATGTCTAGAATAACTTTAAAATACGTATTGAAACAGGTTCCTCTCCCAGACTGAGTGGTCAGGGAAGGCTTCTCAAAGAAGATAAAGCTTGATCTAGTGTTGAAGCACAAGGGAAAGGGTATTCCAGGTAGACATGGGTGAGTACAGGACACCTCAGAAATGGAGATGGTTCTGTATGTCTTAAATATGGGAGCATGCAGAGGCTTGGTGAAATGAATGGGAATTCATATCACAAAAGAGCACTACTTTGTGAAGTTTGCTTTTTATCTTCAGGATAAGGGTTTCTGTCAAAGGTGAGATTAAAGGCAGAAAGATCGATCAGAAGAATAGACAGTGTCCAGGCAAGAAAAAGGTCCTGAGGCTGTGCTGTATTAACGGAATGAGGAGATAAGGTAGATTCAAGTCTTACTTTTTCTCCCCCAAAACTCTTTCTGACACCTTAAGTGTGAGCCAGGTGTCCTTCCCGTTTGGGGCTCTCTCATAGCACCCTGAACTAGTCCCCACCTACCGACATGTTTACCGGGCTCTGCTGACCTTGCCTCATTACTTCTGTGTCTGCCCCGTCGGGAGACTGCCTGCCTCGGGTCGGCACACCAGCGTGTCCGACTTGTTTGCTCTCGTATCCCTAAGTGTAGAACCAAGTAGGCAGTCGGTAGTTGTCGAGTGAAGGAGAGATACGTGAAAGAGATTCCACAGGATTCATAGCTGTTTACGGGAAGTGAGGGGGGAAAAAGAAGTTTCTGGGCCTGAATAAAGAGAGAAAGAACAAATGAAACCTCATTGCTGTCTCAGGCTTATAATCCCAGTGTGGTCAGTCCCTTGCTGTTTGAGCGGTGTCAGCAGTATTCTGAGTGAGACCAGTGTGAAACTGAGCACCTAACTGGTACTTCCCTAGTTGTATATGTGGTTTTGTGTGTCTGTTTGTGTGTTTGTGCGTACATATATATGGACATCTACACGTATATTCTAGGTATCATCCTGGAGCTACGTTGTCAAAGTTGCACTGACAGATGGAGGCCCCAGCAGTGTCTGTTGAACAACTGACTGCCAAAATGACGTGTAGGAAACACGAAGGAGCAGTAGTGTTCTTGATTTGAGCCAGAGATTCTCTGTTGACCAATAACCGAAGAAGGTGCTTGGTGACTGTGTTGTCCGTATTGGCTCTGGCAAGAGCTGGACGGAAGTACTGAGAACAGAAGCCACTTTCTGTAGGGTTCTGCTTAACTTCCCGGGATAGCTGTCCCCTGTAGCAGTCGCTCTTCCACTCTGCTGCCACCTGTCAGAATCTAGCAGATTTTATGAGCATGTGTACACAACTCTTCGCAACACAAGCATTTTGCCTTTTAGATAGTCTTTTAGAAAGCTCTGGATTAGAAATACTGTATATTATATATGTGTGGCATATAAAATTTGTGTGTAATATTTATCTTACGTATATAAAATTTCTTCTTAAGTGGCTCTGATAACTTCAGTAAAGTTAGAAGATACACATGCTTCTCTAGGGCTTCTTCAGTGTTTGATTATGCATGGCCGGAAATTTAAAAATCAGGAAGCATTTTGCTAAGATAAAAATTCCTGTAAAAGTCCCTTGCAATTAACTCACTAGAATAGATTAAAACTGGAGGTGTTGATAACGTTGGAGGTGACAGATGATTTGAGAGAGTTAGTTGAGGGCAGCGTCAGAAACCACTCAGCTTTGACGCGTCTTTTCTCGACTACTGAAGAAACACCGACGAGGAGCTTGCAAGGTTGGGATTTTTACATGCATGGTAACCAGGGAAAGCAATTTTGTCTTACATCTCAATCACAAAAGCTAGTTATACTCCCTGAGCCGTCCCCTGTTTTAGATGGGCTTCCTCTGCTGGTGTGTTTGCAGAAGCCTGAGGAGTCAGGAGCTCTGGTTAAAGAGTATCCTCAGGCTGGTAAAACCCACTGGAAGAGTCCACAGTTGAAGGTCTTCCAGAGTGACTTCTTCAGCTAGGGACAAGGTACTGGGAGAGGTAGAGTGGAAAGGCTTTCTCATAAGTCTGGGGTAAAGTCAGTGAATATTCCACATGCTTCCAGATGCCAGGTCTGGGAAGGACCAAGGTCAGTGAAATACAGTTCTTGCTGTCAGCACATTTCCAAGTGAGTAGTGACTGAACTGTTGGATTTAATAGCCAAACCTCCCAGAGATTGATTAGCAGTTCCTTAAGTATTCAAGTGTATTACAAGAATTTGGAGCAGTTTTTTGTTTGTTTTGTCCAAGTGTTCTGGTGAGGTAAAATTTTTAGAGTCCGTTCCCAGTCTTGCCACTCATGTCCGGAATGTAGACGACTGCACTCACTCATGATTTTTACTGAATCATTGGCGGGGAGAGGAGGGAACTGGGGGGCGGTATTTTTAAGGGGAAAAGCCTCACAGAGCCACAGTTTCCAGAACAACAGAAAAAGCTGGCTGCAGTGTCTCTGCTGACTGGCCCCTCACGAACAGAAAGTGACAGCCCTTGACGGATGTGTGCTGCCTCTTTCCCTGTTTTCTTAGTAGGACTTAGATCCAAAGGTGACTTCCATGCCTCTGTTGATTTAAACAAACAAACAAAAAGAAACCAAGGACAGGATTTAGTCTTTGTTTTTGCATAGACAGGGTGGAAGATCCCCACAGGCCAGGTGCCTTTTTATGCTGACGTGAAGTAGCTGGGGTGCGGTTACCTCCAGACAGCTGAAAGATCTGGAAGGAAACATAGGCATTCTTTGCAGTTCAGAGGACAGAACTGGTGCTGGTGGGTAGCTGCTGGTAGATGGAGATGTCAGCTCAGGTAGGAGAATTTTCCGATAGTGGAACAGGTTGCCTTGTGAGATAGCACGTTATCTGTTACCGGAGGTGTTTGATCTGCGCAGGATGGCTGCCACTCAGAGCTGTTGCAGAGCTTTTCCTGCAGTGGGGGAGAGGTGGGCTGGTTAATTGTTAGATCCCTTGCTATGTTAGGATTTTATGAGTCTGCAGTTGTATTAAACTCAAATGACATGTTCATTGATGTACTGGATGATTTCATCTAGCCTGAACGAGTAGAGTCTATTTAAAAAAAAAAAACAAAAACTTGGACTTAGGGAAGGAGAGACTTCATTCAAAAGAATAATTACAGAAAGAGGAGGGGGCTTTTGCTATGAGAATGTTCCAACCATAAGATCCACAAGGGTGTCAAAAAATCAGGCAGGGGCCGCAGCAACTTCTTCCTAGAAACATCGCCAAAGGCAAGGGAAGCAAGGGCAAAAATGAACTATTGGGACTTCATCAAGATAAAAAGCTTTTGCAAAGCAAAGGAAACAGTCAACAAAACCAAAAGACAACTGACAGAATGGGAGAAGATATTTGCAAATGACATATCAGATAAAGGGCTAGTATCCAAAATCTATAAAGAACTCATCAAACTCAACACCAAAAGAACAAAGAATCCAATCAAGAAATGGGCAGAAGACATGAACAGACATTTCTCCAAAGAAGACATCCAAATGGCCAACAGACACATGAAAAAGTGTTCAATATTGCTCGGCATCAGGGAAATCCAAATCAAAACCTCAATGAGATACCACCTCACATCAGTCAGAATGGCTAAAATTAACAAGTCAGGAAATGACAGATGTTGGCGGGGATGCGGAGAAAGGGGAACCCTCCTACACTGTTGGTGGGAATGCAAGCTGGTGCAGCCACTCTGGAAAACAGTATGGAGGTTCCTCAAAAAGTTGAAAATAGAGCTACCATATGATCCAGCAATTGCACTACTGGGTATTTACCCCAAAGATACAAAAGTAGGGACCCGAAAGGCTACGTGCACCCCGATGTTTATAGCAGCAATGTCCACAATAGCCAAACTGTGGAAAGAGCCAAGATGTCCATCAACAGATGAATGGATAAAGAAGATGTGGTATATATATGCAATGGAATATTATGCAGCCATCAAAAGGAATGAGATCTTGCCATTTGCAACGACGTGGATGGAACTGGAGGGTATTATGCTGAGCGAAATAAGTCAAACAGAGAAAGACATGTATCATATGACCTCACTGATATGAGGAATTCTTAATCTCAGGAAACAAACTGAGGGTTGCTGGAGTGGGGGGTGGGGTGGGAGGGATGGGGTGACTGGGTGATGGACACTGGGGAGGGTATGTGTTCTGGTAAGCACTGTGAATTGTGCAGGACTGTTGAATCTCAGATCTGTACCTCTGAAACAAATAATGCAATATATGTTAAGAAAGAAAAAAAGAAGAAGAAGAATGTAGCAGGAGGGGAAGAATGAAGGGGGGGAAATCGGAGGGGGAGAAGAACCATGAGAGACGATGGACTCTGAAAAACAAACTGGGGGTTCTAGAGGGGAGGGGGTTGGGAGGATGGGTTAGCCTGGTGATGGGTATTGAGGAGGGCACGTTCTGCATGGAGCACTGGGTGTTATGCACAAACAATGAATCATGGAACACTATATCTAAAACTAATGATGTAATGTATGGGGATTAACATAACAATAAAAAAAAATTAAAAAAAAAAAAATCAGGCAGGGGCACCTGGCTGGCTCAGTAAGTAGAGCATGTGACCTTTGATCTTGAGGTTGTGAGCTTGAGCCCTATCCCACACTGAGTGTAGAGGTTGCTTTAAAAAAAAAAAAAATTAAGCAGAAAGGAATTTTTTTTACTGGGGCCAGTAAACAGGTAGAAAGAACCAGATGTGGGGGAGTAGGTGATAGATAGTTGATTAGAATTGTCTTTCATGTGGCCAACTGATTCTCGGAAGGGATCATTAAGGATTGTAAGCTGGCTCAGGTTGAGGGTGGATCAAGGGCTTGGGGGAGGGAGAGAAGCTTAACTAAAGTTTGGTCATCAGTTAACAAACATTTGTTCCATTGAATCAGGACAAACAGTTCTGCTCATCTTTTAAGAGGCCAAGAGTGGATATTTGATGGGCCTGTGTCTGGCTTTGTCATAGATGAACCTGGTGGCTTGGTGGATTTTGTCTCAGACTTATGGGGAAGGGTGGTCTTTGCAGTAAGCTGTTTCCCACAATAGGGTATGGGGATTTCCTTAACTACAGCTGTTCTTCAGGAACTCAGGGCTCAGGTGAAGTATAACATAGTCATGGGTCTGACTGAGCTGCCATGTTCTTTCCTTACTCCTCTCCATGAGTATGATCTGAAGTCCATGGCCAGGGCCTATCTGAAACCTGCTTACTAGTCCTGTAGAGGAAGAGAGTGTTAGCTGGAAACAGTTATAGCGGAGGATAGTGGTGACCACTTGCTTGTGGTATTCACTCTTGCTGATGATTGGGCGTATCTTCTGGCCTAAAAAGTAGGACTAGCTGAGGGTTTCAAAGAATCTCAGAGTTCTTACCCAATGTACAAATCTACTCACCAATTTCTTTTGTATTAATTGAATATTTTTTAATGTAGCATTTGGATTTCTTTAATGATATTTTAAATTAATGGACTTTTTTTTTTGAGAGAGAGAGCGCAAGCAAGGGGCAGAGGGAGAGAGACAGAATCTTAAGCAGGCTCCATGCTCAGCACAAAGCCTGACGCAGGGCTCGATCTCATGGCCCTGAGATCATGACCTGAGCTGAAATCAAGAGTCGGATGCTAAACCATCTAAGCCACCCAGGCGCCCCATTAATGGACTCTTTTTTTTTAAGCAGTTTTAGATTTATAGAAAAAGTGAGCAGAAAGTACAGTTCCCATACATTTCCCCCTCCATTTTCCCGTTATTAACATTTTGCATTCCTGTGGTACATTTATTACAACTGATGAGCTAACATAGATACATTATTATTAATGTAAGTCCATAGTTTACATTAGAGGTCACATCTTGTGTTGTACATTCTGTGGGTTCTGACAAATGTATAATGAAATGTAGGCACCATTACAGTATCATGCAGAATGGTTACACTACCCCAAAAATCCCATGCTTCATTTATTCATCCTTCCCTCCCACCCCCCAAACTTCTGGCGACTGCTCATCTTTTTACTGTCTCCATAGTTTTGCCTTTTCCAGAATGTCGTGTAGTCAGACAGTATGTAGCCTTTGCAGATTGGTTTCTCTTACTCAGTGATACCCATTTAAGGTTCCTCCATGTCTTCTTGTGGCTTGATAGCTCATTTCTTTTTAGCTTTGAATAATATGCCATTGTCTGGATATACCAGTTTGTTGTTCATCCGTTCACCTACTAAAGGACATCTTGGTTGCTTCCAGGTTTCAGCAGTTGTCAATAAAGCTACCATAAACATCCATATGCAGGTTTTTGTGTGGACATGTTTTCAGCTCATTTGGGTAAATACCAAGGAGCAACTGCTGGATTGTATGGTAAGAATGTTCAGTTTTCTGAGAAGCTGCCAAACTGTCTTCCAGAGTGGCTGTACTATTTTTGCATTCCCACACAGTGAATGTGAGTCCCTATTGTCCTACATCCTTGTCAGCATTTGGTGTTGTCTGTTTTTGGATTTTAGCCATTCCAGTAGTGGTGTCTTGAATGACATTCGATGTTGAGTATTTTTTCATAAGCTTATTTACCATCTATATCTTCTTTGGTGAGGTCTTTAAATGTCTTTGAGGGGTTTTTTTCCTGGTTTTTGTTTTTTGGTTTTTTTTGTTTGTTTGTTTGTTTGTTTTTAGTGGTGCTCTATGGTTTACCCTATACATCTTAACTTTTCTGATTCAGCTTCTGATTTAAACTAGCTTAATTCGAGTTATACATAGAAGTGTTACTCCTATTTAGCTCTATTATTTTTTCCCACATTTTGTGATACTCTTATACATGGTATATCTGTTAACGTTACAAACCCAACAATACATTGTGATAATTACTGCTTTACTGTCTTAGCCACTTTCTTAGCCCAGTAAAGCTTTGTTCCTGCCCATTTCCTTTGTGCAAATATATTGCATTTCTGCATGTTATAGGCCAACGTTACATTATATACGTATTATTATACAGTTCCCTTCCAGTTCTTTTTACCAGTTCTTTTTTGGTTTTTCTTATGTGGATTTGAATTGCTTTCCACTAATGACTGTGAACAGTGACTAATGAACTTATATTAGTATTTTTTTTATAAGGTGGGTCTGTTAGCAACAACTCCTCTCCATTTTTGTTTACTTGGAAAGTGTTTCTTTCATCTTCATTTTTGAAAGATAGCTTTGTTGGATATAAGATTACTGATTGACAGGTTCTTTCTTGGAACACTTTGAATATACTATCCTGTTGTCTTCTGCCCTGTCTTGTTTCTGCCTAGAATTCAGTTATTAATCTTATTGGGGTTCCCTTATAAGTAACTGGTCATTTTTCTCTTGCTGCTTTTCAAGATTTTCTCCAAGTCTTTAACTTGTAGCATTTTTACTGGGAGATTTTTGTGGATCTCTTGGCCTTTGTCCTGCTTGGAGTTTGTTGAGCTTCCTGGATGGGTAGGTTACTGCTTTTCTTTTCTTTTTTTTATTAAAGATTGTATTTATCCATTTGAGAGAGAGAGAGAACATGAGCAGGGGTGGGGAGGGCGAGGAAGAAGCAGACTCTCCGCTGAGCAGGGAGCCCAATGCGGGGCTCAATCCCAGGAGTCCAGGATCATGACCTGAGCAGAAGGCAGATGTTTAACCGACTGAGCCACCCAGGTGCCCCTAGGTTACTGCTTTTCAATGAATTTGTGACTCTTCAGCCACAATTTCTTCAAATATTTTGTCTTCCCCATTCTCTGTCCTCTTATTTTCTTACTCCCATTATGTATTTGTTGTGGTACTGATGGTGTCCTGTGTTTCTCTGTTCAGTTTTCTTCACTCTTTTTCCTCCTAATCTTCAGCTTGCATACTCTATTGATTTATCTTCCAGTTCATTATTTCTTCTGCCAGTTCAGATCTACTGTTGAGCCTCTCTCCTGAATTTATTTTAGTTATTATACTTTAAACTCTAGAATTTCCATGCTATCCTTTTTTGTAATTTCTCTTTATTGATATTCCTTTTTTTAAAGATTTTATTTATTTATTTGAAGAGCGAGAGAGAGCATGCACCTGTGCACACAAGCGGGGGGGGGGAAGGGCAAAGGGAAAGGGGGAAGCGGGCTCCCCGCTGAGCAGGGAGCCAGCAGACATGGGGCTTGATCCCATGACCCTGGGATCACAACCCGAGCTGAAGACAGACACCCAACCTAGTGAGCCACCCAGCTGCACCTCTTTATTGATATTCTGTATTGGGGGTGCAACATTGCCATCATACCTTCCTTTAACTTTTAAAATCACACTTTCCTACATTTCATCCATTTCCTGTGTGTGTGTTTGTGTGTGTGTTTTTTTAATTGTTTGTTTTGGGGGTTTTTTTGGTTCTGTAAGTATTTATTATGGCTGATTTTAGTGTCTTTCTGTTACATCTAACATCTGGTTACTCTCTAAGGCAGGTTGTGTTATCTGCTTTTTTTTCCCAGTATGTGATCACACTTTCCTATTTCTTTATATGCCTTGTAATTTTTGGTTAGAAACTAGATATTTTAGGTAACGTAGCAACTCTGTGCATTGATCCCCCACTCCTGGAGTTATTCTTATTTGCTCCACTCTACTCCAGGCTGCTTCAGCCTAAGCTATTATTATTATTTTTAATGACTGGCCGGGTTATTTTAATGAAGTCTATTACCCTACCCATCCCCAAGTGTTAAGCCTCTGATATTGCTCTTTGGGAGACACGGCCTTGGGTTTGCCCACAGACAGCTAGATGGCAGTGGTATTGGTAAAGGCTCTCTCTTTTTCCTTGGCCAGACCAGCTGTTAAACTCTACTGATTCCTCTGTTGTTTTCAGCAATGCCCCGGGTGCATAAATTGCACTACACACTGATCCAGCAAAATTGTGACTCCTTTGAAGGGATAGTTTCTGAGGTCTGTTTTCAATATTTGTTTTGACCTCCTTATTGGGGGCACAACCCCTCCCCCCCCCCCAGCTATCATTTCCTCGGTTCTCTTCTACAGAGTAGCTGGCCTGGTGCAGGTTGTATCTACATTAAATCCACGACTCTCCTCCCAGTTGCCTTTCACCACAGTCTTCACTGTTCTTAAGAATACTCTTAGGTTCAAACTTCTCCACACTCAGTTGCAAATGAAGTCAGTTCCTTTGAGAAGAGATTAGGACCTGTTTTAGTGCCTGCTTCTCCCCCAAGGAATAATCTCTGAACCAGAACTCTGTATAACGGCAAGCCTCTCTCTGAATGACACACCCACTTAGGACTTGAATGCTTGTTGGAAGAGGGCACAGCCTGAGGTCCTCTTGGCCTTTCCTGTGATGGAACCACTGCCTCACAAACTGGAGCAGGGGTGATCAGAGAGCCAGTTTTTTGTAGTGGACAGCACCCAGGATGAAGCCTGTATTCCATGGGTGGAGTTGGGGTGGAAGAAGGGAGCCCCCACCACTTCTTGACTGTGCTTGCCTAGGACTTAGCCTCAGCAGCACGTAACTGGAGGCAAGAGGAGAAATGCTGAAGTCCTGCTTCTACTGGAAAGAAAGCCCTCCAACTAGGAGCTTGGGAGAGAAGGAGCTTGGTGTTCTTGGCGGTAGCAGTCTGGGGTGGAGTCTCTACCTCACTAGGCTGGGGTGGGAGGAGGGAGCAGTCTTGGTTCAGAAACCACATGCTTGCCTTTCTTACTGATTCTACATTGATTTTTTTAAATAGTTATTTCTTCATTTGCTATTTGCCCTTAGGACAATTACCGAGGTCTATAAAGGGTTGGTTTTGGGGGGTGGTGTGTGTGTGTGTCTGTATCTATCTGTAGAGATATATATATATAGCTTCAATGGTGAAAAGGTCATCAGAGCATCTCATGCTGTCATGCTAGTAGACGTTGATCTCTCTCCTCATCCATTTCTAACAAGCAGTGGCCAACTCTTAGTGAAAACCTCTCCTGAGGCAGGACATTCCATCTTCGAGAGATATTCCTTTTTCTGGCTGACACCTCTCTACCTATTGATCCTGGCCCTTCCTCTGGAAGCCATTAGAAAGATACCTCATTCCTTTTTTATATAGCAGCCTTCCCAGTGCTTTCTGTAGGTGAAGTCCTGAGTCTCCAGGCCTAGCCTTCTCTTGTGCAGGCAGGACATTCACAGTTCCGTTCCTCACTCGCCTGTCCCCACTCACACCCTACCTCTTCTGCTCCCACCATGCTACTTCAGGGCCGGTCAGCTTAGAGCAGAACAAGATCATCCCTTTCCTTATTCTAGGTTCTCTAAATGAAACCAAAGGCACATTAGATTTTTAGCAGCCATTCTGCACGGTTGACTCAATGAACATGTTGATAGCAAGCTCCTGATTCTGTTCCCACACGCCACTCACGCCATCCTGTGTAACTGCTGTTGGTTTCTAGAGCCAAGTGCAAGGCTTGTCTTGTATTGTTTCAGATTACCCCTTTGGGAATCAAGTTTTTTCATTCCATGCATTGGCCTCTTTTATCTTTATCCAGCTAACTAATAAAATATTTATATAAAGCGGAGCCGGGGTAGAGCCCCACAGAGACCTAGATAACATTACTTACTAGTCACCAGGCTCTGTTAATTGAGAGTTAGTGGGTGTGATTTTTCTGCTTCAGATAGGACACCCCTTCATGAACAGTTGCCGTTGTTTTCAGAGTGGAGTCAGGCCATAGGAGTCTCTCACAGTGGGGCTGTGTGTGGGGCCGTGTCCGAGCCGGTGGTTGCTCTGTGTTCCATCGTGGTGCCCTCTCGGTATATGCGGGTGAACTCCCTTACCAAAGGAAGTAATGTCCCCATGGCTACCGTCTCCTTGGAGTTTTGGACCCTGCTGAAGTTCTGTGTATTGCTCAGGTTAGAAATGGGCCTTTCCCTTCCAACAGAGTTTCCTGACAAAGCTCTTAGGCATTTCCTACAGTACGTGGCAGGGGTCTTTTTTTCTCTTCAGTATGTATGACAGACAGCTAACAGCCCATTATTTTGCATTAAAACAACTCAGTAGGCCGTTCTTAATTGCTCTCTGCTGAATGATCACCTATTTGTAAAGGTCATAGAATCCAAACAGCAGAGCTTTGCAAGGTTTGAGCTGCTCTAATGTATGTGTTGTTCTCGAGAGGCTGATCTACTGTTACTGCGGAGTAGAGCTTTCTGTCTGGACTACTTTCCCAAATCAGTTCACGTGCCATCCCTGAAAGCTCACGCTCCTTTCGTAGTATCAGAACATGGGGTTGAGTCTGTTCAAGAAACAGTGAGAAGTCTTTGGGTAAAGTAGAAGGAAAGGAAAAGATGAAGATGAAATGCAAGCTGGTGCTGAGTGCAGTCTATTCTCTCGGACAAAAGCCACTGCCGTGGGTCTCTTGTGTTTTGTTGTTTTCCGTACATATCCTAGGGGCATTCTAGTTGTGATTTACATTTGGTTCTTCTCTTGTGCCATAAATAAGTTATAGCTCCCTGTTTCTTTTTTTTTTTTTTTTAAGATTTTATTTATTTATTTGACAGAGAGACAGACAGTGAGAGAGGGAACACAAGCAGGGGGAGTGGGAGAGGGAGAAGCAGGCCTCCCGCTGAGCGGGGAGCCCGACGTGGGGCTCGATCCCAGGACCCTGGGATCATGACCTGAGCCGAAGGCAGACGCTTAACGGCTGAGCCACCCAGGCGCCCCATAGCTCCCTGTTTTGTGTGAAATACCTACTAATGGTAGATATTATTCCAGATACAGCATATTCTGAAAAGGAGAGACTCCTCTCTACATGGTTAAGTCACGTAACTTTTTCATTTATTGACTAAGTCAGTTAAGACTACCTTTTTATGGTACTAATTGGGGCAGTCCATATCTGTCTCTAGCAACTTCTCAGCAATAGAAGAGAAAATAAAATTACACAGAAATATCTCTGCAATCATTGGAAAGAAGAAATTCTCTAATTCCAGTGTCCTCTCTCTGCATTTCACTTAGCTCCGAGAAGCCCTCTGTGCTTTGTGTTTACCTCAACGGTGTTGTCATTCCCCAGTCAGTGTGTATCTCCACTGTTCCAAAAGTCTTCACCAACATTTATATATTTATAAATACGCTTCACGACTGAGCCACCCAGGCGCCCTGTGCTGATCACCTCTTACTCTGAATTCTTGTGAGCAATTCTTGCCCATTCTTCATTTGGCACTTGGCATACAGTACCTTCTGTTATTGTTTTTGGTGTCTGGCCTAACTTTTGAACTTGTCATTTGTTGTTTTTCTTAAATGTGTTACACCTCCCCTCACTCCTCAGCTGCTTTGAGGCAGCTTTCAAGACGCACACAGCAGAAAAGGACAAAAGTGAATTACTGAGGGTGTCCGAGAAAAATGAAAATATATCTGAGTCGAATTCAACAATAGCTTAAAGCATTTGGGGAGGAGGAATCTTGAATGAAACCTTCTTGAAATCTCCACGACCTAAAACAGGATAGTTTAGTGAAACTGGAAAGTATGTAAATCATTACTATAACGGCCCAGTGAAACCCACGTGTGCATTGCCTCAGTTTTTGTCGCTCACATTCACCCTGGTTCCCAGGAAGAAAGTTTTATGTGTACCCGGGATATTGATTCCTTACAGTTTACACGGTCAAGTCAGAAATACTTGGTAAGGACCACAGCAGTTGCCATGAAACTCGCTGATGAGAGCGTACGCAGGCCTGTGTGCGGTGAGTAAATGCCCGCGTCCTTCACTCCCAGACCTCGTAGTCCTGGGCAGGCACCGCGGGACCCAGCACCCTGCCTTACCTGTATTCTCCTCTGTTACTTCTTCCCGCTCTTCTTTGGGGTTATTTGACCATTTTTTAAATATTGATTTTGATTTTTCTATTGCTTTTATAGCTATATCTCTCTGCTTTTTTTTTTTTTTTTTTTTTTTTTTTTTTAGTGGTAGCTGTAGGGATTACAGAATACATCTTTACCTTATCACAATCTAATCAGAGTTAATATTTTACTACCTAACATAAACTATAGGAACCTTGCAGTGCTATAGGCTCATTTACTAACCTCTCATCATCTAGTTCTTTTTATAGTTTCCATTTTTCTACTGGGGTTCCCTCATGTATTCATTTATTAGGTCCATCCTTTAAATCTTTAAACATATTTATAAAATAGATATTTTAAATTCCTTGTCTGCTAACCCAGTATCTCTCTGCCATCTCTTAGTCTGTTTTTATTAGTTGCTTTCCTGGTTATAAGTCCTGTTTTCCTACTCCACTTATCTGGAGACTTTTGATTGTGTGGTAGGCATTATGGACACTGTGTTGTAGGGCATCTGGATTTTATTGTCTACCTTTAGAGACTTTTGAGTTTTGTTCTGGCAGGTTACTGTTAAATCAGTTACATATTTTTTAGGCTTATTTTTAAGCTCTGTTCAGGCAGGTCTAGGATACCCTGCTCCTAATACATAGCTTTCTGATAATCTCATTGGATACCCAGGGTATTTATCAAGGTCTTTGCACTCTAGCTGGTTAGTATTCCCATGTCTTCCAGTACTTTGCAACCTCTAGAAACTCCATTTAACTCACAGCTCCCCAGTACCTGTTCTCTGCCAGGCTTCTGGAGTCTTGCCCACATATGTGCAGCTGAGTATTAGGCCACAAACTTAAGGGGACTCCTGTATAGATTTTCAGCTAAGCTTCCTCCTCTTCGGATTTACCCACTGCCCAGCCCCAAACGCCCATCTCTAATTCCTCAGTTCAGCAAGACCGCCATGCTCTACTTGGGCTCTCATCCAGAAAGTGTCTCCAGATAGAATTCCAGGGAAATGATGGGACTCTGAATGTTTCCCTTCTGCCGAGGATTACAGTCCCATTCTGCCTTTTGTCCAAAGTTAGAAAACAACAGTTATATATATTTTGGTTGGTTTTATGTTATTATGGGAGAGCTAGTCTAGTTCAGTACCATTACTTTATAATGGCAAGATTTGGAAGTCTCTGTAGTTTGGGGGGAGTTTTTTAAAGTACAGTAAACAATAGCTTAATTATAACTTTCATTCACTTTCCATATTATCACTTCACTTCCTGCCCTCTACCTTCCAACAGCCATGGTTTTTTTTGTTTGGTTGGTTTTTTTAAAAGATTTTATTTATTTATTTGACAGACACAGCGCGCGAGAGAACACAAGCAGGGGGAGTGGGAGAGGGAGAAGGAGACTCCCTGCAGAGCAGGGATCCTGATGCGGGGCTTGACCCCAGCACCCTGGGATCATGACCTGAGCCGTGAAGGCAGATGCTTAATGACTGAGCCACCCAGGCGCCCCCCCAACACCCATGTTCTACAGAGAGAAATGGTTCAAAAGCTCTTCTGTCTTTTGGACAGTGAATTGACATCTAAAATAACCAGAGTACAGCCACAACGCATCAGTTCTCTTTTTCTTTTGATTTGTAATTACATTGTTAACTTGTATTGGGTTTTGCTAATTTCAGGGTTAAGCTTGCTTTTCCATTTGATTCTGTATTCCTCTTGTTATCAGATAATCATTTTGAGGTCTGTGTAGTTAAGATGGGCAGGAATACTAGAACTGAAAATATTTCAGCAATCATGGCTCTGATAGAAAATCATTAAGGACCCTGCCCTCTCAGAAGAGCTCTTTGTCATAATTGCTAGCCCACAGTGGCATCCATCAAGATAATTGTTCGACTTTATTCTTAAGTAGGCAACAGTTAGATAATCAAAGGGTAGTAAGCCTTAATTACATATATGAAATGAATGCTTTCCCTCTTTTTATTTTTTTTTAATAAGGTCACTGATAAGACACAGGAGGATTTCTGACTAGCAATAGAAAAATGCCACCCCACTAAGAAGCTTTCTTTGTAACTCCACTTCCCATAAAAATAAATCTTACCAGATTTTTTTTA
The DNA here is from genome assembly GCF_004348235.1 of Phoca vitulina. Lineage (NCBI taxonomy): Eukaryota > Metazoa > Chordata > Mammalia > Carnivora > Phocidae > Phoca > Phoca vitulina. The sequence goes on along the minus strand of NW_022589711.1, from coordinate 58,247,260 downwards.
GATCTTCCTTTCCTGACAAAAAGGAAAGACCATAATATACCACAATGCGGGAGCCTAAGTTTGCACAGGACAGTTCCCTCAGGAAGGAAGGAGGTAGGGGTCCCAGCCCAGTTGTCATCCATTTTATTTCCCAGGACTACCATTTTTTATTTCTGTTTCTAATGCTGCAGAACACTGGAGGCAGCAACATCCATCAGTTATTTTTTAATGTGTTTGAGAATTTGAGTCAGTGACCAACCTTTTGTAATAATAATAATAATCCCTTCAAGATAATAGGGAGGTTTTAATGCATTTGACCAAAGAACGATATTTTTTAAAGTTGAAACTACATTCTACAGTTGCCTAAAAGTTTTTAAAAGTCCCATTTTTTTTTTTTTAGGAATAATGAGATTATTAGCTTTTGCCACCACAGGTCTTCCCCAGGTTGTTGCCTTTCAAAGCAGGTTAGGCAAGGAGTAGCCAAGCATGGACAGGTGAATATACGGGTATCAGAGACTTCAAACCCATCTGGGGATAGTTATTTTTGTGAGGGAGCAAAATGGGTAGCCAAGCCAAACAAAAATTACTGTGTTCCTCTACTTAATGACACAGCGTGGCACTAACATTATGGATGGTCCCACCAAGGATCCTGCTGGGGTCTTCAGATACATGCACTCCTGGCACACTGAGCAGCTCAGATGACCCATGGGAGGTCCCTAATACCTTATACCCCCATAGCACCTTACGTTTGTCTATACAACAGAGAAAATACCTGCATAGCCTACTTCATGAGGCTCTTATGAGGGAACTGGAGTGGTCTCTGGCTTTATTCTAGTTACTTTTTTTTTTAAGATTTTATTTATTTATTTGACAGAGAGCACAAGTAGGCAGAGCAGCAGAGAGAGAGGGGGAAGCAGGCTCCCGCTGAGCAGGGAGCCCGACGCAGGGCTCGATCCCAGGACCCCGGGATCATGACCTGAGCCAAAGGCAGCCGCTTCACCGACTGAGCCGCCCAGGTGCCCCCTATTCTGGTTACTTTCATGTTTAATGCACACATTAGCCAAATGTATGCATTAGCCTTTATTGTCTCTAATTGACACATGAGAAAACTGACCTGTTAGATGGTCTAATCCTATAGCCCACTATCCCACGTTGGTGATATCAACCCAACTAATTAGTGTCAGAGCCAAGTTCAGAATTTCTTCTGTGATGGCAGAAAATATTCATGAGCACCTAGTGTATGCACAAACCTGTCTTCACATTGTTGTGTGTGAGGGCTCTCACTGAAGAACTTAGCTTTAGTTCTTTTTTTTCCCCCAGTATAGTTAACATACAGTGTTGTGTTAGTTTCAGGTGTACAGTATAGTGATTCAGCAATTCTGTACATTACTGAGTGCTGATCATAAGTGTACTCTTTAATCCACTTTAACTTTTTCACCATCCCCACCCTCCCCCCACCTCCCCTCTGGTAACCATCAGTTCTCTGTATTTAAGAGTTTGGCTTTTTGTCTCTTTTTGTTGTTGATTTGTTTTGTTTCTTAAATTTCACATATGAATGAAATCATACAGTATTTGTTCTTCTCTGACTTACTTCACTTAGCATTATACCGTCTAGATCCATCCATGTTGTAAATGGCAAGATTTCACTTTTGTGGCTAAATGATATTCCATTGTGTGTATATACAGACACACGCACACACACGCACACACACGCACACACACACACACGCACACCATATCTTCTTTATCCATTCATCTATAAGTAGACATTTGGGTTGCTTCCATAATTTGACTGTTGTAAGTAATACTGTGGTAAACATAGGGGTACATATATCTTTTTGAATTAGTGTTTTCATATTCTTTGGGTAAATACCCAGTAGTGGAATTACTAAATCATATGCTAGTTTTATTTTTCAGTTTTTGAGGAACCTCCATGGTTCCACAGTGGCTGCACCAGGTTGCATTCCCACCCACAGTACATTAGGGCTCCTTTTTGTCTACATCCTTGCCAACACCTGTTGTTTCTTGAGTTTTTGATTTTAGCCTTCTAACAGGTGTGAAGTGACACCTCGTTGAGGTGTTGATTTGCATTTCCCTGATGATGAGTGATGCTGAGCATCTTTTCGTGTCTGTTGGCCATGTGTATGTCTTCTTTGTAGAAATATCTATCCATGCCTTCTGCCCATTTTTTAACTGAATTATTTGGGTTTTTGGTGTTGAATTGTATAAATTCTTGATATATTTTGGATACTAACCCTTTATCAGATATGTCATTTGCAAAAATCTTCTCCCATTCCGTAAGTTGTCTTTTAGTTTTGTTGATTGTTTCCTTTGCTATGCAGAAGTTTTTTTATTTTGATGTAGTCCCAATAGTTTATTTTTGCTTTTGTTTCCCTTCCCTGAGGAGACATACCTAGAAAAATGTTGCTACAGCCAATGTCAGAGAAATTACTGCCTGGGCTGTCTTCTAGGATTTTTATGGCTTCAGGTCTCATATTTAGGTCTTTAATTCATTTTGAGTTTTTTTTTTTTTTTAATTTATTTATTTGACAAAGAGACAGCAAGAGAGGGAACACAAGCAGGGGGAGTGGGAGAGGGAGAAGCAGGCTTCCCACGGAGCAGGGAGCCCGATGCGGGGCTCGATTCCAGGACCCTGGGATCACGACCTGAGCTGAAGGCAGACGCTTACCAACCACCCAGGCGCCCCTTGAGTTTATTTTTGTGTGTGGTGTAAGACAGTGGTCTAGTTTCATTCTTTTGCATGTTGCTGTCCAGTTTTCCTAACACAGTTTGTTGAAGAGACTATTTTTTCCTGTTGCATATTCTTATCTTCTTTGTTGAAGATTAACGGACCATGTAATCATGGGTTTATTTCTGGGCTCTATTCTGTTCCACTGATCCATGTATTTGTTTTTGTGCCAGTACCATACTGTTTAATGTCTACAGCTTTGTAGTCTATCTTGAAATCTGGGATTGTGATACCTCCAGTTTTGTTCTCCTTGTTTAAGATGGCTTTGGCTGTTGGGGGTCTTTTGTGGTTCCGTATTTGTTCTAAGAACTTAGCTTTAGTCCTTAACATTGTCAGCTCTCCCTGGGCTTCTTCAACTCAGTCCTCCAAAATGTATTTTTAAGCATGACAGTAATCATTGTAGCTCATTTCATCAACTGTTCTCTCTCCGGAATCTTTTATTAAGACTTCATGGGCCTGATAGGATGAGTTTCTTTAACTAGAAAGCAGAATCATGAAAGATCTCAGAAAGAGATCGGAGGCGATCCGTGTTTCAGGAGCATGGCACAGGCACCTTGACCCCCAGCTAGTCCTACTCTGCTCCTGACTCAACCTTCTGTGTTCCTGAAAAGTGACTTTCTGTCAGGCTTCTTCCACACTGATGCCAGGAGCAAGGCAAGTGAAAGAAACCTCTGGAACTAGACTGCTCAAATTCAGGTCTGGCTTCCCCACCACCCAGAGTGACCGTGAGCACAGCACTGCAGCCCAGGACCTTAGTTGCTCTAGGTGGGAAATAAGGCTGACGGAAGTACAGCCCTCATAGGGTTTTTGTGACAATTAGATGAGCTAATGCACGCACAGCGCCCGGAACAGGGCGGTTGCTTGCTCAGTAACTGAGCCGCCACGGGAGCGGTGGTTGTTACTCCTCTCACATCTTAGCCCACTTAATCCGGCATGTTCTTCCTGCTGCCGTGAAGTCACTATGTTCTTTTTCATTGTGGTACTAAAGGGGTATTTTTAGGGGTATTTTCTAGTCAGATACTCGTCCTCTCCATCCCCCACCTCAGGCGCCCTCTGCCTGAGGGCTGCTCACTCTGGGGCCATCGGTACTGCGCCACGTGAAATCTCCTTAACGGATGTTCTGCCAGGTGTTTCCCTCCTCTCTCCAGGCAGCCTAGCAACGTCCCTGCTTATTTTGTCCTTTCATTACCCAATTCGTTATTAATTGTGACCTATTGAGAGAGTGGAGGCATTCGGAGATGAAGATGAGTGAGAGGTCAGGGTTCCGTCTGGAGCAAAGTGTGTGTGGAGGGGAATTTTAGGAAAGGGGTTTCTGTTTGCAGGGAGGAAGGAAATGTCGCCTCCCTCTTATCTCTGAAGCCAAGGTTTCATTTTAGGCAAAACATGAAGGACCTCGAGTTTGAAAGAGCTTAGGTAGTGGCAGAAGTCTGACCGAGGCCTGTGAAAGATAGAAAGATTTAAAAGTGAGGCCAACAGCAGGAAGGGAGAAAACTGGGAAAATATGGTTCTGCCTCCACTCATCCCACTCCACCTTCAGCTCCAGCCCCACCGGCAAGTTACAAAAATGCCAGTAGAAGGTTCCTAGAATGCAGGAAAGACAAGTAATTATGTTGCAGAATTATGTGAAGTGTCCCATGTCTCTGGCAAACTAGGTTTGGCCTGCTCATGTGGGAAGACCAGTAGGAAAAGAAATGTTGGGGTTTTGATTTCAAGACCTTATGTATTGTAGAGATTCCGTGACTGCCCTCTCTCCATGGGTGGTGTGGGAGCCTTCGGATCCAGGATCCCTGACATTATTATTATCATCATCCCTGTTCCTAGGACTCCCACCCTCGGGGTGGCGGCGGATCCCGGTGGCTTTCCTATCTTGAAGCTTGACGTGCTAGTTGAATCCTTGGATCCTGAAAGCCCTGGGTGGTTTGCTTCCTTCCAGCGGCTGTAATGACAGCTCTGCTTTGCACCCCGTGTGAGTCTCAAGCTTTACAATGTGCCGGCACCACACATTAGCCCCACGTCCCTCTCCCCGGGGCTCTCCTCCTTTTCCGCGGCTTTGCTTGAACGCGGAGCGCTGTGGGTCGCTTCCAGGGCCGTCACTGTTTCTCCCTCTGATGTTCAGCCACAGTTTAATTTTCAGCTTTTATCACTAGACTTCATTACATGGGAAGAAGAAAATGTGCTCTGGCAGATAGCATCGAATGTGTTTTCCCTTCTCTTCCAATTGGAAAATCCTTCGTAATCGGTTCTCAGCGGGTGGGTTAGAGGGTCTGGGGACACTAGGCCGGGTGCTTCGTGTTTGTGCATCTGCCCCACTGAGACTGCGTTCCCATCTGGTTGCTCCCACTTTGGTGTTGTGCCGGATGCTGATTTTGCAAATCCCTTTCTCTGTACAGCATCTTAGACCGACTCTTCTTTCTCGTCAGGGCTGTCGTGGGGCTTCGTGCCGGGATCTCCAGTGCCTGTAGTTGGTTGCCCTAGTTGGCATATGATTACGCCATAAAAGCCATGAGTAACTGCAGTAAATGTTACTTTCTTACTTGAAACCTTCATGCCCTCAAACGCCTGTTACCCCCCGGGAGCCTTTCCTGAGTGGTAGGGCGTGGCCCGGGGTGGCACTGCGTTCGCTAGATCAGAGGGTAGACCTGGGGGGGCACCGTGACCCGCCCAGGTGACGCGGGGAGCTGTGACAGGGTAGAGCTCAGGGTTCCTGAGTCCCAGCGCACTGTTCTGTCTTCCAGGGCACTTCTCTTAGGAGTATAGATCGCTGCCGTGTACTGAACATCCGGTAGGTGCCAGGCCCATACGTGATCTCCAATCCTCACAGTTCTGTAGAGTTTACAGAGAAAGACAGAGACTGAGAGAAGCTAAATAAGCAGGCCAGAGGCATTCAGCTAGTTGTTGCAGAATCCAGATGGAGCCCAGGGCTGTCAGAGCATGCGCCCTGTGTTCTTCCTGCGTCTAGAGGGCTTGTGAAAGCTCCAGGGAACTTGTAGCAAGGAGAAAATCTGCTTGCTTGCCCTTGCCGTCCCGTCCTCCATCTGATAGCAGATAAGTCGTTCCCCCGTGCTCCATGCCGAGTGCAGCGCTGGGCGCCGGGAAGCAAGAGACAAGAGGCCCTGTGTTCTGTTCTGTTCTTTTTTTTTAAGATTTTATTTATTTATTACAGAGAGAGAGACAGCGAGAGAGGGAACACAGGGGGAGTGGGAGAGGGAGAAGCAGGCTTCCTGCTGAGCAGGGAGCCCGACGTGGGGCTCGATGCCAGGACCCCGGGATCATGACCTGAGCCGAAGGCAGACGCTTAACGACTGAGCCACCCAGGAGCCTCTAGAGTGAGATTCTTTTAAGATAGTGTTATAGACCATGATGTCCTGGACCGTAGTTGGAAACTATCGATCAAAGTTGTGTATATTTGGAGAGGACTGATGGTCCCTTAACACTTAGTGAAAGGTTCTCCTAAACTTAAATCTGATCAGTTATAGTCTGTTAAATTTAGGCTGTGTTATTACTCCAGTTCAACCAACTGTATCTTGCTCAAAATCTAGCTTACTGCCTTTCCTTCCTTTCTCTTTGTTTTACATAAGAGAAGGAACTTTAAAGCCAATAACCATAATTGCTGTTCTTTAGTAGTTTTTATACAGATTTTTTTTGTTTGTTTCAACTAAAGGAATAGCAAAGAGGGTGATGGTGACAGTAGTTGAGGCCTCAGGACTGGCAGTACACTGTTGTTTAGGATAAGCTTTGTTTTTTTAAGATTTTATTTATTTGAGAGAGAGAGAGCGAGAGAGACAGAGCACGAGTGGGTGGATGGGTGGAGCGGCAGAGGGAGAGGGAGAAGCAGGCTCCCCACTGAGCAGGGAGCCCGATGCGGGGCTCGATCCCAGGACCCTGCAATCATGACCTGAGCCGAAGGCAGACGCTTAATGACCGAGCCACCCAGGTGCCCCAAGGCCCTGTGTTCTTAAGGCTCCCCCCCCATTCCCCGTTCTCTCTCTCTCTGTCTTCAGCATCCCTTCCGTTGCCACGTTTGCCAGTGTGGACAGCACTGTGCACTAGGGTCCCCTGTCTTTCCCTCTCGGCCACGTGAGGACTAGGTACGCGGGACCCGTGTCCCATCCCAACTGGGTCTGTGTGTGGCGCCCGCAGGGCCCTCCCATGCCCCCTCCAGGAAGTCACACCAAATGAGGACTCAGAGCGTCCTGGCCAGTTACCACGTGCTGGAGGCCTTCCCCTCCTCATCCCAGCCACTTCCTGTGGCACAGCTCTTCTCTTATCCCCTGTTACAAAAAAACAAAACAAAAACACAACTAGCTCAAAGAATAGGCAGCTTGCCTATGAATGTCATCTAGTGCCCGGTGAGGCCAGGTTTGGGCTCGGGCAGCCGCTGCAGTATCCCAGGCACTTGGGGAGCAGGCCCGGCCACCCCTGCACGGGCCGCGGTCACACCGAATGGCTGTGTCGGCACTAGGAAGTATTGGGGAACAACAGAAAGAGGCTTTTAACTACAAGTCCTGCTTGCTTGGTAAGTTTTCCTGTCTTCTTAAAAGGGGTGGTACCTATATTTTTGACAGTTAAAAATAATCCTCTCGGGCGCCTGGGTGGCTCAGATGGTTAAGCGTCTGCCTTCGGCTCAGGTCATGATCCTGGGGTCCTGGGATCGAGTCCCGCATCGGGCTCCCTGCTAGGCGGGGAGCCTGCTTCTCCCTCTGCCTCTGCCTCTCTCTCTCTCTCTCTCTCTGACTCTCATGAATAAAATAAATTAAAAAAAAAAAAACATTAAAAAAAAAAAGAGTTAAGTGAAATAGCACCTATTGTCTGGTATAGAGGATGCTTAATAAATGTCACTTTAAAAAAAAAAAAATAATCCTCTCCCCAGAAGTGAATTAAATAAAATGAAATTGGTATTTTCACTGAAATACAGGACAAACACGCCAGAAATCACAAAGAATCTTTACAAGTTCAAGTTCTTGAAAATAGGAAGACAAATGCCAGCGATTTCACGCTGGGCCAGGAGAGCCCAGTGGCTGCCTGCTCAGACACCTAAAATGGACAGTTGCGGATCAGCCAGGATATGCGATTGTTCAGCAGCTGTTTTTTGAACGTTTGCTGGCTGTAGAGCGTGGGGAACGGAAAGGAGACAAAGACAGTTCTGATGTGCAGGGAGCCCCCAGTCTGACAGACGAGACTGATACACAGAATCACCCTGTGGTGAGTGCGACGTAACAGCGACGCACGGGCCCGTGGAAGCCGATCTGTTGGCAGGACGGGCACACGCAAGGGGCATTCTGGGCAGAGCGCTGGCTTCCGTGTCTCACGTACAAAAGTGTGATCTGGGCCCAAAAATGTTGTCGCGTCAGGGAGATTTTGATGGTTTATGTAGATGATGGGGGAGCATGTTGCAGACAAGGCCTGCCCTGGCAAATAAGCAATATATGGTATGAGATATCTCCGGAACCTCTCAAGCTTTGCTTACCAGCACCGGAGGAGGTGAAATCTTTTTGCGGGGTTTTAACGTCCCACAGATTCTGGGGTATTAAACCCCTCTTGTTCATCTTTGTACCCCAGACCCGATACTAGTAGGGACTCCAGAGATATTTGTTAAACCCGAGAGCTGGATCTTACGCATGAGGCCTGGGGGGGATAGGGCAGGAGCCTGCATGGGCAGGAAGCCTTCGGTGGACAGGCGAATTCCCAGAGGCCTGGTCCCTCCCCTCACGGCCTCCGTACCGCACTTCTTGAGCCTGTAGAACCGTGGAAAGAGAGTACAGAAATCCCTGCTTCAGTGATTAGTAGTCATTTCCTGTATGCTTCCTTTTGAAAACTACAGTCTTATTCCAGGAAGGCTTTTAAGACAGGTGAGCATCTACTAGGTCCTAAGCGTGTCTACAAATAGCTCACTCATTTTGCCTCAAATGACTTGTCTTCGCTTTACCACAGAGCCAGTATGCCCAGCCAAGAATAGGGCATGTCCGTCCTCTGGCTTCCGGGAGGGTTCCAGGGCGGCCCCAGCAGCTGCTCCTCAGCTGAGTCGCTGGTGGCCCGGGGTGATGGCTTGCGTGGTACGATAGGACCTGTAACCCTCAGGTACTTCACACCCATGCAACAGCCACATTTTTCCATTCCTGAAGGACGTCATCTTTGGAAACCCCTTCCTGTGGTATTTCCAAGGAGTTTAAGGGCATAACAGAGGACTAAGGCCCTGAGAGGCCACCCCGCACACTTCTCTGGGCAGGTCGTGTTGTTTGCAGTCATGGGTCTGTGTGTGTCTGTGTCTCTGTGCTTCCCATTTGTTCTCCTGGCAGAGGTGGCCTAGGGTTTATAAGGTAAAGGCCCTGTTTGTGACCCTTAATTGGTTATGAATTTTTCATTCCTATTAGGCAAGTCTCCTAGCCTTCTCTTCCTCAATTTACACAATCCCCTTCCCTTATTTAGTAAAACAGATGTAGGGCTTGCAATTCCATAAGATTCAGAATAAACCATGTGGCAGGAGCATCCTTATTAAACTTTATTATATCCAAGGGTTGCTACGATGCATGCGAACCTAGTATGTTGAAAACCAACATCCCTGATCTGTGGGTGCCGTAGGAATAAAGAAATGCTAATGGAATGGATGATTTGGTACAGCGGAATCAGTAGGAGGTAAAATACCTCGCAACCTGAGAGTTTCCTGTTACACAGGACTCCGGACAGGAAGTCTCCCGCCACCCTGAGCCTTTCTAGCAACACAGGGTAGCAGCACAGTGTAGACTGGGGACTGGCATTCTCGGCACTGCCTGTGAGCATGTTAGAAACCCAGCACCTCAGACCCCACCCCAGACCTGCCACCTGGACTCTGCATTTTAACAAGATCTCCCAGGGATTCTTGTGTACATTCAGATCCGAGAAGTACTAGATCAGAAAGCATGAGTTCTGCACTTTCTGCCTCAGTGAGCAAACCCCCGGGGGCTAGAGTCATTTATTCTATGCCTAGAGTAGACTCATCTGCCCATAGTATTTCCTGGGGGGTGAAAGCAGGATTCTGTTTTTAGCAGTGGCATTTTCTACTTATGACCTGACCCTCACTTTCCCAAAATGATTTGAGTTGGTTTCCAAAATACATCGAGTAGGATGAAATAAATAAATGAGGAAAACTTTATTATAAAACTGGGTTATAATTGCATACATAAATGTTTGCCACAAAGTCCTAAGCAGTTGCTAGTTGTACTAACCATTTAGCCCTGAGCTCCATAGTGATAAAAACAAAAAAGAAAATACAATTATTAGCAGGTCTGTGTCCAGTACAGCTTTTCTCAGCAAGGTCTGATGGGAATTTCTTAAGTGGGTCACCGTTAAGTGGCCGGTACCATCCACACTTACGTAACAAGTACAATAGTGCATTTCACGAGATTTTTTTTTTTCTTACAATATTCCTTCAAGGCAAAGAGCTGTTTTATAAAAGTACCTCTATAAGGAGAGAGCTTTTCTGGCTCTTGCTGCTTCATCAGATGCTAACTTGGCGTTTAAACCTGCTGTGTAACTAACCTGCCTTCCCCTCACCATAATCCCCCCCTCCACTCCCTTCCCTAGTCTACTGCTGACTTGTTTCTGTCTGGACCTCCTTTATGAAACACAGAGCAACCGGGGAATAAGCAAAGGTGACATCGGGGTGGCTGGGCCCTTGTCATATGGCCTGTGGCAGTGGCAGGCCCCACAGCTGAGGCTTTGAATGGCCAATGAAAGGCAAGTATCACCCTTGTCCTCAACCCGCCCCGCTCCCCAGTTTATGCCAGTGATGCTAAAGGGATATGGGAAATCAGGTGGCAAAACCATGTTTTTTGTTAAGTATCTCGAAGGTAATTAAGTATTTTTTCTTGTTTTGCTTTGTTTAAGCTAGGTGTGTAGTGTTTCTCAGACTTTCTGATCATCTTGAGCTTGGGTCTTCCCTGTGTATTTTACTTAGTATCTGTCAGAAGTGTGATACTCCACACACTCAATCTCCAAGAATATGATCGTTTTCCTACCAAATTACAGAGAAAAGGTGTCTAAAAAGTGTCAAGGCAAGTTTAAACATTCTCAGAGAGTGATCTCTCCATGTGTCTGGCAGACCCAGAGACGTGGAACAGAATGAAAAGCAGAGCCTCTGTGGGTCCCCTCTTCTCTTTTCTGGCTGTTTTGGATCATACTGTCCTCCTCAGGATTTCCACTGAGCAGCCTTGTCCTCAGCCATCCCCACATCACTGAGGGTGCCAAGAACTAAGGCATTACCTAAGTGGGGCACCACTATGGGGTTCCAGGGGCCCTGAGATGTGAGCCTTCTCTCTGATAGCTGCCTTCTGGACCTTACAGGAGATCCTTTTCGCCTGCTCAGGAGGTGAAGTGGTAAAACAGCTCCCCACTAGGCTAGCGTGAGTGATTTCAAGGGTAGTGTTTCTTTCGTCTCTCTGAGCTCTTAGTCCATTGTTTCCCCTTAAGGATAGTAAAAACTTTGAGGAAAAGAAGCAAAGTCCTTCCTGGAAGACAAATTATAAATTTATGTAACCTCTGTGTAATGCTTTTTTTTTAAAGTTCAGAATCCTTCTTAGGGGGAAAAAATGGACATGACCGTACCTTCCTCATAGAGTGGCACCCTGTCACCATCCAGACCCTTCGTCACTGAAATCCTCCTTTACAGATACATTCATTGTGTATTTAGTGATGCTTTTATTCATGCCAAGAGAGGTTCATAATAAATACAGAACAAAGGCCTCTTTTTACTAATCTTACACATAAGCGTAAAAACACCTGAAAGCAACATTTAAGGGGATCTCTAAATTGTAGTAATAGAAGCTAGCATGTACGGAGCCCTTGTGAGGTGCCAGGCATGTTCACAACACTTTAAATCTGTATCTCATCTAATTGTCAGTGAGCCCGTAAGGAAAGCATTTTCTTCTCTCACGGGTAAGGCCGTTGAGGCTCAGAAAAGTAACTTACCTAAGGTCACATGGCAAGTTAGCATCAGAACTGCTCTTCCAGTTTACCTCAGACTCCAGAGCCTATGCCTGCCTCCCCGGGATCCCACTTCTTTCCTGTGGGTAAGAGCGTTGGAGCAGACCCACCAAGAGGAGACGAGAAGCACAGGATCGGCGTGCCCGCCACCGTGGCAGGCGGAACAGAGCCAGACAGCTGTAGAAAGAAGTTAAACTTCACCTCTTCCAAAAACCAGTAGACTAACCTTGCAACCCCGTTAGGTGGCTGCCAGCTTGATCACGAGACAGGGAAAGGACGTGATGTAATTACAAAGCACCTGCCCGGCCGCCTCTAAGAAGCGGCGTCTTTGCCCCCGGCTTCGGCCGCGGGTACGGGAGCGCAGCCTGGCCGGAGCCAAACTGCCCCGCACGGTAGAGGCAAACGGGGGTCCCGAGCCCCGAGGGGAGCTTGTGTGCGGAGACCCAGAGAGACCCATGGGGACAGTCCCTCCACAGGTCAGCCTGCAGGGTGGCACCGAGGGGCTGCGGAAGGCCGTGCCTGTTTCTCATGAATGTTCGGTAGGGTCTCGCACTGCTGCCGCCTGCAGCTCCTTGGAGAGGCGTGAAGACCGGCTTCTGGCTCCGCACTGGCCCAGCGCAGGGGCCGCCCGCGCGCGGTGGTCACCTTCTCGTTTCTGATTTCCAGGCAGCCTCGGAACCCGTCCTGCACCCGCAGCAAATCCAGGCCTTTGATCAGCTTTGCCGTCTCTACCGAGGAAGCTCCCGGGTAATGTTTTTGGGGCGGCTTACATTTTATTTCCCAGTTTATAACCACTGTTTGGGAAGGGTGGCGTCCTCCGGCCCTCACCCCAGCCGCCGCCTCAGTTTGGAGCCCTGGCCCCGGGGAGCCCTCGGGAGTTAGCGGAGGACACGGAGGAGGTGGCCAGAGCTCCGTCCCGGCCGTGTGTGTACTAATGACGGCCCCCCCGTCTGCGCCGGCCGAGCGCGTTTGGCCATGAACACGACCGCTGAATGACGGGTACCCGAGACAGACGTGGGAACGCAGGCCGCCGGGGCGCCTGCCCGGAGCCTGTCTCCGGTGTCCTCCTCTCTTCTGCCGTCCTTGGCTCGGGGCGCCCACTCGCGTGGTTTAGCAGGGCTGCTCTGGCTTCCCCGTCACCACTGCGCGCCGGCTGGCAAGGTGGAGGAAAAGGAGAGCAGGAGGAAATAAACTGTCCAGACGGTTCTAGAAGGTGTAGATCTCATTTCTGTTGTCCAGAACTTAGGTGCCCGACTGCACCTGACTGCAGTGGACACTGGGCAAATGGGTCTTTATTGCTGAGGGCCAGGGGCTGAAATGACTGGGACCCGTCCGGAACCATAGAAGAGGACGGCCCGGGAGAGCTGCTAGCGGTCCTGCCCCCGCGTCTGTCTGCGCGCCCCCCAGGCACGTCCCGAGGGTGCCCGATAACTCCCTCCACCTGTTCTTCCTCACCTGCTGCCTGGGCACCCCAGCCAGTCACCCAGAGCAGAAGCCTGGCGGTACCCCTCCGCTCCCCGGGGAGCCCCCGGGGGCATCTTCTCCGTACCTCCTGTGGATTTCTCCCCTTTCCCTCCAAACGGTCACTCACAGAGGCCACTGCAGGTCTTCTGTCCCTGCTGCCTGGGGACTCGCTCCAAACCCCAGTGTCTGGTCACCCCCTTGTTAAAACTCTTTCCTGCCTCTCATCCCCGGAAGGTGGAGTCCAAACTAGCACCTTCTCCACGTCCCAAGTCCTACCTAGACTCCAGCCGGGCCCGATTTGTTCTCGGCGCTCCGCTTGAGCTCGCGCACACCGTGTGTGGCTCTGCTTCTGTGCCTGGACTCCCTGGCCCCCTCCCTGCTCTTCTGCAAATACCTGCTGGGAGGGTGGGGGGGCGGTAGCCCCGAGGAAAAGCGGTGTTCCCTCTTGGAGAGTTGGTTTTTATTCCAGGAAGCTTCCCCAGGGGTCTCCGGAATGGGGCCCAGCGGCTTTGCTGAGTTCTCAGCCTCAGCCAGGCTCTGCCCCACGAGTTGGCTTTCTGAGCCTCCTAAGGAAGCTCTGCTTCAAACTGTGGAGCCATTATTCACTATTCCTTGATTTCTAGATCACAAAGTTACAGAAGTAGAACACAGATCTTCTCTTAGGAAATAGAAAATATTTTTTCAGTTGATCTTTCTAAACCTCACAGTGTCTGAATGTGGAAGAACTTTGAGTTTATGTAACATCTGTTGCCTGTTCTGTTCCTAGTCTTCTACGGAATTGTTCTTAGGGAGAACTTCACAGGCTGATGGGCAGCTGAGAGGGTTAGAGAGGATGAGAAGTGTCAAAGATGGGGCTCTGTGGACCAAGGGACATGTGTCTCCCCGGGCCAGGCCCTCAGTGCGAGTCCCGGCAGGACGACGTGAGCTGTGCGTCCCTGGCCGGCTGAGTAACTCGCAGGTGGGGCTCCTGAGCCAGTGTCGTCGGCTGTGCCCTAGAGCGTCGCTGGGGCCGGAGTGCTTTAGATAAGTGGGCGCTTTGAACTGAGAGGCCCGTCTGCTGCGTCTCCAGTTCCCACAGTCACTGGTAGTGAGTTTTCCACAGAAGTGACGAATGGATACATGTGGCCCTTGCGTCGTCACTGCCTGGATGGAGAGAGAACCCCTTACCGGCTAGATCAGCAGAGGACAGGTTCCTGGCAGGGTGGGTGAGTAGGAACGGGTGCCAGACCAGGGAAGGCAGGACCACAGGTGGCTCGGCTAAGCAGAAATTGCCCCGTGGACCTGAGGTTGAGTCCTGCGCTACCACTCAGCGCTGAGTGACTTAGGACACGTTAACTCTGAGGACTCTGCGTTTTGCACGCAGAGGGTTCTTGTGGAAGGTTAGAAACCATACACACGTAGAGGACGTAGCATAGCGCACTCGTTGCAGTGACCTTGCACTAGTAGAAGGTCCTGCGGACGTGGGGTCCAGAGCCTGACCCAGACCTGCCGGCCCTGCCGTGGCTCACGGCTCCCTCCTCACAGCTGAAGTGGGGGCTGGACAGGTTACACGGGAGACGTCAGAGCCAGGGATCGTAATCCGGGGTCATTGCCCTGGGATCCAGAGCCAGTTGTATACTTCCCTGCGGTGCAGCCCCGTCCCTTGTGTATGTGAGGCAGGGGAATCAAGGCTCCTCCACCTCTGTCCCACACACCGTGGCTGATGGGTGTCCCTTCTTTTGCAGCTGGCTCTGCTCACCGAGCTCTCCCAGAATCGCAGCAGTGAGAGCTACAGGCCATTTAGCGGCTCCCAGAGTGGCCCTGCTTTCAACAGCATCTTCCAGAATGAGAATTTCCAGCTGCAGCTCATTCCCCCACCTGTGACTGAGGACTGAGGCCTCGTGGGGGCCCTGGCACTGGAGACCAGACACAATCCTGTTGCAGCGAGGGAGGGACCCGTCTCTAACTGGCTTGGCCCCTCCGCCTGCCCCCTTCTGAGCCGAGGTGGATGTCCGTGCCCGGGCCTTTCTCCACGCCCGTCATCCCCCGGGGAGACTCCCTGTCTCTCCCAGGATGTTGCAGCAGCATCAGTTCACCGACCAGTTGATTTTGTTTGCTTATTCAGCAAAGGAATGTCTCATACTTCCATCCAGCTTTTTAAGAACATATGCTTTGCTCTTTAGTTTCCCTGAAGCTTTGAGAATAGATGGGAGTCGGGCAGATGGCATTCAGGAGTCTGTCCTACTTGGTCCCCTCCAGCTGCTGGGTAACATGGAGGAACTCGAGCTCTGGCTGCTGTCGGGAAGACAGAACAGTGGTGGGCCAGGCAGCAGGAGAACTGAAAGCAAACACCTGGGGGCAGGGCATCGCCCTTCTGATGCGTTTATGTGAAAACCCATTTGAGTGTAAGCTTTGCCCTAACAATAAATGCCTCTGTGTTTAAGTTCTGCAGGCCTGCTGGCCAGCTCTCAGTCTGTCCAGTCATGAGGGACATTTAGAGCCCTTTTTGCCACAATTCAGTTTTTTGGGTTTTTTTGTTTTTCTTTTTTAAGATTTTATTTATTTATTTGACACAGAGAGGGAACACAGCAGGGGGAGTGGGAGAGGGAGAAGCAGGCTTCCCGCTGAGCAGGGAGCCCGACGCAGGGCTCGATCCCAGGACCCTGGGATCATGACCTGAGCCAAAGGCAGATGCCCAATGACTGAGCCACCCAGGCTCCCCCACAATTCAGTTTCATTAGTTCAAATTCAACCCTCTTTTACAGAAAAAAAGAAGCTGAGACTCACATGATGAATAATTTAACCAAGGCAGCACACACCTGAAATGGCAGGGGGGCTTGTCAGTTAAGTATCCGACTCCTGACTTCCGCTCAGGTCGTGATCTCAGGGTCGTGAGATCGAGCCCCACATGGGGCTCCGTGCTGAGCATGGAATCTGTTTAAGATTCTCTTTCTCCCTCCCTCTGCCCCTTCCTCCCACCCCACCCCCCCCCCCAGCTCTTAGTGCTCGATCGCTCTCCCTCAAAAAAGAAAAACGGCAGAAAAAGTTGAGTTCAAGATGGCAGTGTAACAAGATCCTGAACCCGTCTCCTCCCAGGGACACAACAAATCAACAACTACATACGGAATAATTCCCTCTGAAAGGGAACTGAGAATGGAATGAACAGAGCCTCCACAACAAAGACTGAAAGGACAACATCAAGCTGGGAAAGAGGCAAAGACACGGACTTGCCAGGGGAAAACATCAGCCATGGGGAAGCACAAGTGTGTACAGAACTCTTCCCTGAGGAGTGAGGCATTTGAGCTGCACATCAAATACACCCCAAACCTTAGATCCTCCACAGGAGATCAGGAGAGATGAGCCCCCAAAACACTAGGTTTTGAAAATCAATGGAGATTATGTCCAGAAAAACAAACAGTAAAAAATGGAAAACCCGCTCTTAAAGAGCTGAGGCACAGACTGTCCCCAGAAACCAGTGCAAAAACACCGATTTAGAAAGCACACAGACTAAGTAAAGGAGACCCATTTATTAACCTTAAAGCATCTGCCAAAGAGACAGGAAACAGCAGATTCCCCCTGGGGGCTGAGATACTGGTGGGCCATGTTGGAATTCTCCGTCTAATCTGCTAGCCCCAGAGAGGTTACACCCCACCGACAGCCCCACCCAAACACACTGCAGTAGGCCTGACACCCCGCAGTCGGGCCAGGGGCCACCTGCCCCCCAGAGTACCACAGCCATGGCCCAGCACAGTAGGAGGGGGCACACAGCTCACGTAGGGGACCAAAGGAGATTGTCCTCCTGCATCCCACAGGACACCTACAAAAGGCCACTTCTTCAACATTGAGAGAGGCCACTGACTCGCCTAATACTTAGAAACGTGGAGAGTTAGGCAAAATTAGGGGATAGAAGAATAGCTCCAAACAAAAGCACAAGACCTCAGGAAAAGAACTAAATGAAACAGATTTGCAAACTACCTGATAAAATGGTCATAAGGATGCTCACCAAACTCGGGAGAAGAATGGATGAGCACAGAACTTCAACAAGGAGAATATATAAGAAAGTACCAAACAGAAGTTATAACTAAACTAAAAAATACACTAGAGGGGTTCCACAAGAGACTGAAGTAGAAGAACAGATCAATGAGCTGGATGAGGAAGAGCAATGGAACTCACCCAGACAAAGCAACAAAATGAAGAAAATTTTTTAAAAAGTGAAAATACCTTAAGGGACCTTTGGGTCTTATCAAGCAGAATAGAATTCACATTACATAGATCCCAGAGGAAGAAAAAAAGGGCCAAAAAAATTATTTGAAGAAATAGTGGCTGAAAACTTCTCTAATCTGGGAAAGGAATCAGACATCCAGGTCCAGGATAAACCAAAGAAAACCACACCAACACACATTATAATTAAAATGGTAGAAACTAGGGGCACCTGGGTGGCTCAGTCAGTCAAGCGTCTACCTTTGGCTCAGGTCATGATTCCGGGGTCCTGGGATGAAGCCCCACATGGGGGTCCCTGCTCAGCAGTGAGTCTGCTTCGCTCTCCCTTTGCTCCTCCACTCCCCCGCCCCCGCTTATGTTCTCTCTCTTTCAAATAAATGAATAAAATCTTTTTTAAAAATGGTAGAAATTAGAGAATCAGGAGCAGCAGGAGGAAAAACAACTTGCTATATATAAGGAAAACCCCATAAAGCTATCAGATTTTTCAGCAGAAACTACTGACCAGGAGGAAATGGCATGACATATTCGAAGTTCAAAAAGGAAAAAACTTCCAACCAAGAATTCTCTGCCCAGCAAGATTACCATTCAGAATTTAAGGAGCGATTAAGAGATTGAGAGATTTTGCTTTCCAGATAAGCAAAAGCTAAAGGAGTTCATCACCACTAAACCAGCCCTACAGTAAGTGTTTTAAAGGGATTTATTTAAGCTGAAAAGAAATGGCACTAATAAGGAAGCATATTAAAGCAAAAATCTCACTGGAAAGCAGTGCCTAGCTAGCTCAGTCAGAATAGCGTGCAACTCTTGATCTTGAGGTTATGAGTTCAAGCCCCACACTGGGTGTAGAGAAAATATTTTTTAAAAATCTCACTGGAAAAATACAACAAACCTAGTGGATCAATCACAAGGCAAGCATGAAGGTTAAAAGACAAAAGTAGTAAAATTAAGGAAGGTGGTCCAAGATGGCAGCAGAGAACGACCCTAAACTCACCTCCTCCCACTGACACAATTTATATACACCTACGTAGAGAGCAATTCGTTCAAAAAAACTGAGGGCTGATTGAACAGCCCAACAAACAGTAGAGGGACCACATAGAGAAGACTAGGAGAGATGGAGACATGGTAACCATGGGAACACCCCCCCCCCCAGTGTGATAGGGAGGTCACTGAGGGTCCCAGTCCAGACTCCCCTACCCTGAGGCACAGTAAAAACAACAGTGGCTTAAAGGCTAATTAGATTATAAGCGAAGCAAATCCATTTACTAACCTTAGGGCAGCCACCAAACTGGCAGGGAACTGCTGGAACTCTCCAGGGTAACAGGCATGGTCCATGCCATTTTTTACACTCGCCCTCCACCTTGATAGCATAGGCAGGAGCAGGGTCCAGGCGCTCACACCAGCCTGTTAGGACTGCCCCAGTGCACCCTGGACCCCTGGCCCACACCAGCTCCAGCCATCCCCCTCAAGATAGCTCTGGCGCAGTGCACTCTGAGACTATCCCCTCCACTCCCAGCATCCACCCAACCCAGTCATCCCACCAATACAGCCCCAGTGCAGCACACCCAGGGATTCCCTCCCAGCCCATGCCCACTGTCCTGCAAGGGCCCCAGGACTCCTCTGGTCTTTGCACATTCCAGCCATCTCACCAGGATGGCCCTGGCATGGTGTACCCCAGGACCCCCAGCCTGCTCCAGCTCCAGCCAGCCTGCCAGGGCAGCTCTGGCATTGTGCACCCGGGGACTGCCCCCAGGGTGGCCCTGACAAGGCACACCCTAGCTCCCCCAGCCCATGCCCACTTCGAATCCAGCTGTCCCATCAAGGTGGCTCTAGCATGGTGCACCCAAGGACGCCCTGGCGTGTGCTCACTCCAGCTATAACCACTGTGCCAAGGCAGCCCTGACATGGAGTGAGTGCCCTGAGATACCCCTCCACCCCAGCCCACAACTGCTTAGCTCCCGCCAGCCTGCCAAAGCTTCCAGTCACACACAGTCTCCACAGGAAATGCTCCTACACGAGGCCACTCCTTCCAGACCAGGACAGGTAAGTGTTCCTCCTAATTTATAGAAAACAAACAGAAAATCAAAATAAAATGAGACAGAGAAATATGTTTCAAACAAAAGAACAAGATAAAAACCCCAGGAAAAAATCATAATGAAATAGAGGTAATTCATCTGACAAAGAGTTCAAAGTAATGGTCATAAAAATGCTCATTGAAATTGGGAGAAGAATGGAGGAACACAGGGAAAACTATAACAAAGAGAGAGGAAATATAAGAACCAATCAGAGCTGATGATTACAATAATTCAAATGAAAAATACACTAGAGGGAGTGAACAGCAGATAAGATGATGCAGATCAGCAATCAGAGAATAGGGGAAATCACCAGAACAGGGAAAAGACACAAGAATTTAGTAAAAGTGAGGATATTTAAGGGGTCTCTAGGAAAACATCAAGTACAATAACATTCACATTATAGAGGTCCCAGAAAGAGCAGAGAGAGAGAAGGGGGCAGAAAACTTATTTGAAGCAATAATGGCTGAAAACTCCCCTAACCTGGGAAAAGAAGAGGACATTCAGGTCCAGGAAGCACAGAGTTCCAAATAAGATGAACCCAAAGAAAGCCACATGAATACATTTATAATTAAAATGGTAAATGTTAAAGAGAGAATCTTAAAGGCAGCAAGAAAAAAACCAAATAATCATATACAAGGAAAACCCCATAGGACTATCAGCTGATTTTCCAGCAGAAAATTTGCAGCCAGAAGGGACTGGCAGGATATATTTAAAGCACTGAAAGTATTCAACCAAGAATACTCTACCTGACAAGATTATCATCTAGAATTGAAGGTTCCCAAATAGGCAAAAACCAAAGGAGTTCATCATTTAACCAACCTTACAAGAAATGTTAAAGGGTCTTAAGTGGGACAGAAAAACTATAACCAGAAATAGTAAAACAAATGAAAGAAAAAATACCACTTGTGAAGGCAAATACATAATAAAGGCAGTGGATCAGCCACTTACAAAGCTAGTATGAAGATCACAAGACAAAAATAATAAAATCAACAGTAACTACAAGAAGTTGTTAAGGGATACACAAAATAAAAGATGTAAAATAGGACATCAAAAACAAAACTAGGGAGGGGGAGTAAAAATGTAGTGCTATTAGAATGTGTTCAAACATAAGCAACTATCTGCCTAAAACAGATGTTCTGTGTTTGTTCCAATATATAGAAACCTCATGGTAACCACAACCAAAAACCTATGATACACAAAAAAGAAAGAGAAAAGAGCCCAAATAATATTGAGACGAAGAAAGGAAGAGAGAGAGGAAGAAAGAGAAAGAGAAAGAAGAGAGAGGATAAAAAAAGAGAAAGAGAAAAGGAAGGAAGGACAGAAGGAAGGAAGGAGAAAGGAAAGAGAGAGAGAGAAAGAAAGAGAAAGGAAGAGAAAGACAGACAACCACCACAAGGGAAGAGACCAGGAGAAGAAGGAACAGGGAGGAACTACCAAAACAGCTGAAAACAACAAAACGGCAATAAGTAGGTACTCATCAATAATTACTTTCAATGGAAATGAACTAAATTCACCAAAAAATGCAGGGTGGCTGAATACATTAAAAAAAAAAAAAAGACAGCCGGGCGCCTGGGTGGCTCAGTCGTTGAGCATCTGCTTTCAGCTCAGGTCATGATCCCAGGGTCCTGGGATCGAGCCCCATATCGGACTCCCTGCTCAGCCGGAAGCCTGCTTCTCTCTCTCCCACTCCCCCTGCTTGTGTTCCCTCTCTCACTATCTCTCTCTCTCTGTCGAAATAAATAAATAAAATCTTTAAAAAAAAAAAAAAAGGCAAGAACTATCTATATGGTGCCTACAAGAGTCTCACTTCAGATCTAGAGATATGCACAGACTGAAAGTGAAGGGATAGAAAAAGATAATTCCATGCAAATGGAAATGAAAAGAAAGCTGGAGTAATTATATGCATATCAGACAAAACACACTTTAAAACAAAGACTAATAAAAGACAAAAAAGGCATTACATAATGATAAAGGAGTCAGGGTGCCTGAGTGGCTCAGTCAGTTAAGCATCTGCCTTCAGCTCAAGTCATGATCCCAGGGTTCTGGGATCAAGCCCCAGGTTGGGCTACCTGCTCAGCAGGGAGTCTGCTTCTCTCTCTTCCTCTGTAGCTCCCCCTGCTTGTGTTCCCTCACTCACTCTCTTGCTCTTTCTCAAATAAATAAAATCTTTTTTACAAATGATAAAGAGTTCAATCCAGCAAGAAGATATAACATTTGTAAATATATATGCACCCAACATAGGAGCACCAAAGTATATACAGCAAATATTAACAGACCTAAAGAGATAAATTAAAAGCAATGCAATAATAGTAAAGGATTTTAATACCTTATTATCATCAATGGATAGATCATCCAAGCAAAAAGTTAATTAGAATATATTGGTCTTAAACAACACATTAGACCAGATGGACTTACTAGATATATACAGAACATTCCATCCTAAAGCAGATGGAAGGTACATGGAACATTTTCCAGAACAGTCACGTGTTGGGCCACAAAACAAATCTCAGTAAATTCAAGAAAATTTAAATCACATAAAGCATCTTTTCTGACCTGAAACTAGAAATTAATTACAAGAGGAAAATGGGAAAAACCACAAAAATGTGGAAATCAATTAACATGCTACTAAACAACCAATGGGTCATCAAAGAAATCAAAGGAGAAATAAAAAATTACCTAGAGACAAATGGAAACAGAAATAGAACATATCAGGGTGCCTGGGTGGCACAGATGGTTAAGCATCTGCCTTCGGCTCAGGTCATGATCTCCAAGTCCTGGGATCGAGTCCCACATCCGGCTCCCAGCTCAGCGGGGAGTCTGCTTCTCCCTCTCCCTCTGCCCCTGCCTCTCCCCCTGCTTGTACTCTCTCTGTCTCTGTTTCTCTCTAATAAATAAATAAATCTTAAAAAAAAAAAATAGAACATATCAAAATCTATGGGGTGCAGCAAAAGTAGTTCTAAGTGGGATGTTCATAGCAATACAGGCCTACCTCAAAAAAATAAAAATCTTTCTTTACACCTAGAGAGTGTAGGTGTAAAGAACTAGAAAGAACTAGAAAAACGTCAAGTATTAGTAAAAGGAAAAAAATAATAAAGATCAGAATGGAAATAAAGACTAAAAGGACAAAAGAAAAGATAAATGAAACTAAGAGCTGATTCTTTGAAAAGATAAACAAAATCAACAAACCCTTAGACAACCCAAGAAAAAAGAGAGGACTCAAATAAATAAAATCAAGAATGAAAGAGAAGTTACAATTGATACTACAGAAATACAAAGGATCATGAGACTACTATGAACAATTATATGCCAACAAACAGGACAACCTAGAGGAAATGGATAAATTCCTAGAAACAATCTTCTTTTTTTTTTTTAAAGATTTTATTTATTTATTTGAGAGAGAATGAGAGACAGAGAGCATGAGAGGGAGGAGGGTCAGAGGGAGAAGCAGACTCCCCGCCGAGCAGGGAGCCTGATGCAGGACTCGATCCCGGGACTCCAGGATCATGACCTGAGCCGAAGGCAGTCGCTTAACCAACTGAGCCACCCAGGCGCCCGCTAGAAACAATCTTCTAAGACTGAATTATGAAGAAATAGAAAATTTGAATAGTCCAATTACTAGTAAGCAGATTGAAAGAGTAATCAGAAACCTCCCAATAAAGAAAAAAAAAAAAGTCTGGGATAGGTTGGATTCATTGGTGAATTCTACCAAACATTCAAAGATTTACTACCTGTCCTTCTCAAACTACTTCAAAAAATTGAAGAGGAGGGAAAGCTGCCAAACACATTTTATGGGGCCAGTATTATCCTAATATCAAAACCAGACAAGGACACCAAAAAAAAAAAAAAATAGACCAATATCCTTGATGAACATAGATGCAAACATCCTTGACAAAATATTAGCAGATGAAATCCAACAATACATTAAAAGGATCATACACTATGGTCAAGTGGGAATTATTCCAGATATTCAAGGATGGTTCAATATCTGCAAATTAATCAACATGATACATCATCTTAACAAAATGAAAGATAATGATCATATGATCATCTCAATAGATACAGAAAAACCATTTGACAAAATGCAACATCCAATTATGGGTAAAATATCTCTCAACAAAGTGGGTATTGAGTACCAAAAGTGGGTGCCTCAACAAGTTGTCATATATGACAATCTTACAACCTAACATCATACTTAATGGTGAAAAGCTGAAAACGTTTCCTTTAAGAATGGGAACAAGAAAAAAAAAAAAAGAACAGGAACAAGATAAGTGTGCGCACTTTTACCACTTTTATTTGAGAAGGTATTGGAAGTCCTAGCCAAAGCAACTAGGCAAGAAAAAGAAATAACAGGCATCCAAACCAGAAAAGAAGAAGTAAAACTATCACTATTTGCAGATGACATGATGCTATATATATAGGATACCCTAAAGAATCCACCAAAAAACTGTTAGAACTAATAAATGAATTCAGTAAAGTTGCATGATACAAAATCAACATACAGGGGCGCCTGGGTGGCTCAGTCGTTAAGCGTCTGCCTTCCATCTATAGCAAAGGTCTTTGCTATTTTCTATGACAAAAGATCCAAGAACACACAATGGAGAAAGGACTGTCTCTTCAATAAATGGTGCTGGGAAAACTGGACAGCTACATGCAAAGGAATTGAATTAAATGACTATTTTACACTACACACAAAAATTAATTCAAAATAGATTGAAGACTTGAATGTAACACCTGAAACCATAAAATTCCTAGAAGAAAACATAGGCATAAACTCCTTGATATTGATCTTAGTAATGTCTTTGTGGATCTGACTCCAAAGGCAAAGGCAAAAAAGCAAAAATAAACAAATGGGACTACATCAACTGCACAGCAAAAAAAAAAAAAAAAAAAAAAAAAAAACCCATCATCAAACAAAAAGGCAACCTACTGAATGGAGAAGATATTTGTAAACCATATATCCAATAAGGGGTTAATATCCAAAACATACAAGGAACTCATACAACTCAATAACAATAATAACAACAACAAAACTTGATTAAAAAATGGGCAGAGGATCTGAATAGACATTTCTCCAAAGAGGACATACAGACGGCCAGCAAGCACATGAAAAGGTGTTCAGTATCACCAATTATTAGGAAAATGCAAATCAAAACCACAATGATACATTCTTTAACACCTATTGGAATGTCTATTACCAAAAAGGCAAGAAATGACAATTGTTGGAGAGGATGTAGAGAAAAGGGAACCCTTGTACACTATTGGTGGGAATGTAAATTGGTGCAGCCACTACAGAAAACAGCATGTTTATTCCTCAAAAAATTAAGAATAGAACTACCATATGATCCAGTAATTCAACTTCTGAGTATTTATCTGAAGAATATGAAAACACTAATTCAAAAAGATATATGCACCCTTGTGTCCATTTCAGCATTATTTATAATAACTAAGATATGGAAACATCCAAAGTATCCATTGATAGATGAATGGATAAAGAAGATGTGGCATATTTACAAAGTGGAATATTATTCAGCCATAAAAAAGAATGAGATCAGGGCACCCGGGTGGCTCAGTTGGTTAAGCATCTGCCTTTGGCTCAGGTCATGATCCCAGCATCCTGGGATCGAGCCCCACATTGGGCTTCCTGCTCAGTGGGGAGTCTGCTTCTCCCTCTCCCTTGCCCTTCCTCCTCCACTTGTGCTCTGTCTCTTGCTTTCTCTCTCTCAAATAAATAAATAAAATCTTAAAAAAAAAAATGAGATCTTGATGTTTACAACAATATGGATGGAACTTGTAGGTCTTATGCTAAGTGAAATAAGTCAGACAGAAAAAGACAAGTACTGTATGATTTCACTCAAATGTGGAATCTAAAAAAAAAACAAAGCAAATAAATAAAACAAACTCACAGATACAGAGAAAAGACTAGTGGTGACCAGAGGGGAAGGGGGTTGAAGGGTGGGCAAAATGGTTGAAGGAGTCAAGTGTTTGGTGATGGATGGTGGTGACCACTTTGTAGTACATACAGATATCGAATTATAAAGCTGTACACCTGAAATGTAATTTTTTAAGTGACAGATCAGGGATTTGAACTCAGAACTGTGATTCCAGATATTCCAGATGCTCCCTGCCCAAATTACATAGCAGGTTTCTCAATGAGCCTAAAATTAAAGCCAAAGGCACTTGATATTCTCAAAGCAAAATTTGGTAATTGCCCTTCTTCATTTTATAGTCTAAAGAGCAAAAGCTATTCTGAATATCAGAACTTCTGTTCAGATCAGGGCCAGTAAACAACAAATGACTCTTCTTTAGCCCCTGTCCTATTTTCCCAGTCCTTGAGTTCTTTAACTTCTCATTCCAGTCACAGTACCATTGAATAAATTACAGCATCTTTATATTCAGGTCATGCCTTCCTGAGAGTATACTCTGGATTGGATTTGAAGAGCCTCTCGTCTCTCCTGAGGGTAGATGAGAAACGGACTCTGAGTGCTGGGCAGCCCTGGGCACTGGGGATGTGGCAGGCCTGAGCTGAGCCCCAGTCCCTGCCATCTGGAAGCCACCGTCCCTGTCCCTTCTCATGGCACTGAGCAGATGTTCTACTCTGCAGTGATGTCAGGTCCTGCTTCGAAGCAGTCCCTTAGGGGCAAATATTTGTCCGGAAGTATTTCTAGACTCAGCAACAGCAACGGTTCTGCTGACATCTCCATGGAGCTCACAGAGGGGACCGGGGGAGCTCCCAGGATCCAGGAGCAGACTAAGAGCAGGCAGCTCTGTGTCCCCCACTCCAGCCCCAGTGCTGAGCTCCAGTGGCTTTGCTAGGTCACATGCTCACCCCTTGGCTGTTACAGGTGGTAAAGGAGGGCTCTGGGGAGGAAGTTTCCATAGACCCTGCAGGTAC
This sequence comes from Phoca vitulina, assembly GCF_004348235.1. NCBI lineage: Eukaryota > Metazoa > Chordata > Mammalia > Carnivora > Phocidae > Phoca > Phoca vitulina. The sequence goes on along the minus strand of NW_022589711.1, from coordinate 58,220,949 downwards.
AGTTTGGGGAGAGCATGTACCTGGTCTGAAGAGTCTCTTCTCACGCTGCCCCCCTGTGGAGGAGGAAGAGATGACCCTCTGAAAGGACATCAAGGCCCTGATGGGGGAGGGGAGTGGATTCTGGTTGGTCAAAACACGGCAGTATCCATCACAGCTTTGTTCCTTCCTGGTAAACAGTAAGTATTTGAATATCACTGTGGCCCACCTGAAAATGGTTACTCTCAGCTCCCAGTTCAGCCGAGTGCCCCTGCCCACTGTGTTTGCGCTCCCCCCCCCCACCGCCATCAAGGGGAGAGTCCTGCCCAGTTCTCCACAAACAGCAGAATGGAGTGCCGGGAAGAGTGCTGGGTTGCCACTCAGGAGCCCCACCACTGGCCCACATGAGAGCTGAGGAAGGCTGTCTGCTCTTCTGAAAAATAAAAATAAAAACGATCTGCTCCATCTATAGCAAAGGTCCAAGTGATGGGTGGGAAGACGCTTTCCAAAGGTAACACTGCCAACCAGAACCTTCTGTGGTGAGGGGGAGGGAAGGTGTTTGTGGAGGAGGAAAGCCAACAGGGGGCCTCATCAATGATGAATGCTTTAGTGAATAAATAATTCAGAGCTTTGGGGATCCTTTTAGAAACAGCATGTTTCCACTCAGCTCTGCCTACAGAAAATGTTTTTCCAAAGGTGCGTCTCCAGAATTAGATGCTTTTGACGTGCCCAAAGATTCAGGGAAGGCCTCTTCGTGTATTGTCCTCTGGGCAGCCCACCGCCAACTCCAGGCCCCAGGGAGTCAGAGCACCCTTGAGCTTCTGGAGGGCAGCCCTGGCTCACCAGCTTCCATCCCAGGGGCCCCTCCTTCTGCCAACAGCCTCCTCCACACGCTGATACTCTATGAAGCCTTGCACAGCTCCTGGAGGAAAATGGCAGTTTGACTCAGCCTTTGTCCACACTTGGGGGGGCTTCCTGTCTGTCTCCATCACTTGAGAGCAGAATTGCGTTCTGTACACTCCCGTATCCTCCACAGCACAGTGCTTAAGATATAATAGGTATCACCATATTTTCTTTAAAGTCACTTTTTTTATGGACAGAATGTTCACAAACCCGGTGCGTACACCTGGATTAATTCAGTGAAGACACCTGTAGAACGAGCACCCAGATCAAGCAAATAGAAATGACCAGCACCCCAGAGGCCCCCTGAATTCTCTGTTCATCATGCCCTGCATGTTAACCACCATCCTGACTTCCAGGAGCATAGTTTTGCTTGTTTTGAACTTTATATAAATAAAGTACATTATGTATGCTCTTGGAAGTGGCTTCCTTCATTCCAATTCTGTTTGTGAGATTTATCTTTGTTATTCCTTCTCATTGGTGAATAGTAGTCTATTATATGAATATACCATAATTCATCCATTGTGTTGTTAATGGGCATTTGAATTGTTTCCAGGAGGGGCCTTTTACCATTCTTCTTCCTGTCTTTTGGTGAACATATGTATGCAGTTCTGTTGGGTATAAGCTTAGAAATGATCTTGCAGGGTCAAAGGGTAGATGTAATTGACACCTTTTTGAATATACACCAGCCTGCATGAATGTCTACAGCTTCAGCGGGGGACGACGGGATAGGTACGACAGGAGATGTGCACCCCACCCTTCACCTGAGCTTGGCTTTTAGTGCACAGGCCCGGATATCTGCCTCCTGCCCCAGCCAGCAGGTAGGCGGTTAGCTCAGGAGACTGACAGGCTCTGCTTATGAAGCTGCTGGTCGGGCTGGGCCTCAGCTTCCCACTGGAGCTCTTCTCCAAAACTGAGGAGCCCAGTGGCCCCCGTTCCTGCCTGACATCTGTTCCCTCAGAACTCTGCACCATGACTACCTCAAAGGTCAGGATCTGCTCCTAATAGTCTGTGGGGTGCCATGCCCCAAGACTTCATGGTTTGCCCAACCCAGCCTCTTCTCTCTAGAAGGATGTGTCTGCCCATCACCCACCAACGTTCCCACACTATACTCTCACCTCCACCTGAGATGGTGATTCCTCCCTTCATTCCTCTTTGAGCACCCACTCCAGACACAGCAGTCCCCCAACCCGGGGTCTTCCCAAAAGCTTCTGGCCTGTGTGCCCTCTTAGAGTGGTATTGTGGATAGACTGCAGTGGCTTTTCCAGGTCCTTCTATAGATATGTGGATGTGCGTACATTTACTTTGTGAATTTTGGCATCACAGTTCACACAGGCAGATTCTATTTTTTTTTTTTTATTTGACAGAGAGAGACACAGCGAGAGAGGGAACACAAGCAGGGGGAGTGGGAGAGGGAGAAGCAGGCTTCCCACCGAGCAGGGAGCCCGATGCGGGGCTCGATCCCAGGACCCCGAGATCATGACCTGAGCCGAAGGCAGACGCTTAACGACTGAGCCACCCAGGCGCCCCATACAGGCAGATTCTAAACATGAGGGCAGGATCTCAGCCCTTTGTCTACTGTATGGGGCCCTGCTTAAGCAGAGATTAGACGTTCATGACCGGGTAATCACAGTCAGGGTCTACACAGTCCCGTGAAGTAAACTGGTCCCAAGGGGCAAGTCCATAGCAGATGATGACAGAAGGATATGCAATAATTAAGAAAGCAGTTGGCATCAAAGGCCCCACCCCAACAGGGCTGAGAAGGGGAGAAGGCAGAGGCAGCGGGTAACAAAAGTGCTACGATCGGTGGCTGTTTCCCAACGGAGTTCTTCGATCCAGGACCCACCTGAGCACAAGGCAGTGTCTGAACTCCCAGGCCAGACCCTTGTCCAGGTCAAGCCAAGCTGGGCAAAAAGCCAGAGTGACTTAGCAACAAGGGCAACATCAGGGGTGCCCAGGGGGCTGAGCTGTAGCTCACTGACGCCTCCACCTAGAGCCAGGGCCGGTCCAGACAGAGGTGGGCCTGGGCGTGTGCAACGGACCACCTCGGAGCCTCAGGCGTGGGGAGGACAGAGGCAGGTGCGCGAGCACAGAGGGAATAGGCCGAAGCAGCGGCAGAACAGGGTTTGACTGCACAGGCTCAAGTGAGGGCGTCACCCCAGCTGGCTCTGGACTCTCAGGAGACACGTGGAGCCCTGGCCCTGCTACTTACCTGCCACGTGGGACTCCCTTACCTGCCTTTAGAGTTGACTTTGCTATTGGTTGCTTCCGCCATAAATTCACGAAATCATCATCTCCCGCCTACCACACAGTTTGGGGTGTGGACGATAGGCTGACATCTGAGAAAATGCTTGGTCACATCCCCATTCAGATGTTGCTTCCTTCGCTGATTCACAGTGCCACATGGTCATCATCTTGCAGTGACACTCCAGATCTCTTTCTTGGGATAAATCATCTAGGGTCTTACACTAGGTGATACAGAGGGCTAAGGTATCCCACGGAAGCCCAAGCCTTCTGTTCTCCCATCTCCAAATTCACCTGCAGAGCTTTAGGCTGGGGACTGAGAAAGACAGTAAGAAACAAATCCTCTGCTCTTTCTCCAACCCACTGGCGCAAGAACTTTCCATCCACGGTTGGAGGCCTGGAATGGGGTCACTGCTCAGTGGAGGCTGGTTAGTTCAAGGACACACACGCCCCAGTCCAGCCTTTAATCCCATCCAGCAGGTGCCCGAGCGGGTGAGTCACCGCCCAGACTTGTGCACTCTCTACCTCCACCCCACACACCCTGCAAATGCTCCGCCTGCACTCACCGTCCTAGGACTCAGCCTCTTCAAAATCATTTCCTGGGTTTCTGATTATAAAGTAGTATCAATTCATTTTAGACAACTAGGAAAATTCAAAAAGGCAAGCAGAAAAACACCACTAAGAGCTGCCATGTTTGCTTTGCCTTGCTTCTCATTTCCATCAGTCCCCACACCTGCTCAGTTCCTGCAGCATCCCATCTGACCTCTGACTGCACCTCCTCGAACCCTACTGCGACAAGCCCGAGGCCCGAGGTCCTGCCTCACTGCCTTCGGTCAGCGCAGAACGGGTGGCACGGCAAGGGTTAAAGGCATTACCAGTTCGCAGTGATTGCACTGTAATGAGGACGAGATGCTAAATTAAAGTTTATTGCAGAATACAAGTGTATGTAGTCAGCATTTGTAAGAGGCTACAATGAGATGCCTTCTAGAACTTGGCAGTACAATTATGTAGAGTTGAGTAAAATGCACATGCAGATGAGATTAGCTGTCGGCAAAAGTCATTTTAAGACCAGTCATCTTTTGTGAAGGCAGAAACGGCTAGCCTGGAATGCTAGTCAAGATGTGATTAAACATGGCAGAAGCCACAGCCTCGTGAAAGCCCTGCAGCAAGACGGTGCGTGTGCTGGGGGTGGTCTGTGCGCAGCACGGAAGGGGGGAGGAAGGACGTCTGTTGGTGTTGCCGGGACACCGCCTGCGAGCAGCCCCACCGGGTGAGGCGGGGGGCACCAGCCTGTGGGCAGGGCTGCGCCGGGTTAGAGACGGGAACGGCACCCCCTCCGCCCTGCACCCAGGCTCCCCGGCCGCGTCCGGGCTCAGCCTCCAACTCCCTGAGCTCGGGAAGGGGAGCCACCAGAGTGAGCAACTCAGGCAAAGGGCCGAGAACGGGAGCTCCGGAGCCAAAGGAGCTGGGTTTTCGGACTCCGGCCCCCTACAAGCCGTGCCACCTGGGGCAAAAATACTTACTCCTTGAGCACTTTTCCGGATCTGCGAAATGCAGCGCTGAAATCTCCCTCAGAGGGCTGCCGGGAGGCTTACTTGTAGAGAGCAGCAAGGCTGGGCTGTAATTCCTAACAACCGTAACAATGGCATTATTGTTACTCATCAGCAAATTTATTTAGCAGTCCCTAGTGAGGTTATTCGATGAAACCCAACCCCAGAAGCTGCTCTTTTCTAGGTGTGAATTACCGAATTGAGCCTCTGGGTTTGCCACGCCGAGGTCTGGACCCTGGGCCTTGGTGACAAGTGACTGCACCCCCAGGACCTATGGTTAGAAGTGTCTCACACGGCATGTGTAAACCAAATACAAAGCTGTGGCTTGGTGTGAAATAAAGACTGGGGGGCGGGGTAAGTTTTATTAGTATAAACCTGATGTAGCCAACGAAAAAGTCCTTGTTACAAAGTGTTCTGGGAGTTGTGAGCAGTTGACTGTGAGTGTATTACCATTTTGAGTAATACTCAGCTGCGCTTCACAGTTTTTGTATAGTCAAGTGTGATGATGATGTAAACTGCGTTATTTCCTGGCACAAAGTAAGCACTCAATATACATGTTACACATTTCACAAATGCGGGTTTCTGTTTTTGTTTTGTTCACGATGCGTTATTTAAACCAGACAGAACCTCTCCAAAGAAGAAAGGGAGGGGAGAGAATACTCCAAACTCCAAAATATCAGATTTGAGCTGTTACAAAAGAAAAAATTACATTTATTTTACAAGTAAGTATTTTCCTAAAGTATTATACATAAAGGAAAGTTGAGCTGTCTGTAGGAAAACAATATAATTTTAGGAAATTACAGAGGGGTCAACATTGTGCTTAAAACTTTAAAATAGACAGGTGCAAAAACTAGCACAGTAAGTGACTACTGCTAGGTATGAACAGCCTTCGAAAGTGTATATGGACACAATGATGCAGAAGCTCAATATTCAAGCCCCTGGTGACCATGTGCTTTCAGACTTGTTCACACTAGTAAAAGAGCACCCCTTCAGTCCCAACAGAACTCCAAGCACTCAGAGAAACACGGCCCTTCCGCACGCAGTACAGTCAACTCTCCATTCCCCAGAGTAATGAAAGGGAGCAGAGACATAACATTTTTAAAAGGTAAAGAATTTCAAAATTAATTTTGAGAAGTGCCCTTATATTTGGAGGTGAGAAATACAACCCTAGAATTCACAGCACTGAGATGGTGAGTCCAACTCTCATTTCCTTCCCCTCCTCCTCAATGGGAAGAGACACAATCCCACACTGTTCACCAAAAAGCCTAGAATGCAACTGGCCTCTTCAATTCTGGCTCCCACCTCCCGTGGGGAGGGGAGTAGGAGAGAAAACTGTGAAAATGTTTCCCTCACATGAAAAGCCAAAACATGTCAATACAACTTGGCAAACAAGATGGAAAAATCAAGAGCTGACGTATAAATATCAGTTTAACTTGTGCTTGTTTCCCCTTGCCCAGTAGTATTTATACCGCTGAACATGCCTGGGTATTTTGACAGCTTTCTAAAATAGGTGGTGTCCTGTTGCCCAGATAGAGAAATTTGTATAAAAGGAGTTTGTTATGATTAGTCCCAAAGAACGGTTTCAAAGAGGCCAGGAAGTGGAGGTTAAGGTTAAAAAATAAAACCACCAGCCCTAAAACAGGATCTAATCCTAGACCAAATCTGAATAGTACCTCAGGACAACCACTTTGCGGCTTTGTTTTGGTTTCAGTGCTTTCATTTGGTTTGGTTTTGTATTGTATTACCTTGAAGTACACATTTTCCTTTTCCAGGAAAGCAATTGTTTTTTCTCCAGGGTTTTCTCAAATTCTTACTTCAAATCTTAAAAATTACAAGGTAAAAAAAAATACCTAGATTTGACGGTAAAGCCTTATTTGTTAATGTGCCAAAGAATTATGACCACAAAAGCATTTTAATTGGCTTGTCATTTCTCAGAAAAGTTATGAGCGTATTCAAACCATGAAAATCCTAAAATCAATGCTGGTTCGGTGAGAAAGCTACATTCCATACAGCACTGAGTTGGCATTGTCCACCTACTAGCTTTTACACCAACTTGCCGGAAGTGGGAATGGAGCCAGGTTTCCATCAAGGACCCCAAAAGCAGTTTCTCCATCCACACAGCCCAACCCTTTGCTCCAAGTGAGCAAACTACCAGGTTCACGCTATAAAGTTTTCATACCTGTCAATGGATAAGTATTAACCAAAAGACTACTTAACATGACTGTGTTTAAGGTCTATAATACATATTACAGTCTAAACATTTTCTAAAGTGCCTATAAATATACTTCTACAAATGAGCAATATAATATCAGGTTTACAGAGAAATTCTTTTATATAATATATAACAGGTAGGCCTAGAATTTAAGTTGTAAATACACATTTTTATATCCTTATCAGTTGTTTTTGGAATGCAAGCATAAAGAAACAATTCTGGTTCAATTATATATGATTTCAGAGAATTATTAACAGTGCTAGGACAAAGAAATTCTTGCTTGTGCTTGTGTAGAAAAGGCTATTTTGAGATCCAGGAGCATCTGATATTTAGAATCCAATGGAATATCTCCAATTCTATAAAACAGTAGCAAGTGAAGCTTAGTGAGTTTTTAATTATAAAGAGATTGTGCAAATATTTAAAGTGATTATCAACCATTATTAAATCCAAAAATTCCGTTAAAATCATGGGTAATCTGAATGGCAGTTCAGGAATTTAAAAAACAGGAACCTAGGCAAAAGTCATAGATATTACCAATAAAGGCCCCAACCCTGACACAACCAGCTTCAGAAACGTGGCCCTGTGACCACATATTTCCATGGCTTTAGAGACCTGGTGGTTGACTCCAATCAGTTTAATGAATGGGAATGTGGGCCCAGAGTTGAGAACTGATAGGAGGGGTGTAGAGAAAGAAGACCCTCCATATGCCCACCTGGGGGCTTCAGTGAGCTCACCCAAAGGCAGGTGCACACAGTGGCTGGCTGCACCACTTGGCTCCCAGGACTGGGCCTTTACGCCCTCCTCCAGCCGGTGACCCCATCATGGGAGGCACTGAGAACCGCGGGCAGGCTCATCCGAGGTCTGTCCCTAAGCCATCTGGGCCGGGGAAGCCGCTCTCTGTGCCCCCCACCCCTCCACCTGCCCTCTCCTGTACCCTGCTGTTCCTGCAGCTCCTCTCACCCCCTTCCTGGTGTGACTTGTTGAGTCTGTACATTTCAGTAAGTGCGAACTGTATGCTGCATTCTCATCCAGCATAGGAAGTTTTAACTAACACTGTTTTCAAAGGAATACGCGTACTCAGCTTTCTAATCCCTAGGGATGTTCTGGGCACCTAAGCCTAACGAAGTGTTCTAGCCAATCACGTGAACTATACATACAACTAAAAAAGCAGACTCTGCCTAGAGTGATTTGTGAAGGATGCCAAATGGAGGCTTCAGGGAAGAACACAACGGGCCTCTTCTTATTTCTTAAAATACCAACTCAAGTGACATAGAAGAGATGTGCCAAAATGTGGACGGAGCACGAGATAATGCTGCAAGAGCACACTCATGGTTAGGATACGAGACATATTTCTCTCTCTCCACCTCTGATAGTTCTGGTTTCATTAGGGCCATATTTTAAACTTCCTGGATTCTTAACTATGCCTTACAGAAAGCAGATCTGGAGAAATGGCAGATAAGCAACTCACACAAGAACACCTTGTATAAATGGAAATTAGGAGAATTCTGAAGAGAGCTAAATAAGAATTATTCACTATTTTGTGTATGTGAGAAAAGAGAACATGTACAACAGACTATGACTATTACTGTAGTAAAGTGAATGAATATCACACAAAATATTTTCTCCCGACTTAGCAGCAAACTATTTCAACTGCTTTTGCATTTGCATAAAAAAATCCATGCATCATACTGAATTCTAATCCATTTCTCACCTAAACCATTCTAATGCTTCATACAACCAAATGAAGCAGAATTAATCAAACCTATTAGATTCATTCCTAATCCCTAAAGGACTGATGTCTTTAGCATTTCCATGCTAACTAAAACTATTATTGATTTTTTTTTCTTAAGACGTCAGATGTGGCTGCCTCCTAAATATAATACCTATATAACTTCCTAAAAGTTTTCCCCGGATCTGAAGAACAATTAAGAAAAACAGGGAAACACTGAGGAATCCACCCAAGAGGCCAGCTCGCATGCTGCAACGTGTTCCCCAGCTGCAAGCTCTCCCCTTCCCCTGGCTTCCCAGAGCATTCTGCATGCCTTGGCACAGTCCTCTATCGGACTGCGGGCCCCTTCCCGTCAGGAGGCAGGTCTTCTTCAGTCTGCATCCCCCCGATGCACCCTGCAGAGCGTAGGCACTCAGCTAAAGCCCGACAGAACATGAAACTGAAGGTATCAGCTCTGGCTCCACCCCACGTCATGCACAGAATGCGGACACTGGCCATAACTAGGGGTTGAGCGGGGGTCTCCAGGAACCTCCAGAAGTAAGCCAAGGCAACACTGGCCCAGGCCCAGCAGGTGGTGGGGAGAAAGGAAAAGGGACAGAATGGCATCTACCAGTACACCCTTTGTTCCCCTTTCATGAGCTGATTCCCATTTGAGCTAACAGGGTAGGGGTGCCTGTCGACACATCAGAAGGAATGCCAAGAGGGGTGTGTGTGTGTGTGCGTGTGTGCGTGTGTGTGTGAAGAACCTGCTCCTTCACTGCCTCCTTCACTCTGGGTAGCTCCTCAACCTGATCCACGATACTCTGTGATCATGACTTCATTGCTTCCAAAGTTCCCAGTGAAATTAAGGCTGGGTCACAATTCATGACACCAGATGCTACATAGAAAATAAGTCAAGATACAAAAGAAAACCATTTATAAGAAAAAGAATGTCTTAGTTATAAGACTAATGTAAGAGTGATGCTAATCAGCAGACCACTGAACTGCTACAGTTGTTAGAGAGGGGTAGAAAATACCAACTGCATTGGAAAAAGGATCCATCAGACAAAAGTACAAAGGCTCAGCATGGATCAGAGGCGTGGCTTCCTGCCCGGACTCTCACACGGTGGTTTCTATTGTCTCAATCACTTCCAGATCAGACTGTGAAGGGGAGAGAAGGGTGCACTCATCCGGCTCCCAGCTGCTCTCGGGACTGTAATCTTCCTCGGAACTCAGTTCTGCTCCTTCTTCCGTGTCCTCATCACACGATTCCACATAGTGAGCCCCGATTGCATTGATCCCGGAGTCCTCAGAACTTGAGGGAGAAGAGCAGTGATCTATTTTTGGTGTATTGCTCTCTCTTGAAATTAAGGCATCGTGTGCAGAGACCTCCTCGGGGCTCATTTTGTGGGAATGCGGCGCTGGCTGCTTCTGCACATAACACATCTTCCCATTAATGCATTTAACCTGATAGTTGTCGATGAAGAGGTCTGAGATCATACAGTACCTTGGTGAATCAGGGGGGAGGGGCGGCTGGAAGACAGATGCAAATTTCAAAAAGTGTTCAGTGAGTGACACTGAGATCTGAATGGTGTTTGTGGGTTCCCGAGGCTTCGCAGGAATCTCAGTGCTCGGAAGCTGCTCCACAGGGGTCATGGGCTGATACACGTATTTGCCTGTGGGGAACACCAAAAAGGTGGTTGAAATCTAAGAGTATGACACAAACTACATTAACGTAGCCATAATGGTTTCTTTCCGAGGACTCAGATGTTTTTAAAAATATTTCAATGTCAAAAGAAACTGGTAATAGAATCATTCAACATTGTTATAATCAATGAAAAATACAGCATGGTACATAATAACATGGTATTTTCATCTAAGAAACTCAACATTCAACAAATTTTAATTTATATTTATGTCTTTCCTAATACCTCTGAAGTGGGTATATACTAAAATCCTTACTTTACAGACAATTTTAAATGTTTTACCCCTCACACTATAATACCGAATGCCCACGATATAGTATGGTAAAAACACGCTGTAAAATAGTAGACTATAAAATTCTAATTCCATTCTATCTTTAATAATTATATATTAATATATGTGTTAATATATACATTTAAAAACAGGAGGACTATATACCAATTCATTATCAGGATTACAGAAGACTTCCACATTTTAGGTTTCCACGTTTTCATCACAATACATACATACACACAGATTTAATAGGTCATGGCCTGTAGGGTTGTCCTACCCACCAGCAAGGGTTGGGGTAAGGTAATAAGGTGTGAAATGATCTCTTTCAAGACCCAAGCTCATTCATGGCCCCATTAGTTGACGTTCTCCCTGCCACCAATTCCACTGGCACTAAGCAACCCAAGCTAAGCAGAAGCATGGGTACGGGTGGTGTAGGGGGTGACCGACTGGGTGTTTCCAGGAATCCAAGCTTATCTACAAACGTTCTGCTCTGAGCAGTGTTGCACATAGCTCACCGTGAAGTGAAACCTAAATAGATCTGTCCCTAATGTGTCTCCTTCTTTGTTCTCTTTCACTTCACTCAACATTTTGCAAAGCCTCTCATGTATCAAGTGCTAAGGAAACAGAGATAGAGATGGGTCTGTACAGCTAAAATGATTTCAAAACAGAAATCTGAAAGTTAAAAAAAACCCTGAAAAACTGAGACAGTCACAATTGTAGACACCATCTTGGGTTTTTCCTAATACAGCTGATTATCAGTCCATACTGTATCTTCTGCATATTTATGACAGCACGTGTTAACCTTAGCACTACTGCCATTTTAGACCAGATCATTCTTTGTTGTACGGGGGTGTCTTGTGCACCGTAGGATGTTTAGCAGCGCCCCTGATTTCAGATCAGAAATGTGAGCAGCAAACTAGGCCACAAACAGTGCAACATCAGTAATCTCTTAGGCTCAATTAGCCTGCCTATATTTTTTATTTCTGTTTCCTGACGACTGTACAAAAATGTACGCTTAGTTGTTATAATTTCATTGTAACTAAATTATGCGAAAAATATATTCATCTTCATTCTGGAGTAACACATGGGAAAGGTACACTTAAAACTGTTAAGCCTTTGGGTTCCTAGGTCTGCTTTGAAGCCTGGCCACATACATATATATATATATATATATATATATATATATATATATATATATATATAATATATATGTGTGTGTGTGTGTGTGTGTATATATATATATATATATTATGCAAACCCTATATAGTCTGATACAAGTACAAGTGAGAAGAACCCATCACACCTGCCTGGGGAACTATGTTTCAAATATGCCAGGTATCTTTATTTCTTTGTTATCTATAAAACCAGTACAGTATTACTACTTGTCAAGAAAAGTTCAAATCAATAAGACTAATTAATAGTTTAGTACAGTAGGACCTCCACATCCAAGCATCACGGGCATTATCAGCTGAAGGGGCAAAGAAGGCAGAACTTCAAGCCTCCCCTCCAATCCTCCAGCCCCAAGACCAGAGAAAGATGTGTCCGGCAAGGACAGAGAAGGGACTATTCGCAGAACTTTGGGGACTGCTCCCCTTATGTTCACAGAGTGGTGAATAAAACATCCAGAATGGAGGTTGGTCTTTTCTATTCTTGGCTGGGGGACTGGTAGTTACTGAGTTCAGGAGGCTGTGGATGACAGGCACTCAAGAAATGCCTGTTGTAGGATGCTGATTAAGTTCATTCTGGCTCAAGTGACCTCTGGTTTAGTTATCCAGTTGTCACACTGTAGAAGTTCCTAGAAATTCTTCCTCAGACTCACAGGGTTCAGGACTTTATTTAGTCCAAAGGAGGGACTCCATGAAGCCTGACTTTGGGACTTCTGTAACCATCCTGTCCTTCCCCCTGCTCCCCGCCACCTCCCCCCCCCCCCTGCCGGCCCTACCCTCCTCTTTCTTTTCCTCCTTTGTGCTTCTTCAAAAATTTGTTGCTCTTTCTCTTCATCTCAGCTCTTCTACCTCTTTCTTTCTCTAGTCCTGTCTTCTCCAAAGCTCTGTTTTTCTTCCTTGAAGTGTAGTAAAAGAAAGAGAAATGTAGCTGGGAGACAAAGATGTGCAGAATACTGCACTCCAGATTCCATCTGCTTCTACAAGTTACACCTATTAAGCGTGCTTACTCCGAGCTAGGGTGACAGCCCATTATCTGGTGATATGGGGATACAGATGCAAAGAGGAAGGCACAGAAGAAAAAAATAGTAAAGACGGCCAGATGAGAAACTAAGTTTAGTAAACATCTTTCAAACATCAATTAATTTTAACACTATACTGTTTGATTTTCTTATAGCACATACTTAACAGGAGAAAACAAACTTGTATCAAGGATTTAGTTTTGTAAAGAGTCCAGAAGGGTTTGTACGTTGTTCCATTCCCCAGTAACTTCTGCCCTGTGGTATATTGTACTGTGAGTGTATATTTGTAATGATAACCCTGCAGCATCACAGGATCGTGAATTACCAGAGAAATTCAATGATGTCTGCTATACTGTACTTACTAAGGGAATAAAACAAACTACCATACTGCAATAGCAAGGACTGAAACAAAGGGGGGTTCCTGGCCACTTAGCCCGGAAATTCAATAACCACTATACTCTGTTCTCTGAACAGTCTTTTTAATTAAGGCTTTACTATGTTATTTAAAGAAATAAATAGATGAGAACTTTCAAAACTTAAATCTCTAAAATGAAAAGATATTCAGAGAGACAGGGCTTGCAGAATAGAAAGTAGAGAGAGTAAAAGAAAAATCTAGATATAGTCCAGCAATTCCACTTCTGGGTATATACCCAAAAGAAATGAAAGCAAGGTCTTAAAAGAGAGTAGCTGCAAAACCATGTTCATAGCAACGTTATTCACATTAGCCAAAAGGTGAAAGCAACCCAACCGTCTGTCGACAGATCAATGGAAAAACAAGATGTGGAATATACAATGAATATTATCCAGCCTTAAAGAGTAAGGAAATCCATGCTACAACATGGATGAACCTTGAAGACATTACTGTATGATATCACTTATATGAGCCACTTAGATTAATCAAATTCATATAGGAAGAAAACAGAATAGTGATTGCCTGGGGCCAGTAGATAAGAGAGAACAGGGAGCTATTTAATGGGTATAGAGTTTCAGTTTTGCAGGATAAAGAGAGTTCTGGAGATGGATAGTGGTGATGATTGTACAACAATATGAATGTAATTAATACCACTGAACTATACACTTTAAAATCATTATGATGGTAAATTTTATGTGTATTTTACTATAATTTTTAATACTAAAAAAACCTGTGTAATTCACTGTATTAACAAACTGGAAGGGAAACTCCATATGATTCAGAATATATAAAGAATTCTTACAACTCAATAACAGAAAACAAGCAGCCCAATTTTTAAAAGGAGTGAGGCCGGGGTGCCTGGGTGGCTCAGTCAGTTGGGCTTCCAACTCTTGATTTCAGCTCAGGTCATGATCTTGGGGTCATGAGGTCATGATCTTGGGGTGGTGAAATCAAGCCCCACATTGGGCTCCCCAGTCAGCAGGGAGTCTGCTTGGGATTCTCTCTCTCCCTTTCCCCTCTTCCTGCTCATATGCTCTTGCAGGCTCTCTCTCTCTCTCTCTCTGGGGTAAATAAATCTTTAAAAAAAAAAAAAAAAAAGGAGTGAGGCTATACAAGGGCAACGCCAGGAATCCTTATAGCAATGGAAATGTCTGTAATATGACTACATCACTATCAATATCTTGGTTATGATAATGAACTACAATTTTGCAACTGTACTTGTTACTAGGGGGAAGAAGGTAAAGAATACATGGAATCTCTGTATTTTTCATAAAACTACATGTGAAATCTATCATTTTTTTCAAAATAAAAAATATAATTTAAAACAATGGGGAAAAAAATCCCCATAGAAGTGATGCTGCACTTTTCAATGCATTTTATCAGGAGGTAACATGCTGCTGTTACAGATGATGATAACTTTGCACACTTGTTTAATGTGTCTAGGTTTCTCAATAAAGTTAGTGTTTTTCCTTTATATCTTAAGTACCCTGTGAAGAGATAACTTTGAGACTATGCAAATATCCCATTTGTCACCATACTTTGACCTACTAACTTTAGCATGCACAGGTAGGTCTGGTCTGCAATAATCACTACTATGGTGTTTGTCCAACAGTTATTTCCTATTTCCATCATTACTTCCATATTTATTAATTAGAATTCTATGTAAGCAAGAGCTGTTCCTTCTCCTTCAGTTATTTTTTCGATTATTTAAATTAAGCATGATTCACAATTTATTTTGTTCTATGGATTGTAATCCATTACTATCATTATTTACTTTGCTGTTCAAATGTCCCATATTTAACTCTGGGAGCTCCTTCAAGTTAGTACCTGTGTCCTCTCAACATGCCCCCATCCTTTTTTGGAGCCTTCCTTGCTTTCTGGTACTATAAGAGGTTACTGGCTTATCTGGTACTTCCCTGCCCCAGTCCAGGAATCAGCCATTTCTCCAAGGAGCCCTAGAGTTCCTTTTCTTAAGAACTTAAACACATTCTTTCTTTTCTTTTCTTTTCTTTTTTTTTTTAAGATTTTATTTATTTGACAGAGAGAGAGCCAGAGAGCAAAAGCAGGGGGAGCAGCAGAGGGAGAGGGAGAAGCAGAGTCCCTGCTGAGCAGGGAGGCCAACAGGGGCTGATCCCAGGACCCTGAAATCATGACCTGAGCTGAAGACAGACGCTTAACCAACCGAGCCACCCAGGTGCCCCCTAAACACATTCTTAAGCTTGTTGTCAAAATAGTCCTGGGAGGCAGCCTTAGCTTGCTAATGACTCATTCACTCACTAAATTCATCCATAGGAAAGTGAATATTAAACTTCATTACAGTACTTAATTCCCATTAAAAAATTATATAAAAAATAAAAATAAACGTCACAAACCCATCAATTTATCTGGAATCTTTTTCAAGGGCGCTGAAACCATTTTCTCAATAATGAAACTGACTACACAACACTAAGATCACAAAAACCAACTGTGATCCATAAGTGAAAAAGAAATTTCAGGG
Organism: Phoca vitulina; assembly: GCF_004348235.1. Taxonomy (NCBI): domain Eukaryota; kingdom Metazoa; phylum Chordata; class Mammalia; order Carnivora; family Phocidae; genus Phoca; species Phoca vitulina. The sequence continues at coordinate 58,205,288 of NW_022589711.1, read as the reverse complement.
GCGCCTGGGGTGGCTCAGTTGGTTAAGCATCTGCCTTCGGCTCAGGTCATGATCTTGGGGTCCTGGGATCAAGCCCCAGCTCCTTGCTCAGTGGGGAGCCTGCTTCTTTCTCCCTCTTCCTCTGCTGCTCCCCCTGCTTGTACTCTCTCTCTCTGTTAAATAAATAAAATCTTGGGGGGAGGATCAAGATGGCAGAGGAGTAGGAGACCTAAATTTCGTATGGTCCCAGGAATTCAGCTAGATAGGGATCAAACCATTCTGAACACCTACAAACTCAACAGGAGATCGAAGAAAAGAAGAGCAGCAACTCTCTGAACAGAAAGCGACCATTTCTGGAAGGTAGGACATTTGGAGAAGTGAATCTGAGGTGATATTTGCAAAGACAGACCACGGGGGGTGGGGGGCAGGGAGCCTCCTTCAGCTGGTTACCGGCAAATGATAGAGCAGCGGAGCACAAAATCGGAAATTTTAGAAGTCAGCTCCACTGAGGGACGTCGCTCCAGTGGCTAAGTGGGGGGTGGAACCCTCGCTGGGACAGTGTGGTCTCAGGACCCTCGGGGTCACAGAGAGACCAGGGGTGCCTGAGTGCGGCAGAGCTCCCAGGTATCGGAGCAGGGAAGCGGGCTGCAGAGGCGGAGCTGAGGCGCAGGCTCTCAGCTCGGGGTTGACATAAACCGTGATCCGCGGCACAGTCGGGCCACTGCTCCTCCAGCAGGGACCCAACAAGCGGCAGATCCGGGGAGACTCCCCTTCCTCCCCCGGGAGGAGCGGCGCAGGAGCGCACCGCAGGGATCTGCTGGGTTTGGAGACTCCACACAGGGTTGTGTGCCAGAGATAGAAACACTCGGTCACAGGCCAGGTGAGCACGGAGTGCAGCTGGAGACCAGGGAGACAGGAGTGACTGACTGCTTTTCTCTGGGGGCTCACTGAGTAGCGGGTCCCCAAGTTCTTGGCTCCTCTGGGGCAGAGATTGGGAGGCTGCCATTTTCACTCTCGTCCCCTGAAGCTGTACGGAAAGCTTGCAGGGAACAAAAGCTCCCGAGAGCAAACCTGAGCAGATTACTTAGCCCGGACCGGCAAGGGCGGGGCAATTCCGCCTCCGGCAAAGACATTTCGGAACCACGGCAACAGGCCCCTCCCCCAGAAGATCAGCAAGAACAGCCAGCCAAGATCAAGTTTACTGATCAATGAGAACGGCAGAACTCCAGCGCTAGGGGAATACTGCACATAGAATCCATGGCCTTTTCCCCCCTGATTCTTTAGTCTTTCAAAGTTAATTTTTTTAATTTTCCTGTTTTTAAATTTTTCTTTTTCCCTTTTTCAACCAACATCTTATCAATCCCTTTTTTAAAAATCTTTTTTATTTTTCACTTTTAGAGTCATATTCTATCCCTTCATTGTAGTTAGCATTATTTTTGGTATATATATTGTTCTCTCTTTAAAATTTTGGGATACAGTTTCTTCTAAAAGACGAAAATATACCCTAAATCTCTAGTGTATGGCTTTGTTCTAGTCTCCCGCCTGATCACATTCTCTCCCTTTTTTTTTTTAATTTCTCTTCTTTTTTCAACCAACTTATCAATTCCTTTTATAAAATCTTTTACAATTTTCATCTTTACAGTCATATTCCATTCCTTCATCATATTTATTCTTACTTTTGTACATATACAAGTTTTTCTTTCTTTAAAATTTTGGGAGGCAGTTTCTTCTAACAGACCAAAATATGCCCAAAATCTAGTGTGTGGCACTGATCAGTTCACCAGCCTGATCATATTCTTTTTTCTTTCTTTTTTCTTTCTTTCCCTTTCTTTTCCCCTGGTTTCAGGTCTCTTCTGATTTGTTTAGTGTATATTTTTCTGGGGTCGTTGTTACCCTGTTAGCATTTGGTTCTCTCATTCATCTATTCTCCTCTGGACAAAATGACAAGACGGAAAAACTCACCTCAAAAAAAAAGAATAAGAGGCAGTACCGACTGCCAGGGACCTAATCAATACGGACATTCGTAAGATGTTGGAACTAGAGTTCAGAATGATGATGATAAAGATACTAGCTGGGCTTGAAAAAAGCATGGAAGATACCAGAGAAACCCTTTCTGAGAAATAAAAGAACCAAAATCTAACCGAGTCAAAATCAAAAAGGCTATTGAGGTGCAACCAAAAATGGAGGTTCTAACTGCTAGGATAAATGAGGCAGAAGACAGAATTAGTGATATAGAAGACCAAATGATGGAGAATAAAGAAGCTGAGAAAAAGAGAGATAAACAACTACTGGATCACAAGGACAGAATTTGGAGAGATAAGTGATACCATAAGACGAAACAATATTAGAATAATTGGGATCCCAGAAGAAGAAGAAAGAGAGAGAGGGGCAGAAGGTATATTGGAGCAAATTATAGCAGAGAACTTCCTTAATTTGGGGAAGGAAACAGGCATCAAAATCCAGGAGGCACAGAGAACCCCCATCAAAATCAATAAAAATAGCTCAACACCCCGACATCTAATAGTAAAACTTACAAGTCTCTGAGACAAAGAGAAAATCCTGAAAGCAGCTCGGAACAAGAGGTCTGTAACCTACAATGGTAGAAACATTAGATTGGCAACAGACCTATCCACAGAGACCTGGCAGGCCAGAAAGGGCCGGCATGATATATTCAGAGCACTAAACGAGAAAAATATGCAGCCAAGAAAACTATATCCACCTAGGCTGTCATTGAAAATAGAAGGAGAGATAAAAAGCTTCCAGGACAAACAAAAACTAAAGGAATTTGCAAACATGAAACCAGCCCTACAAGAAATATTGAAAGGGGTCCTCTAAGCAAAGAGAGAGCCTAAAAGCAACATAGACCAGAAAGGAATAGAGACAATATACAGTAACAGTCACCTTACAGGCAATACAATGGCACTAAATTCATATCTTTCAATAGTTACCCTGAATGTAAATGGGCTAAGTGACCCAATCAAAAGACACAGGGTATCAGATTGGATAAAAAAACAAGACCCATTGATATGCTGTCAGCAAGAGACTCATTTTAGACCTAAAGACACCTCCAGATTGAAAGTGAGGGGGTGGAAAACCATTTACCATGCTAATGGACACCCGAAGAAAGCTGGGGTAGCAATCCTTATATCAGACAAATTAGATTTTAAACCAAAGACTATAATAAGAGATGAGGAAGGACACTATATCATACTTAAAGGGTCTATCCAACAAGGAGATCTAACAATTGTAAATATCTATGCCCCTAACATAGGAGCAGCCAATTATATAAGCCAATTAATAACAAAAGCAAAGAAACACATTGACAACAATACAATAATAGTGGGGGATTTTAACACCCCCCTCACTGAAATGGACAGATCATCTAAGCAAAAGATCAAAAAGGAAATAAAGAGTTTAAATGACACGCTGGACCAAATGGCCTTCACAGATATATTCAGAACATTCCATCCCAAAGCAACAGAATACACATTCTTCTCTAGTGCCCATGAAACATTCTCCAGAATAGATCACATCCTAGGTCACAAATCATGTCTCAACTGGTACCAAAAGATTGGGATCATTCCCTGCATATTTTCAGACCACAATGCTTTGAAACTAGAACTCAATCACAAGAGGAAAGTCAGAAAGAACTCAAATACGTGGAGGCTAAACAGCATCCTACTAAAGAATGAATGGGTCAACCAGGAAATTAAAGAAGAATTAAAAAAATTCATGGAAACAAATGAAAATGAAAACAGAACTGTTCAAAATCTTTGGGATGCAGCAAAGGCGGTCCTAAGAGGAAAGTATATAGCAATACAAGCCTTTCTCAAGAAACAAGAAAGGTCTCAAATACACAACCTAACCCTACACCTAAAGGAGCTGGAGAAAAAACAGCAAATAAAGCGTAAACCCAGCAGGAGAAGAGAAATAGTAAAGATCAGAGCAGAAATCGATGAAATAGAAACCAAAAGAACAATAGAACAGATCAACAAAACTAGGAGCTGGTTCTTTGAAAGAATTGATAACATTGATAAACCCCTGGCCAGACTTATCAAAAAGAAAAGATAAATGACCCAAATAAATAAAATCATGAATGAAAGAGGAGAGATCACAACCAACACCAAAGAAATACAAACAATTATAAGAACACATTATGAGCAACTATATGCCAGCAAATTAGATAATCTGGAAGAAATGGATGCATTCCTAGAGATGTATGAACTACCAAAACTGAACCAGGAAGAAATAGAGAATCCGAACAGACCTATAACCACTAAGGAAATTGAAGCAGTAATCAAAAATCTCCCAACAAACAAGAGCCCATGGCCAGATGGCTTCCCAGGGGAATTCTACCAAACATTTAAAGAAGAATTAATTCCTATTTTTCTGAAACTGTTCCAAAAAATAGAAATGGAAGGAAAACCTCCAAACTCATTTTATGAGGCCAGCATTACCTTGATCCCAAAACCAGACAAAGACCCCATCAAAAAGGAGAACTACAGACGAATAACCCTGATGAACATGGATGCAAAAATTCTCACCAAAATCCTAGCCAATAGGATCTAACAGTACATTAAAAGGATTATTCACCACGACCAAGTGGGATTTATTCCTGGGCTGCAAGGTTGGTTCAACATCCGCAAATCAATCAATGTGATACAATACATTAATAAAAGAAAGAAAAAGAACCATATGATCCTCTCAATAGATGCAGAAAAAGCATTTGACAAAGTACAGCATCCTTTCTTGATTAAAACTCTTCAGAGTGTAGGGATAGAGGGTACATATCTCAATATCATAAAAGCCATCTATGAAAAACTCAATGGGGAAAAACTGAGAGCTTTCCCCCTAAGGTCAGGAACATGGCAGGGATGTCCACTCTCACCACTGCTATTCAACATAGTACTAGAAGTCCTAGCCACAGCAATCAGACAACAAAAAGAAATAAAAGGCATCCGAATTGGCAAAGAAGAAGTCAAGCTCTCACTCTGCAGATGATATGATACTTTATGTGGAAAACCCAAAAGACTCCACCCCAAAACTGCTAGAACTCATACAGGAATTCAGTAAAGTGGCAGGATATAAAATCAATGCACAGAAATCAGTTGCATTTATATACACCAACAACAAGACAGAAGAAAGAGAAATTAAGGAGTCGATCCCATTTACAATTGCACCCAAAACATAAGATACCTAGGAATAAATCTAACCAAAGAGGCAAAGAATCTGTACTCAGAAAACTATAAAATACTCATGAAAGAAACTGAGGAAGACACAAAGAAATGGAAAAACGTTCCATGTTCATGGATTGGAAGAACAAATATTGTGAAGATGTCAATGCTACCTAGAGCAATCTACACATTTAAAGCAATCCCTATCAAAATACCATCAACTTTTTTCAAAGAAATGGAACAAAAATCCTAAAATTTGTATGGAACCAGAAAAGACCCCAAATAGCCAGAGGAATGTTGACAAAGAAAAGCAAAGCTGGTGAAATCACAATTCCAGACTTCAAGCTCTGTTACAAAGCTGTAATCATCAAGACAGTATGGTACTGGCATAAAAACAGACACATGGATCAATGGAACAGAATAGAGAGCCCAGAAATGGACCCCTCAACTCTATGGTCAACTAATCTTCGACAAAGCAGGAAAGAATGTCCAATGGAAAAAAGAGTCTCTTCAACAAATGGTGTTGGGAAAATTGGACAGCCACATGCACAAGAATGAAACTGGACCATTTCCTTGCACCACACACAAAAATAGACTCAAAATGGTTGAAAGACCTCAATGTGAGACAGGAGTCCATCAAAATCCTAGAGGAGAACACAGGCAGCAACCTCTTCCACCTCAGCCGCAGCAACTTCTTCCTAGAAACATCACCAAAGGCAAGGGAAGCAAGGGCAAAAATGAACTATTGGGACTTCATCAAGATAAAAAGCTTTTGCACAGCAAAGGAAACAGTCAACAAAACCAAAAGACAACCGACAGAATGGGAGAAGATATTTGCAAATGACATATCAGATAAAGGGCTAGTATCCAAAATCTATAAAGAACTTATCAAACTCAACACCCAAAGAACAAATAATCCAATCAAGAAATGGGCAAAGAAGACATCCAAATGGCCAACAGACACATGAAAAAGTGCTCAACATCGCTCAGCATCAGGGAAATCCAAAGCAAAACCTCAATGAGATACCACCTCACACCAGTCAGAATGGCTAAAATTAACAAGTCAGGAAACGACAGATGTTGGCGAGGATGCGGAGAAAGGGGAACCCTCCTACACTGTTGGTAGGAATGCAAGCTGGTGCAGCCACTCTGGAAAACAGTATGGAGGTTCCTCAAAAAGTTGAAAATAGAGCTACTGTACAACCCAGCAATTGCACTACTGGGTATTTACCCCAAAGATAGAAATGTAGTGATCCGAAGGGGTACGTGCACACCAATGTATAGCAGCAATGTCCACAATAGCCAAACTATGGAAAGAGCCAAGATGTCCACCAACAGATGAATGGATAAAGAAGATGTGGTATATATATACAATGGAATATTATGCAGCCATCAAAAAACCCGAAATCTTGCTATTTGCAATGACGTGGACAGAACTAGAGGGTATTATGCTAAGCGAAATAAGTCAATCAGAGAAAGACGTTATCATATGATCTCACTGATATGAGGAATTCTTAATCTCAGTAAACAAACTGAGGGTTGCTGGAGTGGTGGGGGGTGGGAGGGATGGGGTGGCTGGGTGATAGACATTGGGGAGGGTATGTGCTATGGTGAGCGCTGTGAATTGTGTAAGACTGATGAATCACAGATCTGTACCTCTGAAACAAATAATACATTATATGCAAAAAAAAAAAAAAAGATAGCACGAAAAATGAAGGGGGGGAAATCGGAGGGGGAGACAAACCATGAGAGACTATCGACTGAGAAACAAACTGAGGGTTCTAGAGAGGAGGGGGTGGGGGGTGGGTTAGCCTGGTGATGGGTATTAAAGAGGGCACGTATTGAATGGAGCACTGGGTGTTATATGCAAACAATGAATCATGGAACACTACATCAAAAACTAATGATGTATTGTATGGTGACTAACATAACATAATAAAATAAAATTTAAATAAATAAAATCTTAAAAAAAAAAGAAAAAGAAATTTCATACATCTTGTTTCTTTTTAGGGAACCTGGTTCAACACTTTCAGCTGTTTCTCAACTAAAGGCTGATCAAAACCACTAGATAAGTAACTTCCATCATTCTTTTGGAGTCTGAGTTCTTAGCTATCCTGATTGTTCTTCCCCTTTGGTGTTTAGCAATAATGTGTAGTACATACTTTTTAACAATGCCTCAATAAGACACTAAAAAAGACTTATGTTCTCATCCTGGTTCTTTGGTTAAAAAAAAAAAAACGAAGAAGAAACAGAAGACTTAATTACTTTCTCAAGCTCATGTAACACAACAGAAGTCAGTTCTAGGAACCAAGCTTGTGCCCTATGTGTTCTTTATGAGGGTACTCATTACTTCATTACTATGGTTTAGATAATGCTCTTATTACTTATACTGTCATTCTCTACCATTAACTTAAGCTAATATTCCAATTTGAAACAGAGTGTAAATACATAGCAGATATATTTCCTAGAAAGAGTTTCTTTCTTTTGGCTTTAGAGCACAAAGGAAAGGGGAAAAGAATACCGAAATAAATGTAAAAAATAATTTATATGCCCTGTTAAGCTATTGTATGTACTTTATAAACTATTTTTTTAGAACAGTTGTGCATTTTGATTCTTAAAAAAGATCCTTTGGGAGGGAAATGAGCTTTTTGCTTTTACAGATAGTTTTAGGACTATTAAGTATGTGTCCCCTTGACACATGAAGTACTCTGCTCTCAGGGAATGCAAAGTAATTTTAAAATCAGCCTAAGCAAAATATAATTAGAAAGGTAAATCTACTGAAAAAAAAAAAAATGAGTGGCCTAAGGGAAACTGTGTCCACAGTTCAGTTCTTTGATTTTATATAGTGAATCACAATTATGTTTATTTTATTCCCAAGGGCATTCATTACACTGAAAGTAATGTTAAATATCCTTATTCAGCTATTTCTGCAATGTGCATTATTTACTGAGTAGCATATCACAAATTAAAAACAAAAGAACATATTTATTTACTACATAAATATATACATTTATATATATTATATGTTTATATATAAAATATATCTTTTACTATAACCAATATTTTTTGTGGCCTTATCTGGCACCCTGCCCCATTGGTAGTCAATATGCCACTTCAATCTAGGAGAACATTAAAGTTTATATACTGCCCAATATGTTAAAGTCCCCAATCAGTACTTTATGCAAGATCGTAGTTTCTTCATTTTTCAAACCAGATAATCTTTAGTGCAGTGGAACATATTAATGTAAAGCAAAACCCTAGCGAGACAGGGTATCAGAAGCATGGATTATTTACTCATTTAACAAACATTTATTGACTATCTACCATGTTTATACTATTAAATCAGATGCTACAGGGAAACAGAAATATAACATGCAGTCATGCTTCAAGGAGCTTCCAGTCAAATTAGGGGTAGAACAAAACAAAGTACAATTAAGTCAAGAACTGAGTAAAACTACAAGAATATATACAAGGGCATTCACCAAGCAGCAGAATAGGATTCCAGGCTTCACTGAAGGATTTCACACGACTAGTAAAAGATATGAACCCAGGGAGGAGCACACAGAACAGCTCCAGCCCAGTTTCAGAGCTGGGAGTGTCAGGCAGGCACTGGAGGTTCAGGGGGCTGATCGAGAGAGCAAAGGCGACTGAAGTCCGTGAGGAAGATGGAGGGCAGATGGGGCTCAGACTGCAAGGCCAGAGTTCGTGTTTCGGTGACTGGTGAAGCACTGAAGATCACCGAGGAGGCACGTAACAACAACAAGAGAAAGATTTTAAAGAATTCAGTCTGGTAAAGATGTACAACTAAAAAGAAGATAGTAGCAAGGGAAAAATGAAGGGGGGAAATCGGAGGGGGAGATGAACCATGAGAGACTATGGACTCTGAGAAACAAACTGAGGGTTTTAGAGGGGAGGGGGGTGGGGGGATGGGTTAACCTGGTGATGGGTATTAATAATGGAGGGCATGTACTGCATGGAGCACTGGGTGTTATAAGCAGACAATGAATCATGGAACACTTTAAAAAAAAAAAAAAAAAAGATGTACAACTAGACCGAAGAGAGAAGAGATAAGTATTCAGAGGAGGCTATCATGGATTTTCACATATGATATTCTGATCTAAAGTCACATGGCTTGGTAAAGGAAGGAACACGGGAAGTCACTCTAGGAAGATGGCAGATCCTGGGGCTTAAGGGCAAGGACTGGGGAATCAAATGCATCTGGATATGAATCCCACGGACTCTGGGACTTATTAGCTGCCTGACCTTTATGAGATCGTTAACATCCCATGTTTCCCATTTCCTCAGTGTAAAAGTGGTTAGTAATATCTACCTTTAAAACGCTTTGCCTCAGTGTCTGGCACACTGTAAACATTCTATTACTGGTGTTACTTACAGAAGGCAGGGGCTGCCTACCAGTCTCCAAGCCACTCTCTGGCTCTAGAGATTGCCACGTGTGCCCAGCCCTGCCAAGGCCATGACCACCCCTAGTCCTCAGTCTCTAGAATGCCCCGAACGCACCCAGTTTCCTGATTCAGCTTAACCTGTACACTTCTCTCTGACCACAGCTCTCTGCAACCCTATTACCTTCATCACCTAGCCCCCAAACCCTACAATCCACTTTTATATCTGCTTTCACTCCTCCTCAAACTAACATTTATTGAGCTTCACTTGTGTGCCTAGCCTTAAATTAGGGACATGGGGTTAAAACAGCCAAAAGACAGACCACATCCCTGCCCTTATGGAAGGGATATATATTTGAATAAATAATCACCCCGAAAGATATGTAATTACAAACCATAAAAAGCGACAGGCATAAGGTGATAGAAAAAGCAAAATCGGTGATTAGAAATTACATGTGGGATGTGTGATTTGGACCAGGGGAGAGTGGGGGTGGTGTCAGGCAAGATATCCTTAAGAAAATGACCGTATGTGGTACATGTCACCTCAGGACTGAGTGGGAGTTACCGGGCAAAGGAGGGAAGGGCCAGAGTGGTTGGAGCATGATGAGCAAGACAGAGAATGGTAAGAGATGAGGGTCATGGAGGCCAGACCATGCAGGGCCCCAGAGGCCATGTTAAAGATTGGGGATTTTATCTTACAGAGTATAAAGACGCTGCACAGTTTTAAGGAAAGAGTATCATGACCAGCTTTGCCTTTCTACTTGCTTCTATCTGCTCCTCTCACAGTATGGGCACAGACAAAGCTAATCTGAAGCACTCAACAGACTTCAACAATTCAGCCACCACCCCTCTCCCAGCTTCCCACTCAGATCTGGACTTAAGTCAAATAGGTGAAGAAAGGACTGGAGGAAGTAGAACTTACCACTCAGCCACCAGGACTGGGCAGGAGCCCTTTACCAACAGACTTCTACAATTCCCATGGCTCTGAGCCACACTTTGACAGCCTGAGGTATGGGCAGGTGTTACAGTGAGACCTGCCCTAAATACAGCATTTCTGGAAGTGCCATAAACCAAGAACAGACAAGCTGTTTGCCACATTTATCATTTTACAGAGCAACCAGTCTGAACAGAGATATAATGAAGACTCTGTACTTTTTTAAACCATGTTTAGTTCTACCTGAAGCCAACTCCTCTGGTTTAAGGGATAGATAGAAGCAACAAACCCCTGTGTATTTTAACAAATACCGACCAGTGAACAAGAGGGAAACAGAAGTGTAAAACACACCCCCCCCCCATAATCCAAGTGGGTCTCACACACATCCATAAACAGCACAAGAGGAAAGGTAAGTATTAAGTTGTGAGGTACGCACTATATACAGTGCAGGAGCTCAGAGAAAAGTGAGGACTGGAAGGGCTTGGAAAATATAGGATGTAAACTGAAGAGGAGCTAGGACTTGGACAAAAGAAAGTGATATGCCTTGTGCAAAAATCCAGAGGTGGAAGAAGTGTGGGTTACTGGAGAGGGCAGAGGGGTGACCAGCCTGACTGGAGCAGAGGGTTCTCCTACGACCAAGAGCGGTCTCACCACCCAGATAATCTGGAAAGAGAGCAACACGCTTCTCTTGCCTTAGAAGACTAGACATGATAGGAGCCACTCTGCTGAGTAAACTGGCACAATGGAATTCCTTGATTTCGTAGACACAGACGATTCCAGTGGGGAAAGAGCCCCTTCTAGGGCCAGAGAGTTCAGAAACATTGTAATAGGTAAGTCTGGCTAAAACAACCCACAGTTAAAATAAAAAAGGCAGAGAATGAGAACTCTCAGGCTTCCATTTCCTTTTTGGTGGCCAAACAAGGGTTTCATATGCAGGAGCAATATGTCTACCTCTTTCCACTTAATCTGAAAGTCCTACTATCCACTCAGAGCTGCTCTATAGGGCTGGTCTTAACACAGTAAATTGGTTAGAAAAGGGAGAGCTGAGGGAGTCTTCTCCCAAGGATGGGTTGGTCACTGATGGTGAGATGAAACATGAAAACTGTATGTCCAAGAAAGAAAAAGATGGCAGCTGACAGAGCACACAGAGACTCAACCAGTATGTATTAAGTGTCTGTACTTTGCAGTGCAAGAAAACACTGAGAAGCCTGATGGAGGGAAAGAGGAATTAATGGGAAAATGGCTGATTATGGATCATTACAAGGCGAGAAAAGCTGTATGAGTACTACCCTTTTTTACCTGAAGATGGATGATGAGGATGATGATAATAATAATAATAATAATAATAATAATAGTCATTATCTTTGATTTCTTTATAACAAACCTTGATCTTACGGGCATTTTATGTGACCATCTTAGCCGCCTACCTTTCTCTACAAAAATCACTAGTGTATGGTCTGAGTTACCCACTCCATGAACTGGGCAGCAGATTTCTAAAGCTGCAGTTAGAAAAAATTTGAGAACAAAGAAATTCCCTAAGGGAGGCAGCAAAAGCGGAGACCTAGAACATGATAACCCTGGTGCAGTTTTCTACCATTCCACTAGCATACAGCTGGGTAGTTCTACAGATCCCAAATAAGTTATTAGCAGCCATTAATTCAATGCACAGATATTCCTGACAGACTAAAGCTAAGGGAAAAGCTCTAAGACATCTGTCACATTTATCTATTGATCTGGGGATGAAAAATTGAGAAATTCACAAGAAAAGGATGTTAACCAGTCAACCTGATCTAAGAAAAATAAGATCTTGAAGCATGTGAAGTATCTGCTTAGCACAGGAGCTCAGTAGGAACTCAGCTGACTAAACTTTTAAAAATGCATCTTTGTTAAAGGTTATTTTTGTAGAGAACATGTCTATACATATTCAAAAACCTCATTTTCAAATTTATATAAACCAATATGGCATTCTAGAACTTTTTTATTAATCAATTACAACAATGAAATGCATTCTAAATATCAATGAGATGTAATTTCAAACCAAATTATTAATAATTATATACGAGAATTTTTATTTCTTGATATAATGAAAGAAAACATGTTTTTTCTTTAATCAGTTATAATAATTACCATTCATTTCTCTTGGACCTGTGGTTAAGCTACCCAATTTTAAAAACAGTACCACTGGGAAAATCCAAAGAGTTAAGGAATAAGAAGTAACAAATTTAGTATTTACAACTAAATAGCGTCTCTACTTAACTACCCACTTAACTACAGGCATACCTTGGAGAGATTGTGGGTTCAGTTCCAGATCACTGCAGTAACATGAATGGTGAAATAAAGTGAGTCAAATGGATTTTTTAGTTTCCCAGTGCCTATAAAAGTTATGTTTACACATTTCTGTAGTCTATCGAGTGTGCAATAGCATTAGGTCTAAAAAATGTACGTACCTTAACTAAAAATACTTTGTTAAAAAATGCTAACCAACATCTGAGCTTTCAGTGAGTTGTAATCACTAATCACAGATCACTCTAACAAATATAATAATGAAAAATTTGGAAACATTGCTAGGATTACCAAAGTGTGACACAGAGACACAAAGTGAACAAATGTTGTTGGAAAAATGGCACTGACAGACTTGTTCGACAAGCGTTGTCACAAACCTTCAATCTGTCTAACAACACTGTATCTCCAAAGCGCAATAAAGTGAAGCACGATAGACAGAGGTATGCCCGTACTCCTCAATGGGGACAAGAGGCTCCAAAACCCAACTTGGAGCTTTGTTCTTAGACTACTTCTTCATGACAATAGTTGGGTGGTAAAATATATGGACGGAGTTGCTCCACACTTAACACTAACAGTAAAGAGTAAAAACTAGATTACAGTGAGATTATAAATGTGCTACATATTAACTGCCTCTCAACTCCAGATTTTCCCTTCAATATATGTTCTGCCATAATGCACAGCATTCTTTTAGACACATTTCCTCTACAGTCAGCATGATGCTAAATTTGCTCAGGAGAGGGTGCTGGAGGGACACTGCACACGTGAGGGGTCAGGGGTGAGGAAATCTGTTGGAGCTCTGTGCCCGGCAGGCACCCAGAACACGCAGATCCTTAGCAAAGTTGCAGTCTTGCCCTGGCCTGGTGATAGGCTTCCTGTGGCCCTTTTCACATGGAAACCACCATTCCAAAGGCCTTCTGCCCACCCAAGCCTCTGCTCCCTCTACACACCCACACCCGTAACTGCTGCCCGCCTGTGCCCCCCTGCACTCCAGGGGCTTGCCTCCTGCTTGCCAAGCAACTTCATACCAGTACAGCCTGGCAAAGCTGCAAACTTCTCTGCCACCCTGTGGGATGAACTACGCCTCTTCCAACAAAGGGCTGAACCCCCTTTGGGGGGCCTTGGGGAGGGTACTGCCTTCCACCTTTGTCCTTCCTGGGTATTTTCCCTCAGCCCACGGGAACCACACAGGTTTCCTTATATCTCATAGTCACTTATTTCTTAGAGTTTCATAATTTTTTATATTAAACTTCCTGTGTAATCTACTGTGTGGTTTCCATTTTCCTGACTGGACTTAAACTGATTCAGTGTTCAAGTTCAAGGTGTGGGATTTCCTTTAAGCAGTATTTTCCTAATTTGTCTACTGAGAAAATATAAACATTATATCAAGAAATTAAGTTGTATATATTTGGAACATAGACTAATAGATACTAAATGTTATGTATTAAAATACTAATAATTCTTTAAATGTTTACAATTGGAAAACTGATAAACAACTCTAATAATAATAGAGGAGGATATTAGAAGAATACACTCTAAAACCTGTTTTTTTAAAAGAGCATTGTTTTTGCTACTTAATATTTCTATATCAATAATTAATGTTAAAAAATAACACAACAGGGGCGCCTGGGTGGCTCAGTCGGTTAAGTGTCTGCCTTCAGCTCAGGTCATGATCCCAGGGTCCTGGGATCGAGCCCTGTGTTGGGTTCCCTGCTCAGCAGGGAGCCTGCTTCTCTCTCTCCCTCTGCCTGCCACTCCCCTGCTTATGCTCTGTCAAATAAATAAATAAAATCTTTAAAAAAATAACATAACAAGGAGAGCTTATTAAATACCCTTGAGTATTTTCCTCCAAAGGAATGACATATAAAACTACTGAACTAAAAGTGCTTTCCCTGAAAAAACAAGCAGGAAAGAAAATTCTGAACCAGCCTTCATACTAGACCAACATATGTTAATCTTAATTCCAGACTGAAAAATCCAGTGGGTAGGTTGGGAGTAACATTCAGTAGCTTTATGAATGAGAGCACATCATCAACGTGGCTGGCAGAGTATAATAATACAGCTCTTTTCCCTACAGCCTGGAATATAACTGCCTAGGAAGAGAACAATGGAAACAGACAAGGAGGAATCACCCCTACCTGTAAAGCATGTGGAACATAAAATGCAGAATCAATCACTCGAGAAAAGAAATCCTGACTACATGCGACGTTCTAGACAAAACAAGCAGCATGGAAAGGAAGCCTAAGACATTCAGCACCATGATGGGCACTGTGGGAACTTTATACCTGTTTGCCTATGCTGTGTGTGTGGTAATTTAGGACTACAGCATATGCCTGTCTGGTTTTAGAATACTGATACATTGATGAGATTTGGTAATATGATAATACAGATTTTCAAGGCCAAATAAGATTTCTATGGGTTTGATGAATTTTTTAAAATTACCACTTGAAAATATAAGGGAAAAAAGACATTACCAGCACAAGTATGTCCCCTGCAGAAAAACAAAGTCACAGGCCTTTGAGAGACAGGCTAGAGCTAAAAAACACTCCCGAGGACACCAGCCCCACAGCAAGGATGAGGCCTGTCCAGATGCAGCTGTTCTGATGTGCCTGGGATAATCTAAGCAAATAAAACCATCCTGGGTTGGGGTGCTACTGGGTGGGGTGCCTCAGTCGTTAAGCATCTGCCTGCAGCTCAGGTCATGATCCCAGGGTCCTGGGATCGAGCCCCGCATCGGGTTCCCTGCTCAGTGGGAAGCCTGCTTCTCTCTCTCCCGCTCCTGCTGCTTGTGTTCCCTCTCATCAAATAAATAAATAAAATCTTTAAAAAAAAAAAAATCCTGGGAACTATCTAACTATGCAGTTGGCTGGCTCAGAGATCCCCAACCGTTCTTGAAAGAGGCATACCAATTACAGATTTTTAAAGAAATATTGCTAATGAAGAACCAAATGCGGTTTCTTTTGTAGACCATGAGCTTAAAATGTTAGGTGAGATATTCTTGATGGTTTCAGAGAGATTAATGAGGCTTTTATTGCTTCTGTCTGGAATACAAAGCAGACCACATTCGAGTCAAAACAAGTATCTCCAAGAATTCATTGATTAATGCTAATAATTCAGAAAATCTAAAGTTCTCCCATAAAACCTCAAAGGATTACAAAATGATGTGATAAAGGCAAATAGTGTTCTCCTTTACAGTGAACATTTTAATGAACCCAGAGACAAAAAAGATGTATTACTATATTGTAATGCCTGAAGAAACTAATTACAAAACACTCATTTTACTGCTCAGTGGGTGCGATGGTTAATTTCATGTGTCAAGTTGGAGGGTATTTTTGGATGAGACTAACATTACACCAGTGAATTCTGGCTAAAGTATATTGTCCCCATATTGTGGGTGGGCCTCATCTAATCAGCTGAAGGCCTGAACAGAACAAAAAGACCAGCTTCCTTGAACAAGAGGAATTTCTCCAGCAGACTATCTTTGGACTTCATCTGCACCACTGGCTCTCCCGAGTCTCCAGCCTGCCAGCTCACACTGCAGATTTTAGACTCACCAGCTTCACAATTTTATGAGCCAATTTCTTGTATCTTTCTACATACATACAAATCCTATTGTTTCTGTTCTCTAGAGAACCCTGACTAATGCAGTAGGACTCAACTTACCTGTAGTGATAATAAGATATTGGCATGGAAATATAATCAAATATGTCAACTTTAATTTCCACTAGTAGGGAAAAATATCCAACTCCTTATTCCAGTGCCCTTGTTTCTCGATGATACCACCCCAAAAGGGGATCTTCTATCTCATCATCAACTGTCCCTCAGGCCAGCTGGTGAGAAGCCCCAGTCTTATTTCTTTTAAGGACATACATGCATGTATACTATATATTTTAAATAGATTAAATTATATAGCTAGGTCTAGTCTAATTCCCATATAACAAAATGATGGAATTCATATACATTGATGGGTTATTTTCAGATTTTTCCATCAGGTTTTCTAATATATATTGTCAGCATGATTTTTCCGCATTTACTTTGATTATCAATAATGTAGATTATTAAATGTTTTTAAATACTAATTTTTTCCCTGACATTATCCTTTATGCATTTTCATTCTGGTTGTGACAGTGAATAAGGCCAAACTGCATTCTAAGTCTTATGTTCCAATTCAGTGTTGTAAAATCAAATTAAAAGTATGTTAAGTACCTAAAATATTTTGAGTTATTTCACTTATTTTCAATTGTTTTGTTAAAGTAGTTTGAGTTTTGATACTGTGGTTCATAGGATTCTAGTTCAAATTTTGCATCCTTTTTCTAGATACACAGTGCCTATGTAACTCAAGATCATCATTAGAAAATGGCTGTCATTTCTATCTCGGGTAACAGTCCAGAAATAACAACTGCAATACAATGTGGCAAGTGTGGTAACAGGATGATGTATAGAGCACAGAGAAAGAACAAAGAAAGAGGAGAGGAATCAACCACAGGAGGGCAAGTGGTTCGGGAAACACTTGTAAGAGATGATGTCTGAGCTGAGTCTGGTGGCTGGAGGCTTGATGGGGCTGGAAAAGATCAGGCATCCCCAGCAGACAGTGTGGTGTGTAAAAGCACAAGGATGCAGAAGAGCAAAGGTTTTCAGAGAATTAAAGCACTTTAGCACCACTTTAAAATGGTAGGTGTAAGAAGGAAAACAGCCCAAATAGATGAGCAGGGGCTTGGCCACAAAAGGCTGTGTTAGGCTATCCCATAGAGATTGGATATAGAGATTTTATCCAGGAGGTAATGGGGAATCACTGAAGGATCCTGAGTAAAGAAGAATGGGGCCCTAGAATATTCGTGTTTTAGAAAGATCACTCTGTCAACAGTATGAAGTAAGATGAAAGGGTGGGGAGGACAACTTAGGTTGCAGGAGAGAGATGAAGAAGAGCCTGCATTAAGGCAGTGGCAAAGGCGTAGGTTAGAAAGGGATAAATTCTGTGAGACTTGATCATTTGATATGTAAGGGGATACAGGATCTCAGGAATCCATAAGGTATTTGAGGCCATGAATATGAATATTATCATCCCTGACAATGTATGCTATGAACAGTAATAATCAATTGGAGGGGGAGAGGAGCAGGACCTATGTGGGAACATATCAGGACCTCAAGGGGAAAGTATATGTAGTTTTAAAAAGCATGCTAACATCAGAATTAAAGTTTATACTTAGCAACTCAAGACATTTATTTAAAGGCTCAAGTCTGCACGGAGACGTACACATGTGAATGTACATGCATGGTTATGTACTTAATTGCCCCCACAGGATAACTGTTCGCTGAGTCCCTCTGAGGACCCATGTCTTTAACTCTATCTTGCCTCAGATGCACTTACATTCTAGGGAAGATACCAAAAGGATATAACATATAACCCATCATTCCCTCCCAGCAGTGCCTAAATTCAGGTTCCAGGGAAATGGAAACGGCCCAAGTTCCTCTCAATGCCCCCATCCACACACACACACAGGACAGAGGCAGTCCCAGGTTGCACTGAGTTCCTCAAGATAGATATGTAAGCTAAGCTCTAGTAGAGATCTAATATGATACCTAAGACTTGTTACTCTCTCTTCAAAACTAACTCCCTTGCAGCAAGATGTAATAAAAGGACACTAGGGTAATAGCTACATAATCAGTTAGGCAAAGGCCTGTTATACTTCCTATTTTATATCATTAAACAGCTCAATTACCATACCTTACTGATTCAAATAATAAGAGTGCTTTCCACCACTGATAGTTTCCCCTTAATTATGGGTCAGGGGGAACATTTTGTTCTGTGTCTAACATTATCCTCATTTTGTTTTTATTATTCTATTAATTTATTTTGAGTGTAGTTGGCAATGTTACATTAGTTTTAGGTGTACAACATAGTGATAAACTTGTCAAAGTTTATACATTATGCTATGATCACTACAAGTGCTATCATCTGTCACCATGTGATGCTATTACAATACCACTGACTATATTCCTTATGCTTTGCCTTTTAATATTATTCTCATTTTAAAATAAAAAAACTTTAAAATTAAGGAATTACTTAAAAAGTTTCCAATTTTTGGGGCACGTGGGTATACCAGAGAGAGTGCTGTTACTAAATACAACAGTAAATATTTTTATAGTGAATATTTTTAAACAATGTATTTCCTTTTTTAAAAAAATCGGGATGTTTATGCAGTATTAGTAATGCCTAAGGCAGCATATACCCATATTGCAACTGGATTAAAACACTGAATAAAAAAAAATGGCAGGGGCGCCTGGGTGGCTCAGTCGTTAAGCATCTGCCTGCAGCTCAGGTCATGATCCCGGGGTCCTGGGATCGAGTCCCCGTGTTGGGCTCCCTGCTCAGCGCGGAGCCTGCTTCTCTTTCTCTGCTGCTCCCCCTGCTTGTACTCGCTCTTTCTCTAATAAATAAATAAAATGTTTAAATTTTTAAAAAGGCAAAGACAGTTACGTGAGTAGAGGACATGATCATCACTGCTGTGTGGCACAGTCCATATGGAGCATGGCTTTGGAAGAGGAAAGGCAGTCGAGCTACCACTGCCGTCATATATAAGGTGTTAAACAGCTATAAATTAAAGTAAGTCTGTCTTCATGGAAACAGTCTGGAGAGGTTATGCTACTCTAACTACAAAAGTATTTCCTTTAATATGTCCACCCAACAGCTACTCTGAGGTCCCTAAAAAAATTCCCTGCCATAAAAGAACACAAGAGCAATAATGGATTGACGGAAAAGCTGTTTTAAAATTTTTTTATTTTGGGCACATTAGGTAACTCAAAGTAAAGTCAAGAAAATACTGATTTTAAAATTAAATTTACTAGGGTGCCTGGGTGGCTTAGTCATTAAGCATCTGCCTTCAGCTCAGGTCATGATCCCAGGGTCCTGGGATCGAGCCCCGCATCAGGCTCCCTGATCCTCAGGGAGCCTGCTTCTCCCTCTCCCTCTGCCGTTCCCCCTACTTGGGCTTGCTCTCTGTCAAATAAATAAATAAAATCTTTTAAAAAAACACAAAAATTAAATTTGCTAGAAGAGTATGTTTGCTTTGGGAATCTCCCCTAAAATTAGTAATTCATTTAGCACACATTTATTTAGAGACCCCCCCCCACACACACAGGAAGGTTCTTGGCCTACTATAAGCTCACCCATTAAAACTTAACTATAAAGGAAGGAGTGCTAATAAATGACCCAAATATATGGAGGATTTTTTTTAAGATTTTTAAAAAATTAACATAGAATGTATTATTTGTTTCAGAGGTACAGGTCTGTGGTTCACCAGTCTTACACAATTCACAGCACTCACCATAGCACATACCCTCCCCAATGTCCATCACCCAGCCACCCCACCCTCCCACCCCCCACCACTCCAGCAACCCTCAGTTTGTTTCCTGAGATTAAGAGTCTCTTACGGTTTGTCGCCCTCTCTGGTTTTATCTTGGTTTTTTTTTTTTAAGATTTTATTATTTATTTATTTATTTATTTATTTGACAGAGAGAGAACACAAGCAGGGGGAGCAGCAGAGGGAGAGGGAGAAGCAGGCTCCCCACTGAGCAGGGAGCCAGACATAGTAAGGCTTGATCCCAGAATCCAGGGATCATGACTGGAGCTGAAAGTGCACTGAGCCACCCAGACGCCCATATATGGAGGATTTTAAAAGAAGTGTAGCTATAAATCTAAGTGGTTAAAGTGTTACACTAGCAGGAGGCTGCATGGTGCAATGAGATACACATTGGTTAAGTTCTGGTCAGATGCTTACCTCAGTAAAAGGTGCAGTTGCAGAAACCATAGGTTAAAGAATATGTAGAGGATTTAAACACACTGGCAAAAATCAGAAGTATTTTTTTAAAATCAGAAGTATTTTTAAACTTCAGTGTTTTACCCTATTAAAGAAAGTTTAACAACAAAAAAGAAAAAACTTACCTAGAAAAAAGAAGCCTGACAGTCATAACTTTCTAGTAGAGTATTTTTAAATTTTCTTTTGTTTTTATGAGTTTGTTGTGTTTTGATGAATACTTGATGAAGTGTATTCTTCATTAATGCTGATGAAGAGATAAACTTTTAAGTAGTTTTATTAAAAGACTGCCTCTTCTGGCTAATACCAGTGTCTCTGGCATTCCCTTTCCCTAATTTGAATTTGTAGCTTTTAACTGGTTTGAGATGGCTTGTTTCTAAAGCATTCATAGAAATAAAAGGAGCCTTTGCTATTATCTAATCTAATCCTCTTATTTTACAGATAAAAAAGCCACGGTCCAGAAAAGTAAAAGATCAATACCCACTTTTCTTGAGCCCAACAAGAAATCTCACGAAATCTGTGTTAGCTTCCTATAGCTGCCATAACGAATCACCACAAATCTAGTGACTTAAAACAACGGAAATTTATTCTCTCACAGCTCTGGAGGCCGGAAGTCCAAAATCAAGGTGTCAATAGGGCCATCCTCCCTCAAGGCTCTAGGGAAGAATCAATCCTTCCTTGCTTCTTGGAGCTTCTGATGACTCCAGGCTTCCTTGGCCTATGGCTACAGAATTCCAATCTCTGCCTCTGTCTTCACAAGGCCTTTTTATGTCTTCTCTTCTGTCTCTTAGAAGACATCTGTCACTGGATGTAGGGCCCACCTGAATAATCCAGGATGATCTTACCAGTTTAACTGAATTACACCTTCAAAGACTTTTTTTCCAAACAAGGTCACCTTCACAGTTTCCAGGGGTTAGAATTTGGACATATTTTGGGGGATGCCGTTCAACCTATGAGAGACTCTAAAGAATAATCAGTCAATTAGCAGGAAGTAATATCAGATTCTCTTTCTCTATGACAGAGAAGCAGTGAAGAAACAAAAGCGGAATTGGATGATAAAAGTAGAGACAGTGGTAAACGCTGAAGGTAGTAAGGGAACAAAAGGAGAAGACAGCTAGAAAAGGCTTCATAACTTTGTCAAAGATCAACTTCGAAATAAGATACCTGGCAATTCTACAAAATATTGTATCATGCAAGTTGCATGCATATCTGCTGTGATTGTGAAACAGTCAAGTATTTTAAACTCAAATTTCTCAAAAGGGAGTCCAGTTTCCAAAACATGTTTTAATTGGGATATCCCTGGAATGCAGCCAAGGGAAAGACCCCGGTAGTCCTACATTTGCCAGCAAAGACAGCCTGAAGATGTACAACTTGGAGGCTGACTCACTCTTACTCTAAAAATATGTGGAATTTCACGTGTAGTGAAATGTACGGATTTAAGCCTTGATGGAAAGCAACATGCTCAGGTAGAAGGTAAATAACAGCTTTTATCAACGGAAACCCAAAGACTTAAGCGAACTTTATGCAGCTCTTCCTTTAGAAAAGTTAAGTCTTCAGTTTCCCTTTCTCTCAAATTCCTCCCAGTCCCAAGACTTTGGCAGGTGTCACTGATGACTTTTGTATCATATACATGGTAGTCCCTTGTGGCTCATTTTGTGACAATATTCTGACTCTATCAAGAAACTGACTGAGTGGTCATTTGCCAGGTGGCTCTCATTCCCTTACTTCCCAGCAAGAATCCCTTTTCTCTATTCTCACTCTCTTTCATCCTGCTTTAGATTGGAAACACTCTGCTTCTATTGCCAAATAATTCCAGTATTCTCAAATTTCACTAGAAAACTTATTTCTGTGAAGTGTTCAACAAATAATTCATATTAGCATTTCTAG
The DNA here is from genome assembly GCF_004348235.1 of Phoca vitulina. NCBI lineage: Eukaryota > Metazoa > Chordata > Mammalia > Carnivora > Phocidae > Phoca > Phoca vitulina. The sequence continues at coordinate 58,182,820 of NW_022589711.1, read as the reverse complement.
TAGCCTAGAAAAATTATGCTTATGGTATTTACATATTTAACCTATTTTCATCCAGCTTACTTTAAGCATTTAAAAAATAATTATAAAATATTTGTCTTACACAAAAGTATAAAGAAAAATATAAAGAACTCCCAGTTTAAAAAACAAATAAAAAATAAATCTAGCAATATAGTTGAAGTCTCTCTGTTTATTCATTCCCAATTTCATTCCCCTCTCTCTCTCCCTACCCCATCACTGCCAAGAGATAACTTCTACCTTAAACCTGTAACTATTTTTCATTATATCTCTAGACTTTATATGTCTAGACTAATTAAAATATTTTACTTTTTTGTATAGTATATACTGCCAAACCAACTCTAATAAATAATAATTAATAATGATCATGGTACTTAAGAAAAATTCCAGAATCTGCAAATTCAGAAAAAAATTCCCATGACATTATTTTAAAACCTGAGTCACTGAACAGGAGTTAAATTTTTAACAGTTTTATTCCAAACTGGTAACTGCCATTTGACATGCACACAAATCCTACAGAGAACTGTAGCAAAAACAAAGTAGCATATCTAATATTTGCCTTCCTGTGGGAGCTTTAATCTAGACTAGAAAAAAGGGTACACAATATATAGAAAGTTAAAATGAAAGACAAATGAGAATCCTAAAGAATTAACTGTGCCATATTTTTTTGATAGAATTATAAGAATAGGCATTGAAACAAACATGATTGCCTAAAGAGAATATTCCTTGTTTCAAACATGGCTGAAAATAGCAGTGTCTTCATTCCTGCCTCATCTGAGATTTATTTAGGAAGAAGTTAGGAAAACCTTATCCAGTCATAAAATAATGGACAAGCATATAAGGGACTATAAATAACACTAGTAGAAACATTTAATGAAATAATTCTATTTGTTAGTCATAGCTTCAATTACAATTCATTATAAAACAGTGCCAAAAGGAAATTCCAGTTGTGATATATATGGGGGAAAAAAAAGACACAGTGGGCTATTAATACCAGAATATAAAACAGTAGTTAAGCCAACCCGTATTTATTAAGCACTTCTTAAGTGCCAGGGAGAGAGCTATGTAGGGCAGGGAAGGGAAAGGTACATAACTTAATCCTGGGAATATAATAGGCCCTGCCCTTACAGCTAGAAGCTGAAACAGTAATTTAAATTTCAAATAATACTAAGTTGATTACTATAAAATAACTAAATGAACACAAAAATAACTAAAAGAACATAACTGGATTAAGTAATTTTGTCTCAAGTTTTATTTATATATTGAGAAATATTAGGATTACATTAAAAGGACTCAAGTAATTATTCAGAGATTTGAATAAATGGAAATATCCAAGAAGAATGAGTAGCATTTTTCCTGATATTCCTTACCACATAAACATATCCCTAGAGGCTACCTCTACAGTAAACTACAGAAATGAATTAAAGCAGCTCAGATTTTCAAGGCGTTATAATTTTAAGTGGTAGCAATATCTAGCTTTTAATAATTAAAGATTCCCCATCAGACCTACCTAAAGTACTTCAGTTAAAATGAGTTCATGTATATGAAAGCAGCTAGCATCACAATTGCCAGACAGTGGATTCTTAGTAATATAAGTTAAAACAACAACAGCAATTAACCTTATCTAAGGAGCAATAGATAAAGGAAACTATACAACAGGCACAGAATTTTACTGACTGAAAAACCTTTGGAAGTGATCTTGTCTAACCCCTTAATTTTAAAAGATAGAGAAACTGAGGCCAAATGATTTAGCCAATTAGCACCAGAGCCAGGATTAAAATCCAAGTCTCCTAAAATAAGACTAGTGCTTTTGCAAATTCTTTTGTTGGGCTAAAGTTTTGGGAGGAAAAAAAAAAAAAGCCACCAAAAGCTTTGTTTTCAATAAGCAAATATTCTGGATTCTGAGGCAGAAAAAGCCCAGATTCTTACTCTAGCTGTCACTAATCATAGCCTTAGGTGAGTCACCAATTTTTCTATATAAAATGAGAAGATTAGACTGGATCAGTCATCCTCAATCTTGGCTATGCTGTTGAATCCTCTGAGTGGCTTTTTAAGAACAGCAACACCCAGGTCCTACCCCATACAGATTTTATTTTAAATGGTCTGGGATGGTTCACTGGCATCAATATTAAAGTTTCCCACGTGATTCCAATGTGTAACCAAGACTGAGGCCCACTGGACTAAATAATATTTAAAGGTCCCTTTTATCATATAAAATTTGAATTTATTCTTCCTTGTTTTGTTTGTAACATTAGTTAACACTAATGGGTATATTAGACACAATAAATGCACACAAATCCAGAAAAAAAGTCTGTTTTAGACTCTGTAGACATTCATGTATGTGCAAATTCTACACCATAATCCCTTAGCATTTATTGAGTCCTATTAAAAAGAAACCTTCTTCTTCCCTGGTGTATCTTTCTCTATGGAGGGAACTCAATTAGTATCAAATTCTTGGCCCTCTCAATCTATGCCTTTCCTCCCTCCATCCAAGGAGACAGACTGGTTTATTAGTTGGCAAATTTGGAGGAATACACTGTATATGCTTGGCTCAGCTCCCTCCATTCGCCTCTCGGGAATGAGCCAACCACAGAGATCACATTCTGACCTAGTTCTCTAAGTCTCTGTACTGGGACTCCTTTCAGTCCAATGCTGTATGACTGCTATAAGCCTTCTAATTCTGAGGTTAAGAATTTAGAAACCCACCAGGCAGCAAATACAAGCTGCAACCCTCTAATTTAGATTTTATTAGAAAAAGGTAGTATTTTGGTTCCCAAATATTTATTCTTATTTCTCAACTGGTTCAGAACTCAGTAAATGAAGAGCAATGCTGTTTCACTGGGTCCTCCCAGATAGCTCAACAAGGCCTACCCTATTTGACAATACCACAGGAATACAACGATGATATGCTTATCATTTGGTAATGTTCAGAGTGAGTAAATGAACAAATAAATATTATAGTTGTTATGAACTGAATGTTTGTGTCCTCCCAAAATTCATGTTAAAATCCTAACACCCCTTTTGATGGTAATAGGAGGTGGGACTTTTGGGAACTAATTAGGTAATGAGGGTGAAGCCCTAATGAATGGGACTGGTGGCCTTATAAGAAGAGACATGGGAGAAATGATCTCTCCTCATCTGAGGTTACAGCAAAAAAGTGGCCATCTATAAACCAGGAAGAGGGCCATCATCAGAACACAACTGTGCTGGCACCCTGATCCTGAACTTCTAGCTTCCAGAACTATGAGAAATAAATATGTTGTTGTTCAAGCCACACTGGTATATTTGTTACAGATATATTCAAGGAATGTATTTTACCTAAAGGAAGTCTTTCTTTAAAAAAGATTTTATTTATTCATTTGAGAGAGACAGATTGAGAGAGCGAGCATGAGTGAGGGAGAGGGGCAAAGGGAGAGGGAGAAGCAGACCTCCTGCTGACCAGGGAGCCTGATGTGGGGCTCAATCCCCGGACCCTGGGATCATGACCTGAGCTGAAGGCAGACACTTAACCGACTGAGCCTCCCAGGCGCCCCTAACCAAAGTAAGTCTTATCAACCTTGCCTTAATTCAGGGTTTTTCAACCTTATCCTTATTAACGTTTTGGGCTGAATAATATCTTCCCTTTTTTTAAACCACTTTGTTGAGGTTATGACTGACATACAAAAAGCTGTACATATTTAATGTATACAACATGGTGAGTTTGGAGATAAGTATATATCCATGAAACCATCACCATAATCTACTCATTAATCATATCCATCACTTCCAAAAGTTTGGGCTGACTAATGCTTGTTGGGGAGGGCTGTCCTGTACATCTAGTAAGTTTAGCTGCGTCCATGGCTCTTACTCATTAGATATGAGTAGCAATTCCCCCAGTTGTAACAACCAAAAATATCTCCAGACACTGCCAGATGTCCCCCAGGTAGCAAAATCACCCAATGTTGGGAACCACTGCCTCAATTTGATGTGTCAGGATGGGAAAGTAAAGTGTGACTACGTGTTGAAAAAGCAAACACAGAATCATGGATTACGATAGCCAGAAAAGTCTTTACAGCTCAGCTAGTCCAGTACTTTGCATTTTTAAATGAGAAAGTACAGTTATGGAAATATTAATATTTATTGCAAGCCACTCATTGAGGCAGAACTTCTTACATTTAAAATCAGCAACCCTGTCAATAAAAATGCAAAAAGAAGCATAAGGTAGGAATTCCCTAGTTGTCTTTCCTCCTGAAAACAGTATTATTTCAAGAGTTGTGCCATATCACTTTAAAATATATGAAATACATTTCCTCCAGTTCTTCCTCTTATAAAACCTGTGAGAAATCTTTAGAAGCCATGCCTACACTACTAAAGGTAAAAACCATGGTTCTCACCATATGTGTATATCACAAATAAATACAGAAGAATAGCCACTGATGTGACAGAAATAAAGGAACTAATATATTAATAAAAAGTACAGAACCCATCATGTATTACTTGGCAAAGAAGCAAGTAGGTATTAATATGTAGTCTTGCCTCCTCTAACCTATCCTCCACAGTAACCTTTCTCAAAAAGATCCTTCTAAAACACAGATCTGATTATGTTTCCTTCAGCCTGGCTTCAAATCCTTCAAAGGATCACAATATCCATCATCTTCAAGATAAAAACCAAACTTCCCAGTTTCCATGATCCTGCTCCTGTGCACCTCTCCAGCCTCATCTCCTTTCCTTCTCCCATACATACCTTAAATTCCAGCCATTCTGTACTCCTTGAATAACTCTAAAGATACCCAAGAACCCATATTTAGTAAGCACAGGAAAAAAAGTGAGATCAATACAACTGCATGTAATGCTTGTTTATGAACCCATCCTTCACTTGTCAGATCTGGTGTGACTTCCTCAAGGAACACTGCCCCAAACCCAACTCTGTTACATGTTTTCACAACACCATGGACCTCTCCTTCATCACATTTATCACAACTCTAGTTTTTACAATTATTTGTGTGGTTATCTTACTCATCTCTTTCTCCATACAGACTGTAAACTCCAATAGGGCAGGAAGTATGTTTATACTTGCGACATACTGTCCAATATGTCCCCAATGTAGATTTCACTTATGCTTGGCATACAGTAGATGCTCAATGAATATTTATCAAATAAATAAATGAGTATTCTTTTACATCTCCAAGTCTTTTCAGGGTGGTATTTCCTATCTGTAATGACCCTCTTTTCCTTCTTTATCTGGTCAGTTCCTGTTTTCCTTTAAAACTCAGCTCAGCATCCTTCACTTAGGGATCATCGTGATCCCTAAGGCCAAGTGAGATACTCCACTTCTGTGCTCTCACAGCATCCTGGACATAGTTTATACAGCATGTATCTTTGACTGTAGTTTTCTCTGTACTTGTCTCTCTCTCCCTGTCTCTCCCACCAGACTGCAGGCTCCTTGAGGATAAGGGTTATGCCAATCATCTGGTATGCTCTGCAGGCAGCACAAGCGCCCGACACAGAGGGGGCACCCAGTTAACGTTTGAATGAATACAGAGGTGCATACGCTGCACTTTACTACACAGGTTCCCACCTGTCTGCAGAAACCCCTGCTGAGGGAAAACATAAGGACAAAATAAAGCCCCAACATTTAAATTACACTACAGCTTATCCAGAAAGGACTGTGACCTAACAAAATTGCTTTTAACAAATTTTTACCAATATTTTCCTCGGTGTGCTTTAAGAATAACAAAACTTTACAGTAACAGAACACTAAATACAAATTTAAAAATAATTTAAATAATAAATCAGTTCTAAAAAAATAAGAAAGTTAAATGTTGCACTTAGTGCAAGCTGAGTCATTTTAAAATAGTGATAGCTCAAGAACCACTCTACCATGTTATTCCATTACTGAAAGGATAATTTACCTTAAGAATTCCACTGCAAATAATGTTAACCCTTTATGGACAACGTAATGATATCTGTAAATTTTTCCTATGTGCTTATATTGAGGGAAGAGTTGGGTTGCTAAACAACTTCACTTTTCTTAACACATAGTCTATCCCTCTAGACTTCTGAAACATTAAATGCTATTCCAATGATTCTTTAATAGACATAATTAGAACAATATAAGGACAGAAGTTCATGTTATTTGGCTGCTTCTATCACAACTCATAAATGACTGCACATTTGCCCTGCTTATAAGCTAGTTTTTCCTTAACCAAGAACACGTGAAGCTTTCAAGAAATAAATAAAAGGTTAATGCCAAGACACTGACTGCCCTTTTCTCTACCTTACAACCTTATTTAAAATACAGTAAAATGAAAACTCAATGAAGAGGGGAAGGCAGGGATAAGACCTAAAAGAAGTATAATGGCAAAAAACTCAGTCTCATTCAAATCTGAATAAATAATCCATTGCCAGATCACTCTATTTTACTGAACAACAGCAACAATCAGATTATACTAATTTAGGAATTTTTGAGTTTCTTTCTTGTATCTGATGTGATTCATGAGGTAAAAATACTCTTCAATAAGCTGTCTTTGTCTAGTTTCTACTTCTACATGCAACCCATGATCTCCACTCTTACCCCGGGCTGGGTTAAAACCCCAGAGGCCCATCTCCAGTCCAATTACTGTCTCATGGGCCTCTGGACTTTAACTTCCAATCCTGGAGTTCCCTCTGGCACCAGGAGATTTGCCTTTCCTGCCTTCAAATGTGGCTATACATGAAAAGAGTTTTTGTTGTTGCTATATTTAATCCAAAATTTATCTGGGTTTTCAGCAGGAGAAGGATATTCCTTTATCTTTGAATTCCATTATCTCACCTGGAAATTCCTTACTGTTAGAAGTTACTCTTCAGTATGTTACCTGTAGCATTAAAGTCCTCACTAAAGTCCCTTAAAAACAAAAGTATTAATTACTTTCTAAGCAGACTTTGTCCCTCTTCCCACCATCAATGCTTATTGATCCTAATGACTGACTGATGATAAATTAGCTCTAACATTTCATTTCCAGTTTACTACTACTTGATATTAGACATCCAATGTCAAATCTAAACACTGCACCATATCTCATGACATATTCAAATGTGAAAATGAACTGAAAAGGCATGTCTGATTATGAAGTTTTAAGTTAGGTTTTCAATTCATCTAATTCTGAAATGGTCACGGAAGTATACCACTTCTCTATTTTTAGTTTTATGTCTCTTGGTTGTATTGCAGTTTTTAGAATTTCAGGTACTTTCAGAAAAATAAAGCTAAGTTTTATAAAGTGTCTTACAAAGATCCTATACTTGTGTGCGCCTGGGTGGCTCAGTTGTTAAGCGTCTGCCTTCGGCTCGGGTCATGATCTCAGGGTCCTGGGATTGAGCCCCGCAGTCAGGCTCCCTGCTCGGCGGGGAGTCTGCTTCTCCCTCTCCCTCTGCCTGCCGCTCTGCCTACTTGTGCTCTCTCTCTCTCTGTCAAATAAATAAAATCTTTAAAAAAAGAGAAAAAAGATCCTATACTTGTTCATATAATAATAGCAAAACTGCAGATTACTCGAGATGCAGGATTGCTAATGGGAAAAGGGTAATTTGGCAAGTATAAACACATTTCTGCCTAATGGAGAATATATGCAATGGAGCACGCACACACACACACACACACACACACACACGTATACATATACCATACATATGGTTATATAACTCCTAGAAAGAGCCAAATATAGAAAATTTGTTCATTCAATAAATATATACTATATGCCAGACATTGTATTATTGAATGCTAACCATTCAATAGAAAACAGATAAGACCCCTTTACCTTCATAAGATTGGCATTCCAATGGGAGATGGTAGAAAGTACAGGCATACCTTATTTTATTGCACTTTGCTTTATTGAAATTCACTGACATTGCATTTTGTACAAATTGAAGGTCTGTGGCAACAAACTTTTTTCATTTATTCTATTTATTATGGTGATCTGTGATCAGTGGTCTTCGATATTACTATTATAAACCACATCCATATAGGGCAGCAAACTTAATCAATAAATATTGTGTGTGTTCTGATTGCTCCACTGACCAGACATTCCCCTGTCTCTCTCCCTCTCCTCAGGACTCCTTGAAATATTGAAATTAGGCCAATTAATAACCCTACAATGGCCAATAAGTATTCAAGTGAAAGGAAAAGTTGCACGTCTTTCACTTTAAATCAAAAAGTAGAGATGATTAAGCTTAGTGAAGGCATGTCAAAAGTGAGACAAGTCAAAAGTTAGACCTCTTGCACAAAACAGTTATCCAAGCTGTTAATGCAAAGGAAACGTTCCTGAAGGAAATGAAAAGTGCTACTCCAGTGAATACTCAAATGATAAGAAAGCAAAACAGGCTTATTCCGGATGTGGAGAAAGTCTGAGTGGTTTGGATAGAAAATCAAAGCAGCCACAACATTCCCTTAAACCAGAGCCTAATCTAGAGCAGGACCCTAACTCTCTTCAATTCTGTGAAGACTGAGAGAGGCAAGGAAGCTGCAGAAGAAAAGTGTGAAGCTAGCAGAGGTCAGTTCATGAGGTTTAGGGAAAATAAGCCATCTCCATAACATAAATGTAAGAGGTGAAGTAGCAAAGTGCTGATGCAGAAGCTGTAGCAAGTTACCCAGAAGATTTAGCTAAGCTAATTCATGAAGGTGGCTATACTAAACAACAGATTTTCAGTGTAGATGGAACAGCCTTCTATGGGAAGAAGATGCCATCTAGGACTTTCATAGCTAGAAAGAAAAAGTCAATGACTGGCTTCAAAGCTTCAAAGGACAGGCTGACACCCTTGTAAGGGACTAATGCAGCTGGTGACTTTTAAGTTGAAGCCAGGGCTCATTTGTGATTCCAAAAATCCTAGGGCCCTTAAGAATTATGCTAAACCTATTCTGCCTGTGCTCTACAAACAGAACAACAAAGCCTGGATAACCGCACATCTGTTTACACATGGTTTACTGAATATTTTAAGCCTGCTGTTGAGACCTACTACTCAGAAAAAAAAGATTACTTTCAAAATAGTGCTGTTCATTGACAATGCACCTGGTTACTCAAGAGCTCTGATGGAGATGTACAGTTAGATGAATTTTATTTTCATGCTTGCTAACACAACATCCATTCTGCAGCCCATGGATCAAGGAATAATTTTGACTTTCAAGTCTTATTATTTAAGAAATACATTTCATAACGCTATAGCTGCCAGAAATAGTGATTCCTCTGATGGATCTGGGCAAAGTAAATTGAAAAGCTTCTGGAAAAGATTCCCCATTCTAGATGCCATTAAGAACATTTGTGATTCATGGGAAGAGGTCAAAATATCAACATTCACAGGAGTTTGGAAGAAGCATATTCCAACCCTCATGACTGACTCTCAGGGGCTCAAGACTTCAGTGGAGGAAATAACTGCAGATGTGGTGGAAATATCAAGAGAAGTAGAATTAGAAGTTGAGCCTGAATGGCTGAAGTCTCATGAAAAAACTTTAAGATTTATTTATTTTATTTGAGAGAGAGAGAGAGCACGTGCATGCGTGTGAGTGGGGGAGGGGCAAAAGGAGAGGGAGAGAGAATCCTCAAGCAGACTCCCCACAGAGCGTGGAGCCCACCACAGGATCTGACACAGGGCCCAATCTCAGGACCCTGAGATCGTGACCTGAGCCGAAACCAAGAGCTGGCCCCCTAACTGACTGAGCCACCCAGGTGTCCCTCATGATTAAACATTAATGGATGAGGAGTTGCTTCTTATGGATGAGCAAAGAAAGTGGTTCGTTGAAATGAAATCTATTCCTGGTGGAGATGCTGTGAAGACTGTTGAAATGACAACAAAGGATGTAGACTATGACATCAACTTGGTTGATAAAACAGCAGCAGAGTTTGAGAAGACTGACTCCAATTTTGAAAGAAGTTCTACTGCAGGTGAAATGCTTTCAAATAGCATCACATGCTATAGAGAAACTGTTTATGAAAGGAAGAGTCAATCAATGCAGCAAACTTCACTGTCTTATTTTAAGAAATCGCCACAGCCACCCCAGCCTTCAGCCACCACCACCCTGAACAGTCAGCAGCCAGCAACATCCAGGCAAGACCCTCCACCAGCAAAGAGACTACGACTTGCTGAAAGCTTGGCTGATGGTTAGCATTTTTTAGCTATAAAGTATTTTTAAATTAAGGCATGTACATTTTTTAGACATATGCTGCTGCACACTTAAAAGACTATAGTACAGTGTAAACATAATTTTTTATGCACTAGAAAACCAAAAAATTCGTTTGACTTGCTTTACTGCAATATTCACTTTATTGCAGTGGTCTGGAACTAAACTTGGGATATCTCCCAGTTATCTCCTGTATAGTAAACAAACATGCAAAGCAAATAAACAGAGATTAGGATTATAGTTAAAAGGAAATAAGCATGATTCTATCACAGAAAGGGCCCATTCTAGATAATCAGGAAAGGCGTCTGTGAAGAAAAGACTTGAAGGACAAGAAGGGTATTTACTAGAAGTTTACAGCATGGGGGGCTGGAGGGCAAAAGAGTGGTAGGATACCAAGGGGTATGAGAATATTCAAGGCAGAGACAACAGCAAGAACTATGGTTTATACCAAGAAAGCATGTTAGGAGTTCCACAAACTAAATTAAGGCTAGTCTGATGTATAGCAGAGGAGGGAGAGTATTAACAAGATGTGTGAGACTGGAGAAATGACAAGGTCAGATCATGCAGGACAATCAAAGAAAGTCACAATACCAAACTGCATAAAAATGCAAAGCCCAACAATATACTGTCTACAAGAAACCTACTTAAAACATTAAGACATAACGGGTGCCTGGGTGGCTCAGTCAGTTAGGTGTCTGCCTTCAGCTCAGGTCATGATCCCGGGGTCCTGGGATCAAGTCCCATATCCGGCTCCTGGCTCAGCAGGGAGCCTACTTCTCCCTCTCCCCATACTCCTCCCCCTAGCTCATGCTCTCTCCCTCTCTGCCAAATAAATAAATACAATCTTAAAAAAACAAACAAAACAAAACAAAAAAACATTAAGACATACTGGTTAAAGTAAAAGGATAAAAAATATATATACCATATAAACATTAAGCAAAAGACAGCTGCAGTGACTATAATATCAAAGTAGATTTCAGAACAAGGGTAAAGGATAAAGGATAAAGAGGGATGTTACATAATGTTCCTTACATAAAAGGAGAAATTGACCAAGAAGACATAATAATCCTAAATATGTATAAACCTGACAACAGAGCTTCAAAATACATGAAGGGAAGTCAAACCCCTCAAATTGATCTGCAAAATCCAATCCAAATCCCAGGAGACCTGTTTTGTTTTACAAATGGAGAAGCCTATTCTAAAATATGTATGGAAAGAAAAAGGAACTACAATAGCCCAAACAATAAAGAACAATAAAGCTGGAGGACTCACAATGCTTGCTTTCAGGCCTATAACAAAACCACAGTAACCAAGACACTATGGTATTGGTGGAAGGGAATAGTTGGCTTCAGCATGTTTATAGCCAGTAGATTTTCAGCAGAGCCCAAGGCAATTCAATGGAGAAAGGAGTCTTCAACAAAGGGTGCTGATACAACTGAATATCCATGTGTTTTAAAAAAGAAATCTCAACTAATACCTAACACCATACACAAGGGATAAATGAACTTGAAATGGAAGAATCACAGAATTAAATATGAAATTTATACTATAAAGCTTCTAGAAGAACACATAGGAGGAAATATCTGTGACTTTGGAGTAGGCAAAGAATTCTTAAAGGGAACACAAAAAGCATAAACCATAAAAGAAAAAGTTGTCAAAATGGGTGTCATCAAAATTTAAAACTCCTTTCTAGACACTACAATGAAAAGACAATCCACAGACTGGGAGAAAATATTTGCAAACACATATCTGATACATATCTGATAACCGAAATACATAAAGAACTCTCACAACACAACAGTAAAAAATAAATTACTCAAACAAATAAATGAGCAAATAATTTGAGAATTTCACCAAAGATTATACAGATGGCAAATAAATACATGAAAAGATGCTCAACATTGTTAATCATTAGAGAAATCATATTAAAACTACCGTAAGAGGGGTGCCTGGGTGGTTCAGTCGTTAAGCGTCTGCCTTCAGCTCAGGTCATGATCCCAGGGTCCTGGGATCGAGCTCCACATCAGGCTCCCTGCTTGGTGGGAAGCCTGCTTCTCCCTCTCCCACTCCTTGTGTTCCTGCTTTCGCTATCTCTCTCTGTGTCAAATAAATAAAATCTTTAAAAAATAAAAATAAAAAATAAAACTACCATAAGATACTAGTACTCCCATATTTAAACAGATAATTTTTTTTAAATTGACAACAGCAAGTGCTGACAAGGATGCAGAGCAAAAGGCACACTTACTCATTGCTGTTGGGAATGCAAAACTGTATAGGCACTTTGGAAAACAGGTAAGCAATTCTGTAAAAAATTAACACACACTTATATAATCCAGCAGTCCCATTCCTAGATATTTACCAAACAGAAATGAAGATTTATGTCCCCACAAAAACATGCTTGCAAATGTTCGTATCTGCTTTGTTCTTAATCGGAAAAAACTAGAAACAACCTAAATGTCCAACAACTGAAGAATGGATAAACAAACTGTGGTACATTTATACAATGGGATACTAAACTGCAAAATATAGGAACAAACTACTGACTCAGTAAACAGTATGGATGAATCTCAAGAGCATTATGTTAAGTAGAAGCTACATATTATATAATTCCATTTGTATAACATTCTGGAATACTATAAAAAGTATAGTAAAGGTTGTATATTATATGATTTCATTTATAAAATATTGTGGAAAAGACGAAACTATAGGGAACAAAACCAGATTAAAAGTTGCTAGGACTAGGACTGCAGACAGAGGATTGACCACAAAGGGGCTCGAGGGAATCTTTTGGGGTAATGGAAATATTCTACACCTTGATGTGGTGGTGGTTAAACAACTACATATATCTGTTAAAAACGCATAGAACTGTACACCTAAAAATGTGTGAATTTTACATATGGAAGTTTTATGTCAACAAACCTGATTCTCTAAAAGAGAAAACAAAGATCATAGTAAGTACAAAAGGGCACCAGTGAAAAAATAAAGGTAAAAATGATAAATATCTTACAATTCTATAATGCTCAACTTCTCTAAGCAGTTTCTTATATATTTTATCATTGTAAGACCATTCTTTAACTTACTAAGACCACTCTTTAATTAATTTCTTGAGTTTAAAAAATACCAAATGACATAATAATACGGTGGTCTGAGTTCAGGCTGCCAGTGTCTTAAACATAGCTAGCAAACTCTGACAGCTGAAAGCTCTAGGTCCCCTTTCTAGGTAAGACAGCTTACAGAACTTGTTGCAAGATGACAAAAAGAAGATGTGAGTCACAGACTGAAGGAACTGTCTTTTCAGACAAGTGAAATTCAGGGATAGGTGACAAAATAGCTGTAGAACAGGGTCATTACTGTCGGAGCAAGGAGTCCCAAATAACTTCTCTGGGTGCCTCAAGGTACATGCAGCTGACACGACAGACCTAGGAAATAATGTAGCAAACAGAAGTCACGGTGCACTGGGGAGGCTCAGAATGGACTTTCACATGTTTTAACTCATCTTCGAACAATGCTGGGAAATAGGCTACATCATTTGCAGTTCCTAACGCAGAACGAAAATCCAGGTCACTTGTTCAAAACTGAAGAATTTCAAGATGACAACAGCAAATAATTAAACTGAGCATAAAGGCCTTCTAAGGGTAGGGCGTATCCAACTGCCCAGTCACATGGCCACAAAACCAGCCACAGGGAGAAGGTACAGTCCACTGACAAATTCATAAACATGCAAGAGATCTCCTGTCCATTCACTTACTGCACTGATAATTATACCATTAAAATATTATTTTAAATCTTCACATTCGAATCTCCAGAGGAGATTCTATAGCTTTTTAAAAATCCATTTTACTGTGTCAGAAAATTCTCCAGGTATCTTTTATCTATCTTTTCTATTGAAATTCCCCATCTCCCTTATCTCATACCCAGGAATAACAGAAAATATCTTTCTATCACTGCCTGTAAGATGTCCCTTTTATATGCCTGAAGATCATTACCGGCCGTCTATATGGAACCACAGGATGTGAAAGTAAAAGTAAAAAAAACAAGCTAGAAAGAAATTAATCAGTTTAAATAGTGGGTCTAAAAACGAGATAATAAACAAGAAAGCACTATTTTTTTTTTTCAGTTTTTTTTTTTTTTTTAAGATTTTATTTATTTATTTGAGAGAGAGAGAGAATGAGAGACAGAGAGCATGAGAGGGAGGAGGGTCAGAGGGAGAAGCAGACTCCCCGCCGAGCAGGGAGCCCTATGCGGGACTCGATCCCGGGACTCCAGGATCATGACCTGAGCCGAAGGCAGTCGCTTAACCAACTGAGCCACCCAGGCGTCCCAACAAGAAAGCACTATTAAAAGCTAAATGTGTGGTAGAAACATTAAGGTTTTTATATTTTTTATCTCAATTTTTAAGAAAAACACTAATTAACTTCTAGCTCCTTAAAAAGATATATAAGATTAACCTTACCGAAAGGGTCTAAGATCTAGAAATTATTCCTTATAAAAATACTTTTTTTACAGTCCAAGTAAATGGACCCCCCTCAGAAAGTCTATATAATCGACACATGGAGAACATGGAGAGCAGATCAACACAAGCAAAAAACAGAGACTGAGAAGATTTTTATGAGTTAAGGTCACGTGATGATTTGCCCAGATTTTCCCCTTAAGATTAGCTTTGATTTTTTTTTTAATTAGGATGCTATCACTGAAATACAAACAAAACTAGGTATAAACCTCTTATGCTTTTAGCTCTTATACAGCTACAAAGCAGAAGCTAATTTTCAAATGAAATACACAAGCAACAAAACCAATAATAATCAAATAATTAATTTAATTAACTTAATGTGACAAATAATGCTGATCTTTAGGCAGTTAACTGCTACTTAAAACCTGACCATGGTACTCATTGCCGTAGCATGCATTCTTTGAGAGCGTCAGCTCTCAAGACTTTAGTGAGTGCTTTTTATAAAATTATGAAACCAAATAAAAAGTGAAATTTTTCATCAAACCAGATGTAATACCTTTATGATCCACAAACCTATGAAATACAGTTAAGAATGTAAAATTTTTATTTCTAAAACCTAATCAAATTAATTTTAAATTATATTCTGTTGTGAATACATTTTTTTTGTGAATAAATTTTTTAAAAGATTTTTTATTTATTTGAGAGAGAGAGAATGAGAGACAGAGAGCATGAGAGGAAGGAGGGTCAGAGGGAGAAGCAGACTCTCTGCTGAGCAGGGAGCCCAACGCGGGACCCGATCCTGGGACTCTAGGATCATGACCTGAGCTGAAGGCAGTCACTCAACCAAATGAGCCACTCAGGCGCCCTGTTGTGAATAAATTATTCACACTTACACCCTTCGTTTCTGGGATAACTAAGCAACAACTGTGGTTGTAAAAACAATGCCTCTAAAAACATTTCTTTAAATAAGGTCATGAAAAAATAGTGTACATCCATGTGGAAAGAAATATCTTTAATCCCAGAAATGATTCAAAAATTTATCCCTACCCTAACCTAAAAACCCCTTAAAAAGCCAATAAACAACTTGCCGATAAATCCCTATGTTCCATAACTTTAAAACAAGCAAGCAGAAACAACTAACATATAACCTGCCACATCTTTGAAAGTAGGATATAAGAAATGAGAATAGAAAAAAATCCTATGCCGTAATATCAAAACAACAAAAATGGCTCAAAATATATATGATTTGAGAATCCAGACACTAGGTAACTTCCTCCACCCTGCTAACCTCTCCAGATTAACTCATTCCACTTCCCATTTTCAGTGGTAACAAACTATATCATCTCAGACCCAGATACATAGTATCTAGCCAGAGTAGACCTTCCTTCCCTCTCCAAATCTGCTGATTCACTTAGTGGACCAGCCTAGTAAATAATGTTTTGGTGTACACATTTTCAAAGAAAGGGAAACAACTGTTTTTTGTTTCTTAGATCTTTTCTTCAAGTTTCTGCTCAACTAGAATAACAAAGACAAAGCACTGTGAAATTTTTCCTACACTGATTTTTACTTACATTGATACATGGTAGGATAATTGAGGGCATTCCTGACTGAGGTAAATGAAAAGAAAAAGTAAAACTCTCCAGGACAGACAATGAGGAAATAAAGATCTAGTACCCTCAGAGCTTGACCCACTCAGCTCTTCTCCTTCAATACCCACACTCTTTATTCTCCACTTGTTCAGTTCAATTCAGTTTGATAACTACCCATTGAGTGCCTACTGTCTTCCAGTCACCTTTTGGGGTACTGGGGTTACAATATTATTAAAACACAGTTATAGGAATTTGCTTTCTGGAATATCCCTTTCCCAAATGGAATTTCCCTCAGCCATCTAGACCCAGATTAAGGACTCCTTCTAATCCCCAGTGCAGAATTAAGTACTCCATCCTCCGAACGGCTATTAACAGTTTTTATTTCTCCTAAATTCTGTGCTGCCCATTGTCTTATATCAATGCCACCAAGAGGAGGGTGAAGGGAAAGAGATAGTTGAATTCCAGTTCCATCAATTAATGAAGAGCTATTTAACCTTTAAATATTTAGTGCTTACCATATCCCACATAATTTTCTAATCCCTTTGTTCGTATTACCTTATTCAATCCTCACAATAACTTTATGAGATTGGTTGTATTATTACATTTTGCAGATAAGGAAACTGAGGTCCAGAGAAGATAAGCAGCTTACTTGCTCCCTGAAGTCACACAGCCAGTAAGTGTTGGAGTCTGAATTTGAACCCAAGTAGTCTGACTGTGGACTCCATATTCTGAACTCCTATACTATCTGCCCTTCAGAATGAAGTACTGAGACCCACTTAGAGAGATTCACATAAGACAATGTACATGAAAGCTTTTAACAGTGTCTAGCCCACTGTAGGTGCTCATTAAATGTTAGTTTCCTTCCATCCCTAAGAGACTAAATTCCTAAGGGAAGAGGCTGTCTCTTACTCATATTTTATCTTCTAACAAATCTAGCACTGTGCTTGGGAGATAAAAGGTGTTCAATAAATAAGTCTAGTGCGCATGCACTTGACACAGAGGGACAAACTGTCCATATAAATGGAAAATGGTACTAAGCGAAGTAAGTCAGATGACAAATACTATATGATTTCACTTATATGTGGAATTTAAGAAACAAAACAGAGAACATAGGGGAAGGGAAGGAAAAAATAAAATAAGATAAACACAGAGAGAGAGGCAAACCATAAGAGACTCTTAACTATAGGGAACAAACTGAGGGTTGCTGGAGGGGAGGGGGGTTGCTGGGGGTAACTGGGTGATGGGCATTAAGGAGGGAAATTGATGTAATGAGCACTGGGTGTTATATGCAACTGATGAATCATACCCTGAAACTAATAATACACTATATGTTAACTACCTTGAATTAAAATTAAATTAAATTAAATTAAAATAAAATAAAAATAAAATAAAATAAAGAAGAGCAGAAGGGTCTCTCCTGAAGCCAGTCTCTATCTCCACATGGGCATAGGAACAATGCTTTTTTATTTTCAAATTTAAGGTATTATTGGTCTAACAAAGTTCTCCTGTCCTATGAAGATATTGGAAAAATAGGAGAATTTGTCTTCTTTTACCCAGATATAGGGACAGCATTAGATAAGGAACAGGGCAGCAAGATCTATGATGCTAGTTAATAAGGGATAAATCAAAATAGAACCCCAGTAAACTCAGGATTCCACATTTAAAGTGAATTATAGGGCACCTGGGTGGCTCAGTCGTTAAGCGTCTACCTTCGGCTCAGGTCATGATCCCAGGGTCCTGGGATCAAGCCCCACGTCGGGCTCCCTGCTCAGCAGGAAGCCTGCTTCTCCCTCTCCCACTCCCCCTGCTTGCGTTCCCTCTCTCACTATGTCTCTGTCAAATAAATAAAATCTTTAAAAAAAAAAAGTGAATTATATATTGGAGCTGTTGTGGCTGAAGTAAATAACTGTTTATATGGAAATTGCTGAGACCACTTATTTCTGAGTATTTTGCAACTTGCAGGTGAGAATAAAGATGTTATATTCCATTTAGGAGCCTATAAACTACTTGATGAACATAAAGATATACAACTTTTTAGTTCTCTCTACTTCCCATAAATAAATGTTGAACAAAATATCTAAACAATATCAGTTTAGAAAAATGCTAAAATTAATAGCCTTCCAGGGCATCCATGTGCCTTTGTTCAGCGTTGTATAAAGAGATTGTTTCAGAAGCAAATATATAATTACTGCACTACAGTGCCTAGTTATCTGTTCTCCTTGTCCAAGGAATCCCAAGTTTAGGCATCCGGTATTAGCACAATAAAATCAACATTCAAAATTTTTTAAGTGTTGAGTAACACTGTAGTAGCTATTTTAGTACCCCAATTACAAGTTAAAACAATGTTTCTAAGAGAAAGCTGTTGATGCTTGATCTGATCAATTTTTCTGAATCTAAAAGGCCTCACCATCCTCCCAAAACACTCCTTTATTGTTAGTATCCAGTTCCAATCCCTATGAGTGGAATAACTCAGATGGATATCTAGAAGCCTTTGAATCTTGGGGCCTAGGCCCTGCCTTCCTATTGTTGCTGTCCCTGTTGGCTATAAGCCTGGGTTATAAAGAATATAATGACAAGATAATGGTAGTTGCCAATGCTTCAAAGTATTACATTATTTCTAATTCTTGCAGTAACTCTACAATATACCTATTATCTCCAGTTGACAAATTAGTAAACTAAGATTCAAAGAAGTTATTTATCCAAGACCACCTAAATGAATATAAGTGTCAAAGTTAGAATTCAAACTCACATGTATCTGACAATAAAGACCATGTCTTCCCCATAATTACTGCCTTTTATAGTGTCTGTGTGATCACATTATCCAAACATTTATTAAAAAAAAGAAACTGTAGGGCGCCTGGGTGGCTCAGTTGGTTAAATGACTGCCTTCGGCTCAGGTCATGATCCCAGGGTCCTGGGATCGAGCCCCGCATCGGGCTCTCTGCTTGGCGGGAAGCCTGCTTCTCCCTCTCCCACTCCCCCTGCTTGTGTTCCCTCTCTCGCTGTCTGTGTCTATGTCAAATAAATAAAATCTTTAAAAAAAAGAAACTGTAGGGGCGCCTGGGTGGCTCAGTCGTTAAGCTGCTGCCTTCGGCTCAGGTCATGATCCCGGAGTCCTGGGATCGAGCCCCACATCTTCTGCTTCTCCCTCTCCCACTCCCCCTGCTTGTGTTCCTTCTCTCGCTTTGTCTCTCTCTGTCAAATAAATAAATAAATATCTTTAAAAAATAAAAGAAAAAAGAAACTGTATACACACAAAAATTATCTTCCTAGTACCTATGACAATACCCAATGACTAGGTTTTTTTTAAATGACTATGAAAGCAACAAACCTTATACCTCATTGTTAATAACCACTGGAAAGTCCATGAGGATGGGGATTTTTGTGTTTTGCTCACTGTTAAAGCCTCAACTTCTAGAACAGTACTTGGCATCATTAGGTATTCAGGAGCAATTTGTTGAATGAGTAACAAAAATGGTTGGGTTTTTTTAATAATTTAAAGCACCATGTTTTCTGCAAGACACATTTTGTAAATCTCTTTCAAGTCAGAACGCAACTAAAAGTGGAATATGCACAAGAATCAACAAATCAAAGAGTGGTTCTTGAAGTAATTAAAGAAAACTAATTTACAAAGCTTTACAATATCTCCAGAGTTCATATTCTGAGAAAATTGAATTAGAAAAAATAGACTTTAGCTTTGTATTAAATAATAGGGGCTCCGAGGTAGCTCATTCAGTTAAGCGTCCAACTCTTGATTTTAGCTCAGGTCATGATCTCAGGGTTGTGAGACTGAGCCCTGCATCGGACTCTGTGCTGGGTGTGGAGCCTCCTAAAGATTCTCCTTCTCCCTCTTCCTCTGCCCCTCCGCCCTCAAAAAATTAATAAAATACTGCAAATACATACTGTTTGCTTTGTTGAGAGACTGTATAAATACAACATTGAAGTTCAGGGAAGATCATAAGGGATAAACAGGTATACAGCCCGTGTGTTCACTATCATAGAGCAGACACTCTCCAAAAGAGCTCTTAGAAAAGCCAGGTTTCAATATTTACACAAAACAAAATAGACTTTATTTTTTTTTTTTTTTAAAGATTTTATTTATTTATTTGAGAGAGAGAATGAGATAGAGCATGAGAGGGGGGAGGGTCAGAGGGAGAAGCAGACTCCCTGCTGAGCAGGGAGCCCGATGCGGGACCCGATCCCGGGACTCCAGGATCATGACCTGAGCCGAAGGCAGTCGCTTAACCAACTGAGCCACCCAGGCGCCCCCAAAATAGACTTTAAAACAGAGACTATAACAAGAGACAAAGAGGATACTATATAATAATAAAGGGGATAACCCAATAAGAAGATATAACAATTGTAAATATTTATGTACCCAATATGCACCCAAATACTTAGTTAGTAAAAAACATGAAGGTACTAATAGACAGTAATACATTAATACTAGGGGGGCATTAACACCCCATTTACATCAATGGATTATCTAAACAGAAAATCAACAAGGAAACAGTGGCTTTGAATGACACACTGGACCAGATGGATTTAACATATATTCAGAGCATTCCATCCTAAAACAGCAGAATACACATTCTTTTCAAGTACACATGGAACATTCTCTAAATAGATCACATATTAGGCCACAAAACAAGTCTCAACAAATTCAAAAAGACTGAAGTCATACCATGCATTTTCCCTGATCACAACACTATGAAAGTAGAAATTAACCCCCCCCCAAAAAATCTGGAAAGACCACAAATACGTGGAGATTAAATAACATGCTACTTAACGTAAGCACTGTGTGTACTGTGTAAGACTGATGAATCACAAACCTGTACCCCTGAAACAAATAATACATTCTATATCAATTAAAAAGAAAATGCTACTTAACAATGAATGGGTCAACCAAGAAACCAAAGAAGAAATAAAAAGTTACCAGAAACAAATAAAAATGAAAACACAATGGTCCAAAACCTTTGGGATACAGCAAAAGTAGTTCTAAGAAGGAAGTTTATAGCAATATAGGCCTACCTTATGAAGCAAAAAAACCTCAAATAAACAACCTAACCTTACAGCTAAAGGAGCTAGAAAATGAGCAACAATAACAACAACAACAACAAAACCCAAAACCAGCAGAAGGAAGGAAATAATAGAGATGAGAGCAGAGGGGTGCCTGGGTGGCTCAGTCAATTAAGCATCTGCCTTCGGTTCAGGTCATGATCCCAGAGTCAGGGGATCTAGCCCCACACCAGGCTCCCTGCTCAGTGGGGTGTCTACTGCTCCCTCTGCCCCTCCCCCTGCTTGTGCTGTCTCTCTCTCAAATAAATAAAATCTTTAAAAAAATATATATTAGAGCAGAAATAAATGATACAGAAACCTAAAAAACAAAAAACAGATCAATAAAACCAGGTGCTGGTTCTTTGAAAAAATCAAAACTGATAAACCTCCAGCTAGGTTCATCAAGAAAAAAAAGAGAAGGAACTCAAATAAATAAAATCACAAATGAGAGCGGAGAAATAACCAATACCACAGAAATACGAAGAATTGTAAGAGAAAATTATGAAAAATTATATGACAGCAAATTAGACAACCCAGAAGAAATGGATAAATTCCTAGAAACATATGATCTACAAAAACTGAAACAGAAAAAAATAGCACATTTGAACAGACCAATTACTAGCAAGGAAATTGAATCAGTAATCAAAAAACTCCCAACATCTGTCTTTGGCTTGGGTCATGATCCCAGGGTCCTAGGGTCAGGCCTTACATTGGGCTCCCTGCTCAGTGGGGAGCCTGCTTCTCCCTCTGCCCCTCCCGCTGCTCGTGCTCACTCTCTCTCTCAAATAAATAAATAAAATCTAAAAGAAAAAAATAAAAAACCTCTCAACAAACAAAAGTCCAGGGCCAGAGAGCTTCACAGGTGAATTCTACCAAACATTTAAAGAGGTAATACCTATTCTTCTCAAACTATTCCAAAAAATAGAAGAGGAAGGATAGCTTCCACATTCATTTTATGAGGCCAGCATTCCCTGATACCAGATAAAGACACCACCAAAAAAGAGAACCCTATAGGCCAATCAGTATCTCTAATGAACACAGATGCAAAAACCCTCAAAAAAATAGTAGCAAACCAAATCCAATAATACATTAAAAAAATCACTCACCATGATCCAATGGTATTTATTCCTGAGATGCAAAGGTGGTTTAATATTCACAAATAAATCAATGTGATACATCACATCAATAAGAGAAAGGATAAAAAAATATGATCTGAATAGATGCAGAAAAGCATTTGACAAAGTACAACATCCATTCACAATAAAAACCCTCAACAAAGTAGGTGCAGAGGGAACATACCTCAACATATTAAAGGCCTTATATGAAAAACCCACAGCAAACATCATACTCAATGGGGAAAAACTGAGAGCTTTCCCCCTAAAGTCAGGAACAAGACAAGGATGTCCACTCTCACCACTTTTATTCAACATAGTACTGGAAGTCCTCGCTATAGCAATCAGACAACAACAAGAAATAAAAGGTATCCAAATTGGTAAGGAAGAAATAAAACTTTCACTATTTGCAGATGACATGATACTATATATAGAAAACCCAAAAGACTCCACAAAAAAATTATTAGGATGGATAAATGAATTCAGTAAAGTCTCAGGGTACAAAGTCAACATACAGAAATCTGTTCCATTTCTACATATTAATAATGAAGCAGCAGAAAGAGAAATTAAGAAAACAATCCCATCTCAATTGCACCAAAAATAATAAGATACCTAGGAATAAACCTAACTAAAGAGGTGAGAGACCTATACTCTGAAGACTAAAACACTGATGAAAGAAATTGAAGATGACACAAATAAATGGAAAAATATTCTATGCTTATGGATTCAAAGAACAAATATTGTTAAAATGTCCATACTACCCAAAGCAATCTACAGATTTAATGCAATCCCTATCAAAATACCAACAGCATTTTTCACAGAACTAGAACAATTCTAAAATTTGTATGGAACCAAAAAAGACCCCAAACAGCCAAAGCAATTTTGAAAAAGAAAACCAAAGCCGGAGGTGTCACAATTCCAGACTTCAAGTTATATTATGAAGTTGTAGTTATCAAAACAGTATGGTACTGGCACAAAAACAGACACATAGATAAATAGAACAGAATAGAAAATCCAGAAATAAACACACAATTACATGGTCAATTAATCTTCAACAAAGCAGGAAAGAATACCCAATGGGAAAAAGACCATTTCTTCAATGAATGGGAGTTGGAAAAACTGGACAGCTACATGCAGAAGAATGAAACTGGACCACTTTCTTACACCACACACAAAAATAAATTCACAAGGGATTAAATGCCTAAATGTGAGACCTGAAACCATAAAAATCCTAGAAGCGAGCCCAGGCAGTAATTTCTCTGATATCAACTGTAGCAACATTTTTCTAGATATGTCTTCTGAGATAAGGGAAATAAAAGCAAAAATAAACTATTGAGATTATACCAAAATAAAAAGCTTCTGCACAGCAAAGGAAACAACCAGCAGAACTAAAAGTCAATCTATGGAATGGGGGAAGATTTTTGCAAATGACCTATCTGATAAAGGGTTAGTATCCAAAATATATAAAGAACTTACACAACTCAACACCAAAAAACCCAAAAAATCCAATTTAAAAATGAGCAAAGACATGAACAGACATTTCTCCAAAGAAGACATCAGATGGCCAACAGACACATGAAAAGATATTCAACATCATTCATCATCGGGGAAATGCAAATCAAAACCACAATGAGATATCACCTCACACCTATCAGAATGGCTGAAATAAAAAATACAAGAAACACCAAGTGCTGGCAAGGATGTGGAGGAAAAGGAACCCTCTTACACTGTTGGTGGGAATTCAAACTGGTGCAGCCATTCTGGAAAGCAGGATGGAGGTTCCTCAAAAAGTTAAAAACAGAAGTACTCAATCACTGTACTCAAATCTGATAGCAAACCGTTCGTAAAAGTCCCTTTCAAAACAGCCCAATACAACCACCTGCTTTTAAAAATCAAACAGTATCCCTGATTACAAGTTAAAAAGAAAAAGAGAAATAAAGAAAAAGAATGCAAAAGACAGAAATAGTGATGCTATTATGCACTTTGTTTATAAAATAAGCAGTATGCTTAGAACTTGATGTAAGAAATTTACTTTCACATGGTGAAGAAGAATCTGAGACATCTTCACATGTTCTTTCAGGAATGTACTCTGGGATATTGCTAAGTACCCTCTTTACAATGTGACAAATACTGTATTTTCATTCCCCTGGTTTCTTGATTATTCCAGATTCCTCCATTTTCTGTTTTATGTGTGAAAGTAATTAATCCACCAGAACAGAAACACTCATGCCAAACCAAGGAATAAACTAACAAATGAAAGGTTAAGATTATAATAATTGAAGTAAAACTACAATTTTCAGATATCATAAAACATTTGAAGGAGCTTAAATTAATAAAAAGAATGGCTTAGAAATTAAAATGAATGAGCTCATACTCTATTTAGCAAACAATATAATCTGTGAGTTTGAGACTTTTCCATCTCTTTTTCTGAAAATGAATTTGTTTGTATCTGATTAGCCTTGTGAAGGGGAGAAGTCTAGAAAATGTAACTTTCTTTGTCAGATGATGTCAATGATTTCTTCAGTTTTTCCATTTTATGTAAAACAGAGAAAGAGACGCCTGCTGCAGTGGGAGAGGGGGCTCGGAACCGGCTACTTTCACTCGGTACTTCCCATCAAACCCTACTTTGTAGCATAGTTTGAAAAACTCTGAAACAGATGATCTCTAGGTACTTTCTTTTCTATATTCTACAGAATTTAGAGATAAGTTCTATCACACTGTGAATGCATGGTATTTCATCAAGTAATTTAAAATGGTAGCTGTGTTAAATCATTTAACAAATAGTCACTGGGGGCCCTCCATATTGATTACATTTTTAAATTCAATTACCTGTTTTTCTTTAACAGGAAGTTTCTGGGGGTGCCTGGGGCTCAGTCCATTAAGCAACCAACTCTTATTTTTGGCTCAGGTCGCGATCTCAGGGTCGTGAGTTCGAGCCCCAGGTGGGGCTCCATGCTCAGTGGGGAGTCCGCTTCCTCCTTCTCCCCCACTCCTCCCCCGCCACTTGCACACTCTCTCTCTCTTCCCCCCCAAAATAAATAAATCTTTTATTTATTTTTAAAGATTTTATTTGAGAGACAGAGAGTGAGAGAGAGAGAGAGCGCGCATGTACACACACAAGCAGGGCGAGGGGCAGAGGGAGGGGGAGAGGCGCTCCCCACTGAGTAGGGAGCCCAACTCAGGGCTCGATTCCAGGTCTCCAGGATCATGAACTGAACAGAAGGCAGATGCTTAACCAACTGAGCCACCCAGGTGCCACTAAATAAATAAATCTTAAAAAAAAAAAGAAAGTTTCTAAGGATATAAGCTTGGCCTTTAAATTAGTAAATTTTTCAGAGATGCAATGACTGAATGAGATTAGTGAATAAATTATCATTTTTACACCCTTTTCAAAATAAAGGATTATCAAAATGATAGCTGCAGATAAAATGGAAAACTTTTCATGGGGGCTCATATGAACCTGTAATTCTGTTTAAAGTAAATCCAAATTTAAATACAGAAATTAAGTACACTGATATCTTGAATGTAAAATACAAAGATAAGTATCACAGCTTTAGCAAACTTGCACAATTGAAATTTCACATGCACAATGTGAACTGTGTATCAATTCTAAAACAGCTCCTTGAGCTGCTAGAAACTGTTAATAAATCTTCGTTATTTGAGGCTTGATATTGTTAAATGATAAAATAATAAAAACACCTTACAGGTAGAAACAGTTAATATTAAATTAAAATTATAATAAAGGCCTTAGCTCTTTGGTCTAAATATGATATTTAGTATTATCTTAAAAAACAAGCAATAAGAATAAAACAAAACTTCATTTTTGGTACGTTCTAATAAACTCAGTAGTTCTTTAACAAAAAGCCATTATAAATAATAGCAGAGAGTATCTCCTGACTATTATTGTAAAAAAAAAAAGACTAGCACCATTCAGAAATTATAGAAAAATAATTACCCTAACACTGGGAAAGAAGAGGAGTCATCTACAATTTGTACAAGCATACCCTGGAAATATTGCAAGTTAGGTTCAGGACCACTGCAATAGAGCAAATATCACAATAAATCCAATCAAATCAATTTCGGGGTTTCCCAGTGCATATAAAATTTATGTTTAACTTTTGATACTGTAGTCTGTTAAGTGTGAAATAGCATTATGTCTAAAAAAACAATACATACCTTAATTTAAAAGTACTTTATTGCTAAAAATGCTAACCATCAGCTGAGCTTTCAGCAAGTCATAGTCTTTTTGCTAGTGGAGGGTCCTGCCTCAATGTTGATGCCTGCCAATGATCAGGGTGGTGACTGACAATTTCTTAAAATAAGACAACAACGAAGTTTGCCACATCCGTTGACTCTTCCTTTAACTTGAGCACTTAGAGGCCACTGTAGGGGGTATTAGTTGGCCTAACTTCACTATTGTGTCTCAGGGAATAGGGAGGCCTGATGAGAGGGAAAGTGATGGGGGCTGGGCCAGTTGGTAGAGCAGTCAGAACACACAACATTTATCCATTAAGTTTGCCATCTTAGATGGGCATCGTTTGTGGCACCCCAAAACAATTACAATAGTAACATTAAAGATCACTGAGCACAGATCTCAATAACAGAGAAAAAGTCTGAAATACTGTATGAAATACCAAACTGTGACAGAGACACAAATTGAGCAAATGTTGGAAAAGTGGCACCAATAAACTTGCTCCACAGAGTTGCCACAAACTTTCAATTTGTAAAAAATGCAGTATCTGCGAAGTACTAAAGCAAAGTACAATAGAACAATAAAATGAGGTATGCTTGTGTTGTTCCCATATTGAAAATTGAGAGATCATAATTCTACAACAATGTGATTGCAATCTATATAAAATGTTCATTCTCTTAAAAAGCTAGTTTGCCAAATTGTATATTCCCTGAATTTAATCATGAGGAATTATCAGACAAGCCCAAGCTGAGGGACATCCTATAAAATAACCGGCTAGTACTCTTTTAAGTATCAGGTCATGAAAGACTGAGGAGTTGCTTCAATTTAAAAAAGACATAACAACTAAATGCAACATGGTATCCTGGATTTGATCCTGGAGCAGAAAAAGGATGTTGGTAGTAGGACAACTGGGGAAATTTGAAAGTCTATGGATTAGATCAGGCATCAGCAAACCTTTGTATAAAGGGCCAGATAGTAAATACTTTAGGATTTGTGGGCCACATAAGGTCACCATCACATAATCCTTTGATTTTTTTAAATAATCTTTAAAAATGTACACAACTGATGGATTGTTAATTGCTACATCTGAAACTAGTGATGTACTATTAATTGGCTAATTGAATTTAAATTAAAAAAAAAAGAAATGTACAATCCATCTTACAGGCCTTACAAAACTTATGCAGTAGGCCTGATTTTGATAATGATACTATAGAATATAAAATTAATATTAATATTTGGGGGAAATCTGGGTGAAGAGTGTAAACAAATTTTATATTTTCCTCAGTCTGAAATTATTTCAAAATGAAGAGTTAAATAAAAGTTAAATAAAATACAAATCCTGATTAGACCACTTCCATGTTCAACAAACAAATAAATAACTGACAACAGCAAAGACTAACCTTGGCCTTTTTTGACTTCCTTGAAACCAATCTTCTTCCCTTCCTAGGGATCTCCTTGCACCCTGTCCTCTATTTGGATCCAGGCTCTCTCTTTTCCTTCCAGTCCCCCTGAGTCCTTTACATAGTTAGTTCCTACCTATACTTCAGCTCTCAACTCAAGCATCACTTCTCCAAACAATCCTTTCCCTTTGTCACCCCATCCCTTGTCTTGGTATTTCACTCTAAATAGTCTCTCTCTTTCCTCCTTAATAGAAATGGCAGTTGTAATTAAATACTTCATTGTGTAATGAGTTGCTTAATGTCTGCCTCTCCTGCTAAATTATAAGCACCAAGAGAGTAGTAATCATGGGTATCTTGTTCAATGCTAGATTCCCAGCACTTAGCTCAAAGCTTTACATACAGTGGGTGCTAAATAAAATACTGCATGGATAGATGGAATATACCTATTTAGTGTAGCTCTACGTAGGGACAGCTAGGACAAAGAGGCAGAGGTCAGAGGTGGACTAAGAAGGGAGACTTCTCAATTTTAGAAATAACTTGCTAATGATTATACTGCCCAAAGATGGAAGCTGCAGCTTCCTAAGCCTCCAGAGAGGCTGATGACCATTTTGAAAAAGGGTTATAGAAAATATTCAAAGTAACAAGTTAGGCTCAGATGGTTTTTAAGTTTCTCCAATTTTATATTCTTGTTAATATTATTCACAAGCAATTAGGACCTTCATATGTTATATACCAAAAAATGAATTAACAGAATCATGACTATAAATCTAAGAATATTTTCTAAAAATAGCCATTATACAATGTAGGCAGAACAACATGGCTAACAAGACAAACATTATGCCATTTAACAAAATTAATAATAATAGAAGAGCAAAGTTAACAACTTGCCAGGGCAAAAGGGGGAAGCTCAAGTATAGTGAATATGTATAAATTATTAAAGGTACATACAACAAAAGGCAATTATTTTAACAACAAAGCTGACAATATTAATCTATTTAATCCACTTATTAAGTAGGCAATTTTTTAAAAAGATTTTATTTATCCATTCATGAGAGACAGAGAGAGAGAGGCAGAGGTGGAGGCAGAGGGAGAAGCAGGCTCCCCGCAGAGCAGGGGGAGCCTGATGCAGGGCTCGATCCCAGGACCCTGGGATCATGACCAGAGCCAAAGGCAGGCGCCCTAAGAAGGCAATTTTAGACTTGTTCTATTACCAAAATATTTATATTCAAACAAAAAAATTATAGCATACCTGTTCATATCTTTCTAAGTGAAGAGAAGACTACAGAGTAGTATTGATATGACATCCCAAAAGTAAAGTCTGTATTAACAATAAACAGATTAAACACAAGTAATATTTCCACCTTGGTTATACAATGAAAGCTAACCATCGCTGCTATTTTGGCTTAGAGACATTCTCAAAGTGAGCAACTAAAATAAGAGCCAGCTCCTCCTTCAGGGCACCTCTTAAAATATATAATCTTTTAATTAAGGTAAATTGGTATTACTTAAAAAAACAAACAAAAACAAAAAAACCAACTAACAAACACAAAAAAAACCCTCTATTTTTCTTGTTGATTTCTTCCTATGAAGTTATCTCATGTTATATCAATTATACAACAAAATGACCCTGTAAAAATATTTTTCTGGGGCACCTGGGTGGCTCAGTTGGTTAAGTGTTGGACTCTTGATTTCGGCTCAGGTCATGATCTCAGGGTTATGAGATCAAGCCCCAAATCTGGCTCCATGGTCAGCATGGAACCTGCTTAAGATTCCCTCTCTGCACCCCCACCCTCATGCATGTGCATGTTCTCTCTCTCTCTCTCTCTCTCTATATATATATATATATACTTTTTCTTTTTCCCTGAAGTTTGGACTAGAAATAAATATAAT
This sequence comes from Phoca vitulina, assembly GCF_004348235.1. NCBI lineage: Eukaryota > Metazoa > Chordata > Mammalia > Carnivora > Phocidae > Phoca > Phoca vitulina. The sequence continues at coordinate 58,152,991 of NW_022589711.1, read as the reverse complement.
GAAGGAAATCTCTTTCTAAATATATGGTATAAAATTAAAAATTTTTTTCATACTTTTTATTCATATAATTCACATACTATAAAATTCATCCTTTTAAAGTATAGAAGCCAGCAGTTTTTAGTGTATTCCCAAAGTTGTGCAAATATCACCACTACCTAATTCCATAACACATTCATCACACTGAAAAGAAACCCCGTACCTATTAGCAGTCACTCTCTGTGATTAATTTTATGTCAACCATAAAATTATTTGTTTTGTGATCATATTGTGCCTAGGTTAAACATTATTTCAGGGTGTGTTGGTGGAAGTGTTTCTGGATGAGATTGACATTTAACTAGATGGACTCAGTAGACTGCCCTCCCCCATGTAGGTAAGTATCATCCAATTCTTTGAGGGTCTGAAAAAAACAAAAAAAAAAGGAAGGACTTCACTACTTTTTGCTTCCTGCCTGCATGCTTAAGTTGGGACACCTCATCTTAGCCAATCCTCAGACTGGGATTCAAACCATCAGCAACCCTGATTCTCAAACATTGAGACTCAAAATGAATTACACTACCAGCTTCCCTGGGTCTCCAGCTTGCAGATGGCAGACTGTAGGACTTTTAGCCTCCATAATCACATGAGCCAATTCACCATAATAAATCCCCTTTTCTGTGTGTTGTATGGGGGGAGAGCGTGTGTGTGTTTTACAGGTTCTATTTCTCTGGAGAACCCTAAAACACTCTCAATTCTTCCCTCCTCCAGCTAGTGGGAATCATTAATCTATTCTCTATCTCTATGGACTTGCCTATTCTGGGTATTTCATATAAGTGGAATCATACCATATGTGGATTTTGTGGCTTATTTCACTTAGCACCATGTTTTCAAGGTTCGTTCATGTTGTAGCATGTACCAGTAGTACACATTCCTTTTTGTTGCCAAGTAACAGTCCATGTGTGGATATACCACACCCTGTTTATCCATTCATCAGCTGATGGACATTTGGGTTGTTTCCACTTTGGGGACATTATGGATAATGCTTCTATGACATTTATGTACAAGTTTTTGTGTGGACATGTTTCACTTCTTTTGGGCATATATCTAAGAGTGAAATTGTTAAGTCATGTGATAACTCTATTTTTAACATATTGTGTAACTGCCAAGCTGCTTTCCAAAACGGTTATACCACTTTACACTTTATCAGTAATGCATGAGGGTTCAATTTCTCTACATCCTTGCCAATACTTGTTATCATCTGCTCTTGTTATTACTGCCTTAGAGTGGGTGCGAAGTGGTATTTCATTGTGGCTTTAAAAAGTAATTCTTAAATGATCTGCCAGTCCAAAACTGTAAGCAATCAAATGACTATCACCTTACCCAAATCAAAATAATTTTACAGAAGTTGTAATTTGACTCAAAAGTTAACCATAGTAAGTCTATGATAATTTCTCCATGATCTGAATGGAGGCACTTACTACTCAACAAAAAGGTACCAAGTAATAGTACCTTGTTATAGTAGAGTTTGCCTATAGTCTAATATCTGGTTAACAAGATAATTATTATACTTACTGCCTCTTATTATACTGAATTCACATGTGCATGTATTTATATTCCACGTTGTTCCAAAAAAGCTTTGAAGCAATTTTTAAAAAGACATACCATACGGTAGGAATTTTAAAAATAGATTTGTTTCTGATTGTATGGTTTACTAGGCAGCCAGGCTAATCCTCCTGCCAAACACAATTTTTAAATGCTAGAAAAAATTTTAATATTCCCACTACATTGATGAACTGAAAAAAAGTATGGAATTATCAGGCCAAAATCTAAATAAAGATAGAAACTTAGAGAAATGAGTGTATAAATGAACATGGAATTTACTTTGAGGATATGTGCAAGAATAGGTGAACCTGAGCTTTGGTTTCTCTGACCTTGTGGGAGCTTTGTTCAAGAGACAAAGCTTAAGGCTTACCATAAATAGTCTAAGAAGAAACTCCCCATAAAGTTGATATCAGTATTATAACACTAAATTAGAAATAAACATACTCCTACAGGAGTTTTACAAATCTGAAACTTAGACCATATGAGGAGAGAAGGAAGAAAAATGATAACTCATGAGCAAAAGCTGTCCTTTGACAGGTTTTAACCAAACTTCATGTTTCCTAGGTGGTCCAAATATGTCAAGCTATTTGTTTACTTTAAACCAATCCTGTACTAATATGCCCATAGGACAGCAAACAGAAACAAAAGCAAATCCTGTCTGGAGGAATTCCCACGGGTAACATTCCAAGAAATAGGTGCTCACAGGTAAAAAAAAATCACAAGATATACAAATGAACAAGACTCTTTGGAAATCCAGTAGAATCAGATCTACAAAACTTCTGGAACAATCAGAAATAGAATATAAAATAAGTATACTTATGTTTACAGAAATAAAAGGAATTGAAAAGATGAGTAAAAACAAGGTAATTATTAAAATGAGCAAGTCTTTTTCAAAATGACTATTTGATAAAGTACAAAATAGAACATCTGTAAAATAATACAGTAAGTAAAGTAAAAACTCAATGGATTAATTTAGTAACAGCTTAAACCCAATTGAAAAGCTAGTAAACCAGAAGACATATCTAAAGAAATTACTGAGAATGCAAGATAGAGTGACAAAGGGATTCATGACATGAAACCAAGTTTAAAAGACACAGATAAATAAAGTGAAAATATAAAATTCATCTAATTAGAGTTCCAAAAGAAGGAAATAGTGAGAATAGGGAAATCATAAAATCTGAGGAGTGAAAAACATCAATTCACAGACTGAAGAAGCTAAATGAATCCCAAATAGGATAAAGAAAAAGAATAATGCATATAGACACACAATGAAATGTAGAACATCAAAGACAAAGAGGCTAAATTAAAAGCAGAGAGAAAAAAGATAACCTTCAAAGAAGTGAGAAATTTACCACTGACTTCTCCACAGTAACAATGAACTCAGAAAAAAAGTGGAATGATATATTCAATACACTAGAAGTCTCTACTCAGTGAAAATATCTTTGAAAAATGGGGGTAAAAACAAACATAAATATGCCCAATGTCACTCATAACATGAGAAATGAAAATTTTAGCTATAATGAAATACCATTTCTAGGGGCGCCTGGGTGGCTCATTCGTTGAGCATCTGCCTTTAAAAGGGCTCAGATCATGGTCCCAGGGTCCTGGGATCGAGCCCGGGCTCCCTGCTCAGTGGGAGGTCTGCTTCTCCCTCTCCCACTTCCTCTGCTTGTGTTCCCTCTCTCACTGTCAAATAAATAAAATCTTAAAAAAAAAAAGAAAAGAAAAGAAATACCATTTCTAACCAATCATACCAGCCAAAACTCAAAAGCTTGACAAAACACTCTACCAGACTATGAGAAAATAGGAATTCTTACATGCTGCTAGTAGGAAGACAAATGGTATAATCCATATGGAGCAAAATTTGGCAGTATCTAACAAAAAAATATGTATTCTTTGATCCAGCAACCCCACTTCTAGGACTTTACTCTAAAGATACACCACTACAAAAATACAGTATATGTGCCTTTTATCCACTACAACGTTATTTGTAACAAAATAGGAGGAAAAAAAACCCAAAATGCCCAGCAATAACAAACTGGTTAAAAACCGATGGCACATATAGACACAACAGAGCACTATGCAGACACAAAGAAATAAGAAGGATCCCCATGAATGGTTATGAAATGGGTTTTTAGAAATAAATAGTAAAATAAAAAAGCATGATGCAGTAAGTAATAGAGTATGATTAACTCTGGTTTAAGAAAGAAGGTGAAATAAGAATGTGTATGTGTACATAAATACACAAAAGTGTGTATGCACACATATAATACACTTACTTCTGCAGAAAGAAACACATAATAGAAAATTAATAAAAATGAGTATCTGGAGGAGGTGAATTGGAAGGGGGTGGAAGGTACAGAAATACAAATGAGATTTTTGTCAGTATTCCTTTATACAGTTTTGATTTTTGAGTACCTATCCAAAAACTAAAATCAAATCAAGATGATAGAGACAAATACTTCCAGGAAGATGAAGTAGACATACTTTTTCCTATTCTTCCTTACTAAGTACAACTAAAAACCCTTGACATTATATATAAAACAAACAGAAGATGACTCCTAAGAGGGAAGAAAAGGCTGACCACCTGGTAACCTCAGAGCCCAAGCAACAACATGGTGGTGAGTTCCCAGTTTTTTTGCGTGGATATGTGCCAGGCTTGGAGAAAATGTCAACCAAAGAAGCCAACGGAACCAGACAAAAGATGTCCCAACAAACGTCTGCTCTCTCTGGCCAAAGGACAAGGAACAACCTAGCATGACAGAAAACTTTTAGACAATAATCACTCTACTCCAACCAAACATCAGAGAAAAAACTGTGTACTCCACCCAATCCATGAAAGCAAAGACCAGGGGGAGAGAAAGAACCTGGACTTCTAATCTTGAAAAGCCCTAATAAGGTGTCTCAACACTCTAGCCAAGTGGTGTCAGAGATGTAGTGGAAAGTCAGGTAATGAGGTCATCCCTACTGTGGTGTCAGTGGAAGCCTCTTGGAGAGCTAGAACCCACTCCCACCCAGCACTAATAAGGAAAACTCCCCTGCATTAGGTGTCAGTGAAGGCTGAGGGTAGTATCTGGACTTGTATCTCTTCCTGGCAGTAATGAGGCAGTGCCCCCTTCCCTTGCTAGAGTGGTGTCAAAAAAAATCCGGTAAAAACTGAGTGTTTAAGATCAAGAGTCCTATAACATAACACAAAAAAGTCCAGGTTTCAACTGAAAATCACTTGCTGTACCAAGAAACCAGGGAAAACTCAAACTGAATTAAAAGTGGCAATCAACAGATGCCAGCACTGAGATGGCAGAGATGTTAGAATTATCTGACAAGAAATTTAAAGAAGACATTATTTCAAAAAATACTTCAGTGAGCAATTATAAACCTGCTGGAAACAAAGGCAAATAAAGTCTCAAAAAAGAAATTATCTCAGCAAATAGAAAAATTAGAACCAAACAAATAGGAGAACTGAAAAATACAGTAACTAAAACAGAAAACTCAGTGGATGAACTCAACAGAACAATGGAAAAGGAAAGTTTCAATGGACAGGAAGACAGAACAATAGAAATTACCCAACTGATATTTACCCCAAAGACACAGATGTAGTGATAGAAGGGCCATATGCACCCCAATGTTCATAGCAGCAATGTCCGCAATAGCCAAACTGTGGAAAGAGCCGAGATGCCCTTCAACAGATGAATGGATAAAGAAGATGTGGTCCATATATACAATGGATTATTACTCAGCCATCAGAAAAGATGAATACCCAACTTTTACATCAACATGGATGGGACTGGAGGAGATTATGCTAAGTGAAATAAGTCAAGCAGAGAAAGTCAATTATCATATGGTTTCACTTATTTGTGGAACATAAGGAATAGCATGGAGGACATTAGGAGAAGGAAGGGAAAAATGGGGGGGTGGAATTGGAGGGAGAGATGAACCATGAGAGACTATGGACTCTGAGAAACAAACAGGGTTTTAGAGGGGAGAGGGGAGGGGGGATTGGTTAGCCTGGTGATGGGTATTAAGGAGGGCACGTACTGCATGGAGCACTGGGTGTTATACGAAAACAATGGATCGTGGATCACCACATCAAAAACCAATGATGTATTGTATGGTGACTAACATAACATAATAAAATTAAAAAAAAATAATAATAATAATAAAAGAAATTACCCAATTGAAAGGAAAGAGAAAATAAACTTAAAAAAAAAAAAATGGACAGAGCTGTCAAAGCCATGAGACCATAACAACAACAACAAAATCTAATGTTTGTGTTACTGAAGTCCCCGAAGAGAAAAAAAAAAAGCAGAGCTGAAAAATGATTTTAAGAAATAATGACTGAAAACCTCCCAGATTTAGCTAGAGACGTATCATATAGGTTCAAGTACCTGAGCAAACCACAAACAGGATAAACCCAAAAAAATCTAGGCCAGGACACAACACATTCAAATTTCTGAAAACCAAAGACAAAGAAAAAATCTTAAAAGCAGGCCAGGAAAAAATAGTTCCTTACATATAAGGTAAAAAATTCAAATGTCAGAGAAGGAATAAATGACACAGAAACTAAACAAACAAACAAAAAATAGAAAAGATCAATTAAACCAAGAGCTGGTTCTTTGAAAAGATAAACAAAATCAATAAACCATTAGCCAGACTCATCAAGAAAAAAGAGAAAGAACCCAAATAGATGAAATCAAAAACAAAAGAGAAGTAACAACAGACACCACAGAAATACAAAGAATTACAAGAGAGTACTACAAAAAATCATATGCCACCAAATTAGACAACTTAGAAGAAATAATTAAATTCCTAGAAACATACAATCATCCAAAACTGAATCAGGAAGAAACAGAAAATCTGAACAGACCAACTACTCGAAATGAAATTGAACTGGTAATCAAAAAACTACCAAAAAATAAAAGTGCAGGACTAGATGGATTCACAGGTGAATTCTACCAAACATTTAAAGAAGAGTTAATACCAAGGCGCCTGGGTGGCTCAGTTAAGTGGCTGCCTTCGGCTCAGGTCATGATCCCAGGGTCCTGGGATCAAGCCCCACGTCGGGCTCCCTCCTCAGTGGAGAGTCTGCTTCTCCCTCTCCCTCTACCTGCCTCTCTGCCTACTTGTGCTCTCTATCTCTCTGTCAAATAAATAAATAAAATCTTTAAAAAAAATAAAATAAAATAAAAGAAAGAAAGAAGAGTTAATACCTATTCTCCTCAAAATATTCCAAAAAGTAGAAGAGAAAGAAAGGCTTCCAAATACTATGAAGGTTTCCAAATTCTATGAGGTCAGTATTACACTGATACCAAAACCAAAGACACCACACACAAAAAAAGAAAACTACAGGCCAATATCACTGATGAACACAGATGCAAAAATCCTCAACAAAATATTTGCAAACTGCTTTCAACAATACATTAAAAGGATCATTCACTAAAATCAAGTGAGATATAATCCAGGGATGCAAGGATGGTTTAATATTCACAAATCAATTAATGTGATATGCCACATTAACAAAACAAAGCATAAAAATTGTATGATCATCTCAATAGATGCAGAAAAAGCATCTGACAGAATTCAACACCAACTCATGATAAAAACTCTCAGCAAAATGGGTTTAAAGAAACATGCCTCAACATAAAGGTCATATATGAAAAAACAAAAGCTAACATACTCGATGGTGAAAAACAGAGCTTTTCCTCTAAGATCAGGAACAAGACAAGGATGTTCACTCTCACCACTTTCACTCAGCGTAGTACTGGAAGTCCTAGCTATGGCAATCAGACAAGAAAAAATAAAATAAAAGGCATTCATATTAGAAAGTTGGAAGTTGGGGCACCTGGGTGGCTCAGTCGTTAAGCATCTGCCTTTGGCTCAGGTCGTGATCCCAGGGTCCTGGGATCAAGCCCCGTGTCATGCTCCCTGCTCAGCGGGAAGCCTGCTTCTCCCTCTGACCCTCCCCCTGCTTGTGTTCCCTCTCTCGCTGTCTCTCTCTGTCAAATAAGTAAATAAAATCTTTTTTTTTTTTAAAAGAAAGTTGGAAGTTAAACTGTCACTATCTGCAGTGACATGATACTATACATAAAACCCTAAAGACTCCTCAAAACACTACTGGAAGTAATAAATTCAGTAAAGTTGCAAGATACAGAATTAATACCCAGAAATTCATTGCATTTCTATATATTAATAATGAAGTAGCAGAAAGAGAAATTAAGAAAACAAATCCATTCACAGTTGCACCAAAAAGAATAAAAAGAATAAAATATCAAAATAAACTTAACCAAGGAGGTGAAAGACCTATACTGTGAAAACTATGAAACTGAAGATGATGCAAATAAATGAAAAGACATCCCATGCTCAGAGATTAGAAGAATATTGTTAAAATGTCCATACTACCCAAGGCAATCTATAGATTCAAAGCAATCTCTATCAAAATATCAATAGCATTTTTCATAGAACTAGAATAATCTTTTTTTTTTTTTTTTTTTTTTAAGATTTTATTTATTTATTTGACAGAGAGAGACACAGCGAGAGAGGGAACACAAGCAGGGGGAGTGGGGGAGGGAGAAGCAGGCTTCCCGCCGAGCAGGGAGCCCGATGTGGGGCTCGATCCCAGGATCCTGGGATCATGACCTGAGCCGAAGGCAGACGCTTAACGACTGAGCCACCCAGGCGCCCCATAGAACAATAATCTTAAAATTTGTATGGAACCACAAAAGACCACAAAGAGCCAAAGCAATCTTGAAAAAGAAGAATAGGGATGCCTGGGTGGCTCAGTCGGTTAAGCGGCTGCCTTCGGCCCAGGTTGTGATCCCAGGGTCCTGGGATTGAGTCCCACATCGGGCTCCTTGCTCAGCAGGGAGCCTGCTTCTCCCTCTCTCTCCCTCTGCTTGTGCTCTCTCTGTCAAATAAATAAAATCTTAAAAAAAAGAAAAAGAAAAAGAAGAATAAAGCTGGAAGTATCACAATCCTAGATTTCAAGATATACTACAGAGTAGCTGTAGTACTCAAAACAGTATCGTACTGTTACACACATAGATCAATGAACAGAATACAGAGCCCAGAAGTAAACTCACATTCAAATGTGTGCGACTCAAATGGTCAATTGATCCATGACAATGTAGGCAAGAATACACAATGGAGAAAAGACAGTCTCTTCAACAAATGGTGCTGGGAAAGCCATATAGCTATATGCAAAAGAATGAAACTGGACCACTTTCTTGTATCAAATACAAAAATAAACTCAAAGTGGATTAAAGACCTAATAGTGAGACCTCAAACTATAAAACTCCTAGAAGAGAACATAGGCAGTAATTTCTTTAACACTGGCCATAGCAACATTTTCTAAATAGGACTCCTATGGCAACGAAAACAAAAGCAAAAATAAACTATTGGGACTACATTAAAATAAAAAGCTTCTGCACAGTAAAAGAAATCATCAACAAAATGACAAGGCAACCTACCAAACGGGAGAAAATATTTGCAAATGATATATCCAATAAGGGGTTAATATCCAAAACATATAAAGAACGCATACAACTCAACACCAAATAATGATAAAAATCATTATCTGATTAAAAATTTCAGAGAACCTTTTTCCAAAGAAGACATACAAACATCAAACAGACACATGGAAAGATGCTCAACATCGCTAATCATCTGGGAAATGCAAATCAAAACCACATTGAGATATGACCTCATACCCATTAGAATGGTTAGAATCAAAAAGACAGTAAGTGTTGACAAGGACGTGGAGAAAAAGGAACCTGTGTGTATCGCTGGTGGAATGTATATTGGTGCATCCACTGTGGAAAACATGTGCATGTGTGGTGTCAAAATATATGAGAAATCTCTGTATCGCCATCTCAATTTTGTTGTAAGCCTAAAAATGCTCTAAGAAACTAAAGTCCTAAAAAAAATGGATAAAATGCATTTCACCAAAGAGGATATGCAAAAGGCAAATAAGCACATGAATGTTAATAGGTAAATGCAGATTAAAATCAAAATGAGTTATCAGTACACATCTATCAGAATGACTGCAATAAAAAGAGCAACACCACCAAATGCTAACAAGAATGTGGAGAAGAAACTGGATCACTCATACATTGTCGGTGGGAATATAAAATGGTACAATCTCTATGGGAAACAGGTTAGCAGCCTCTTAAACAACTAAACACGCAACTAACATACAACCCAGCAACTGCACCCCTCAGCGTTTATCCCAGAGAGATGAAGACTTTTGTTCAAACAGAAAATTGTACACAAACGTTTATGGCAGGTTTATTTGTAATAACTAAAAAGTTGCCACACCAGATGCCCTTCCATGTGTGAATGCTTAAACTATGGTACATGTATGCCATGGAATACTACTCAACAATACAAAGGAACAAACTACTGATACACTCAACAGCGTGGATGAATCTCCAGAGATCATGCTGAGTGAAGAAAAGCCAATCCCAAAAGGCTACATACTATATGATTCCATTTATAAAACCTTTTGGAAATGGTAAGATTATAGAAGTGGAGAACAGATTAGTGATTGCCAGAAATTAATGAGGGGGTAGGCCAGTAGGGAAAATAAGTGTGGCTATAAAAGGGTAACATGAGGTAACTTGCCATGATGGAAATGTTATTTATTTCGGCTGTATCCAACTGATACTGTACTACAGTTTTGCAAGATGCTACTACTGGAAAACTGGATAAAGGATACGTGAGATTTCTGTATTATTTCTCACAAATGCATATAAATCTACAAATTATTTCAAAATAAAAAGTTTAATTTTTTTAAATGATTTTATTTATTTATTTGTGTGTGTGAGAGAGAGGGTGCACAAGCAGGGGGAGCAGCAGGCAGAGGGAGAAGCAGGCTCCCTGCTGAGAAAGGAGCCCAATACGGGACTTGATCCCAGGACCCTGGGATCGTGACCTGAGCCGAAGGCAGATGCTTAACCAACTGAGCCACCCAGGCGCCCAAAAAGTTTAATTTTAAAAAGATTTAAAAAGTGAACACAAAATTGCTTAGAATCAAAAAAAAATGAACTTGGTTGCCACACAGAAAATTTTTTCAAGAAACTTCTCAAGACAGTGCTCTGACTATACATCCTTCCTGGGATATAGCCTAAAGACCAAAACATGTAAAGAATCTTAAACTTTATTCATCAGTTTGTTGTTGTTGGTATTGGTACTAATGTAATAATCCCTAAACTATCTTGTGTGTAGCTGAGGATAGAGGAAATGAATAAATATTATGATGTATTGGAAACCAGGGTTTTTACCCACAGAGAAGCGAGGTACAAATACGGAATGGGGAAAGTGAAGGATGGAAACACACACACACTCTCGCTCTCTCACACACACACACACACACACACACACACACACACTTCCTAAATCTGTCCACTGAAAGGGCCTAAATACAGTACCATCCCAGTAGAAATAAGCACACCAAAAGCCCAGATAATAGTTTCCATGCCATTCATCACTAAAAGGAACATGGGATCCTTAGAAAAACAACAGATTTTTGGTCTGAGGCAGAGAAAATACAAGGTAAGCCTGGAACAATTTGTTCCAGAAAATAGGAAAGTACTCAAAAAATGATAGGGGCATGTCAAAAGGACACAGAAGCCAGCTTGAAGGGGCTCTCATTGGCCAAATTTAAGACAGTTTGAGCATCAAAAAAGTTATGGTACTTAATTATAATATAATGAATAAAAAAGAACCAAGTTATCTATAGTAATACTTAAAAAAAGGGATGTAGGTAGAAAAGAAAAACCTCTTCTTTATAAAACAATGCCTTCAAATGGTAGAAAGAATGGCAGAATTAGAAAATCACCATTTTGGAACCACCAATATAATAAGTGATCCACTTAAGACTCTTCAGTCAATACTGAAATCACTAGGTTAAAGTCTGTTAGAGAAGAGGATATTCATTCCGTGTCAAAGTAGTCATCCCACAAATACTGTATTAAAAACAAAGGAATAAAAATTGTTTAAAAAAGAAAAGCAACAAAGGGGAAATGGTATCTTTTTTTTTAAGATTTTATTTATTTATTTGAGAGAGAAAATGAGAGACAGAGAGCATGAGAGGGAGGAGGGTCAGAAGGAGAAGCAGACTCCCCGCTGAGCAGGGAGCCCGATGCAGGACTCAATCCCAGGAGGACTCGATCCCAGGACTCCAGGATCATGACCCGAGCGGAAGACAGTCGCTTAACCAACGGAGCCACCCGGGGGCCCCGGGAAGTGGTATCTTTATAACGGACTTGTGATTATCACCTTAGCATTAGCAGTAGTGGAACAACTTGACATTCTATGTCTCCTCATGTGATACTATAAGGAGGATACAATACCACCTATGTAATAAACTCAACAAAAATGTTAACCTAAATCTAATCATGATTAAACAATTAAGCAAATTTAAAATATGAGACATTCTACAGACTTGGACTTTTCAAAAATTTCAATGTCATCCCCCAAAAGTGTGATTATTCTAGAATGATTAAAGGAGACTAAAGTATTATAATAATGAAATGTGATCTATAAATCTTGATTGGACCCTGAATTTTTTTAAAAGTCAGCTAGAGAAGTCATTTTTTAACAAGATTTTATTTATTTATTTATTTGAGAGAGCCAGAGTGAGAGCACAAGCAGGGAGAGCAGCAGAGGGAGAGGGAGAAACAGACTCCCTGCTGAGCAGGGAGCCTTATGTGGGGCTTGATCCCAGGACTCTGGGATCATGACCTAAGCAGAAGGCAGATGCATAACCGACTGAGCCACCCAGGCACCTCCTAAAAGTCATTTTTTGACAATTAAGGAAACTGTATATCAGATGGCATTGCTGAGTTAGTGTTAATTATCTTAGATGTGATTAGTATTGTAATTATAGAGGAAAATGTCCTCATTCTTAAGAGAGGCATGCTGAAATATTTAGGTGAAATATCATGGTATTTGCAACGTTTAAATAGTTTAGGAAAAAGTATGTACGCATGTATGTATGCATGTAGACAGAAAAAGATAAAGCAAATGAGTCTAAACAATACCAAATTATTACACTCTTAGTGTTTTTATTTCACTGAAGTCCATTATAATGAGATACAGAGGAAGAAATATACATCTCTATTACACCAAAATGTTTAGCTTTAAATGGACAGATAAGCACTAGGCAAGTTAAAGGATTTGTCCTGAAGAGACTGTTCTAGGGCATTGTGCAGACACAGCTAGAGGGGTTTGTTATACATTGTTGGTACTCCAGATATTGCACGTTTTTGGCAGTGTACTTACAGAATACTGTTAAATATCAGGAAATTGAAGAACCAACAATAACAACAAGAGAAACACAAAACAAAAATTCTGTGAACTTGAGTAAGGTAATTTGCAAAGACTACAATTAAGTTGACTTTGTCCAGCATTCTAGCAGCCAGGACTACTTTATCAAGTAGTAATTTTGCCATTTTTCCATTTAAAATCAGCATTCCAAATGATGGCCAAGTATCAACCACAGGATCCTGACAAGGCTTCTAAATCATTCAAGTTAAATATATTCCATTTCATTTTAATACAATGTAACTTTTATAATATTCTGATCTTTTGAAACCTGTTGAGCCATATTTGCTGTATATGAAAGCTCTCTATTAATTGGTATATCTGATTAACCAGAAGTATCCATTGCTTAACAATGGTGGAAAACGAGACAGAGAAGGGGCTTGGGAGTTGGAGCACACTGTAAGATTTCAGGACAAAAAGTAGATAGTCATCACATAATAACTATTACAAAATAGGCCTTCCAACAATGAGGGTAATAAAAAACTCAGTAATTTCTCAATGCAATATTCAAAATGTATATTTTTACTATCTTTGTTGGTTTGAGTGTTTAATTGAACAAATGAGTACGGTCACAAAGTGAATTTCAGATTAAACGAGGACATTTGTGGAAGGGGGAAGTTGCTAAGTTGGGGACTGATGATCATTACACTATGAGACTGGTACTATTATTATCCCCATATTAAAAGTGAGGAAACTGAAAGAGGTTAACTTCTCCCAAACCACATAACTAGTTAAGTGGGCAGAGCCGGGATCCAAACACTTAGTCCAACACCAGAGCCTGCCCTCAGGATGATTATACTATCTGGTATTTCCAATTTTTGTTCATTGGTTTTTTTGAGGAGGGCCTGATGCCACCCTTTACTGAATACCTTCAGTAAGTACTTTGCTTGTGTCATTTAATCCTCACAACAACCCTGTGAAATAGGACTTTTATTCCTGTTTCACAGAGGGAACATTAAGGCTGAGAGTGGTTGAGTAACCTGCCCAAAGTTACACTGCCGATAAATGGAGGAACCATGATTCCAACCAATGTCTGACTCCATGGCCCTTGCCCTTTCTAGGATTACATTCTGCCTTCCTTGTTCTATGTATAAAACATTCCTTGTTTTTCAAGAAAGCAAATCTTCTACCAGATAACTTTCGATTGTTAAACACGTGTTCCTATTATGGTCTGGAATTAACAACACTTAATTTTTCTAAAAATGTTCTTTCTTGTAATTAATGAAATTCTACAGTATGAGAAAACAAACCTAAATAAAATGAAGGTTTTGGAATGTAGGAAATTATCCTAGAAACATCCTCAAAAGCTATCTAGTTCAAGTCCCTAAGTTCAACAGGCGTGGAAGCCAGCAATAATTAATGGTATGCATGCAAATCTAACAACAACAAAAAGGGGTAGGGGGCTTGCCCCAGTTAGGGATCAGCTGAGGATATGAGATGACTGAAGCTTCATATTATACCAATACATTGTTAGTTTTTATTTTATTTTTTTAAAGATTTTTATTTATTTATTTGAGAGAGAGAGAGCACAGCAGGGGGAGCAGCAGAGGGAGAGGAAGAAGCAGGCTCTCTGCTGAGCAGGAAGCCCGATGCAGGGCTGGAGCCCGATGCAGGGCTCAATCCCAGGACCCTGAGATCATGACCTGAGCAGAAGGCACTTAATCAACTGAGCCCCCAGGCATCCCCATTATTAGTTTTTAAAAGCACCATTTTACAGTGCTTACAACAACTCTGAAAATGCTCATATTGCATACAATTGCCCTTCTTTGAAAATCAGAAACCAGTGGTGCCTGGGTGGCTCAGTCAGTTAAGTGTCTGCCTTTAGCTGAGGTCATGATCTCAGAGTACCAGGATTAAGCCCTGCATTAGGCTCCCTGCTCAACGGGGAGTCAGCTTCTCCCTCTGCTCCTCATCCAACTCGTGCTCTCTCTCTCTCTCACTCTCTCAAATAAATAAGATCTTTAAAATGAATAAAATCTTTAATAAAATAAAAATAAAAAAATAAGATCAGAAACCATCCTCATTTTACTTCATTTACTTAATTCTTGCTTTTTCCAGAAAGAATGTAAAACAGCTGAAACTCATCCTCACTGTACCTTGAGTGGAACCAAGTTCACCCAGAGCCCTGGTTGCCAGCTGGTTTGAGAGATTCTGATGTACATTTACCGTATGCAGCCAAAGTGACTATATGTGACCATTGAAAAGTTTCCTAATCTAAAAAAGTAGGATAACAATACCTACCCCACAGGGCTGTTGTGAGGTTTAAATGAGCTGACCATGCATAAAGATGATGCCTACATATATAAAGATTACGTGCAAAAAGATATGCCTACATATAAGCACAGTCGTTGTTACTGTTGAAGTTGATGTGTGTCCATGATTGAAGCACCATGTGGGTAGAAAAAACCTATCACTTTTCTCTATCTCTAAAAAGCTTTGAGGAACCTCACTCTGAACTTAATGTCGCACCTGTCCTCTTAACATCTATATCCTCTTCCTTCAACCACTAGTCGTAGTAAGAACCCTCATTCTTAGGAAAAAACCTGCTGACTCCTTCATCTAGTCAAATGACCACTCTGTGGTTTTTTTGTTTTTGTTTTTTTTGTTTTTGCTAGTTTTCACTGTCAAGCTTTTTTTTTTTTTAAGATTTTGTTTATTTATTTGACAGAGAGAGACACATCGAGAGGGAAAACAAGCAGGGGAAGTGTGAGAGGGAGAAGCAGGATTCCCGCTGAGCAGGGAGCCCAATGCGGGGCTCGATCCCAGGACCCCGAGATCATGACCTGAGCCAAAGGCAGACGCTTAATGACTGAGCCACCCAGGCGCCCCCACTGTCAAACTTCTTAAGTATATTTTCTGTAGCAACTGTTACTGATATGATTGAGATGCCGCTTAGGAAAAACAGCTGGCATTACCCTGGGGAAGTCAGAACTTGACTCTGTGAGTTTCCCCTTAGTTGTACAGAAGCAGGAAAACAGAACAAATAGAATAACACAAAAACCACAATGCTAATATACTAACTAATGAGAAGTGTATTTGCCCAAAGGTCCTGAGAGTTAAATTCTCTAATCAGCTCCTTCTCTCCCTTAAAGGAAATCTATAAATAGGAAACCAAATTATTGCCAAATATTTGTATGATAGTCCAATCATACAGACCAGATATTTAAGCTCTGGGCAGTGTTATCACCTTCTCTGAACATCCTGAAAAAAACACTTCCAAATTCTGCCTCTCCAATTTCCATTTTTCAGTATTTCCAAGCTGCCCATCCACCTTCTGCTGTGACAATCTTTCTTTAGATATGTTAATATCATCTATTAGACTACATCAAGTCCCACTCTTCCAGCTTTCAATCTGAAAAAGACAGACATCTTTTAAGATGTCTTCTGCAGAAAACTGAACTCATCTATTATGTGATTTTATTAAGCCAACTCTGAGTTCTGCTGATGGCACCAACATCATACCACGTACACTCCCCACCCACCCCTGTCACCTTCTAATCACTTTTTCTTCCTTAATTCTTAACTTAGATTTCATTCCCCATCACATCCTATGACCTCTTTATAGTTCTCATTCTTCTGTATTCACTTTTGCAACTGTTAACAATTTTCCACCCATTTCTTAACAACCTTCCCCATCACTGGCTTTAATGGAGCCAAAAAACGGCTGATGTACATATTAATTTTAAATCGTTCTGTAGAACCTATGGTGGTTAAGAGTCTAGGTCCTAGGAATCAGACAGACCTGGATCCAAATCCAGTTTCTACTTTTACTAGCTACGTGCCCATGGGAAAGTTACTTAACTTTCCCCTAAGCCTTTTTCCTCAACCGTAGAATGGACATAATGACATAATTGTCTATTTAGTGCTTAGCTTAATAAGCTTACTCTGGCACGAAGTAATCACTCAAAAAATATTAACTATAATTTTTGTGTCCTAATTCTCAGCTCCTGTCATTCTTTTTTTTTAAGATTTTATTTATTTATAAAATTTGACAGAGAAAGAGCAAGAGACACAAGCAGGGGGAGCAGCAGAGGGAGAGGGAGGAGCAGGCTCCCCGCTGAGCAGGGAGCCGGATGCGGAGCTCAGTGAGGGGCTCGATGCGGGGCTCAGTCCCAGGACCCTGAGATCATGACCTGAGCCGAAGGCAGACACTTAACCAACTGAGCCACCCAGGCGCCCCAGCTCCTGTCATTCTATTCTTCTCTTTCTACTTTGAAGAATTCAAATAACTGTGACTAAATACTGCAATTAAATATATTCCTGAAGTTACTGTTGCAGGATTAAACCTTTCACCCTCTTCTTCAGTAATAAAGAAAATCACTATTTGTATATTTTGCCAATATCTAAGAAATAACCTGCTAAAAACCGATTTAATCTTCATACTCTTTCTTTTCTTAAAGATTTTATTTTTAAATAATCTCTACACCCAACATGGGCCTCGAACTGGTCATATACCTTGTTGAAATCTGAAAGCATGGAGACCTGGAGGGTTGCCAAAGACCGGAAACAAGCAAATAAATGTAGATCTGATTTGTTTTAAAAATAAAGAATAAAAGAGAAAAGAAGAGAATTGACAACAATTCTATGTGTGACTATAAATAGCCACACACTCCACCAACTGAACCAGCCAGGTGCCCCTAATCTTCATAATCTTTCTTAAGACACTCATTTCCCTTGGCTTCTGCAATAAAATCTGCAAAAAAAAAAAAAAAAACCTTCCACATTTTTCTTCTCTCGCATTTCTTCTTAGACTCTACTGCGAGTTCATCCTCCTATACCCAACACTCTAAATATTAGTGTTTTAAAGGGAAAGCCTAAGGATTTTCATTTCTCATACTACAGTCTCTCCCTTGGTGGTCTTCTTGCTTCATCATGGCCACAACTACAATCTAAAAATAAGTAAATGACTTCCATATTATCTTTAGTGCAGACCTCTCCTCTAAGTTCTAGATCCCCATACCCAACTGCCTACTGACATTACCATGTGATGACAAGGCAGCTTAAACTCAATAGATCCAAAACTGAATTCATGGTCTCCCTGGATTCATTATTCAAAACTGGATTCACAATCCATGTTCAGTCAAACCCTAGTCCATCTCTAGTATTTTGTGTTGTTAGTGAATGAATGGCACCACCATCCATCCAAGGAGCATTAGGCGGAAGTCTAGAAGTTATCCTTTATAACTTTCCTCTTCCTCCCTCTCTAAATCTAATCTATTCCAATTTCCATTTATGGATATTATTGTATGAATTTCTAATTTTTACACTAATACCAAAATAATCTCCCTTGCTAGTTTCATTCCTCTACTGCCCATATTATTACTATAATGTTAAGGTCTCTATCAACTGAAACTTTAGACTTCTCACCTTTCCTGTTCATCCCCCCCTTACATCTCAACAATCTAATGTATTATGCCTTCTAAATATTCTACTTGCTCTAGCCACAAAATCTACTTTATAATATCTGCATATGATTTATTTTTTCCAATCCCTCTTCCCTAGACAAGTCATGTCTTTTTTTTCTCTCAAAATTCCTCTTGGAATCCTTCACTCATTAATTCCATCCAATATCACTCCTTATGGGGGAAAAAAAAGTTACATATTCAGGGCCACAGTTTATTTAACCCAATAATCTCTCTCTGACAGTGACACCTACAGAACATTTCATAGTTCTCCTCCCAGAAATAGTCCTCAAAATCTGCCATTATCCAAATAAACTATTTCCTTTAATAATACAAGTACCACATCTATGTATACATGTGTTATATATCTTTTACAAACATGTATATATTATCAACCTTTTCTATTTCATAAGGTTATGAATTTCACAACGTTAACATAAATCATATATAGCTGAACTTTCTTCATTTGTTCTGAAATACCTCTCTCAAGTATCAAAGTGGTCCTCTCATTTCAGCATTTTCTCATTTGGTGAACAAGCTGATCGTTTTTTCACCCATATCATTGTGATTTTAAAGGAATACAAAAGTAAATACAGCATGAATCATGTCCTTATACTCTGCTTAGAGGGCATGACCCAGCTGTATTAATATTTGTATCCCTAGTTTCCATAATAATGTCTCACAAAGAGAAGGTGCTCAATACACATTCAACAGAATTAAAAGAATTTTGCTTAGGACTGATGTTGTAATGTTCATGAGTGCCAAAAAGAAAGCAGAACTTCTCAAATGTGTGAACTCTGCTTTTTTTTTTTTTTTCAAGAAAAACGATATTTGGACTAAAAAAGGGTAGAAAGAATTGATTCCCAGTATAGGTGAGAAGACTGTAACAGAGCACCTTGCTGCTCTAAATGAAATGAAGCTCCTCGTGAATGTGATCACCGAATCACTGCTAGTGGAGGAAGCATGGAGACCTGGAGGGTTGCCAAAGACCGGAAACAAGCAAATAAATGTAGATCTGTTTTGTTTTAAAAATAAAGAATAAAAGAGAAAAGAAGAGAATTGACAACAAAACAGTCCAGTATACTCGGCATCAATCCTTTCCTAAATTCAGATTATTTATTTAAAAAACAGCTTCTAATCCCTTTGAAACAAAAATGGTAAGCATTTGTGGAACCAACTTAAGTAACCAGACTAATCTAATTTCCTTTTTTTTTTTTAAAGAATGTCGTTATAAATAGACTTATACCAAAAAGAAGCAATAAAAATAGTATCAGATTTCAACAAGGTAGGATTTCAACAATGTATATGACCAGGCTCTCATTACACCATATGGTTAAGATAAATATAAGGTGGATAACAGTACAACTAAGTGCCAGCTAATTATTTGAATGATCATAACAAGGAGTGTTTCTTAATGAAGTGCCATCAACTTGAAGGTCTGTTCTACCCACAAGGTTCAGGATGCCTCTCTGTGGCCCTCTCCTAGTCAAAAATGTTATCAATAATTTGAATGAAGATGCAAAAGGCTACTATACTACTGCCTTCATCCAATATATGGTTGACATGAAACTAGGTGGCACAAATATGTATTAAGAAAGAGCTGGGGGCGCCTGGGTGGCTCAGTTGGTTAAGCGACTGCCTTTGGCTCAGGTCAGGATCCTGGAGTCCCTGGATCGAGTCCCGCATTGGGCTCTCTGCTCGGCAGGGAGTCTGTTTCTCCCTCTGACCCTCCCCCCTCTCTCTCATTCTCTCTCTCTCAAATAAATAAATAAAATCTTAAAAAAAAAAAAAGAAGGAGCTGGGATCTGAAAAAACAATGATAAGCCAGATAAATGGGCTAATTCTAATTAAGATGAAATTTAATAGGGAAAAATATCTAAGGTATCAATCAGTGTCCAAAAAAAAAAAAAAAAATACATATAGAACTGTGAGATGAGCAAGTCCCATGACTTAATTGACACATACGTAAAACAAACAAAAAAGGGGCTTAATGACTTTAATTGACAGCAGTCTTACTTCAATCTGACAGCAGCAAGCTCAGTATGATGAGGATTTCAGAAAAGCTAATGTGATGCTAGATGCAGCAGTAGCAGTATCTCAAACATGGGAGGCAGCAGTCCTGCTCGATGCTGGACTGATCCGACCACAAATGGGATGTTGTGTATCCTTCTAAGGGAGGGTCACAGTCTTCAAAGGATCATAACCATATTGGCACATGTTCAGAACAGAACAACCAGGATGCTCAGGACCCTGGATACCATTCCACAAAAGGAGAGGCAGGAGGGAATAGAGATTTATAAATAGGACAAAACAATGCCTTGAGAGGAAAATGATGGCTACTTTCATTGAGTCACTCAATGAACATGAATTTCAAATCTAGTTCAGGCCAGACACTGTGACAATGTCTGGGCATACAGAGAGAAGATAGTCTGTCTGTGGAATATTCATATGCTTATCTGAAGAGCTGAAAAAGCCATGTTCTGAAAAAGGATGAGACTGTTCTATATGATTTCGTAAGGCAGAAATAAGACCCATGGAAAGAAGTTAGAAAGTAACTGATTTCAGCTCCATATGAGAGTATTTTAAGAATCAAAGATGTCTTAAGAAGCTTCCTGAGAGGGGCACCTGGGTGGCTCAGTCGTTAAGCGTCTGCCTTCGGCTCAGGTCGTGATCCCAGGGTCCTGGGATCGAGCCCCACATCGGGCTCCATGCTAGGCAGGAAGCCTGCTTCTCCCTCTCCCCCTGCTTGTATTCCCTCTCTCACTGTGTCTCTCTCTCTCTGTCAAATAAATAAATAAATAAATAATCTTTAAAAAAAAAAAAAAAGAAGAAGCTTCCTGAGAAGAATGCAAGGTTCCCATCAGGAATGTTGTACTTAGTGGAGAGACTGCTTAAATAAGACAGGCACTGAACTGACCATCTTTAATGTTCCTCGTATTCTATACTAGGACTCTATATTTCCCTAGGAAATGGACTCTCACCAGATTCACCGTACTTGTGCACTTCAGCATCACAGGTTTCCTACAGTTGCTACTTCCAACTTTGTACCCTGTCCCCCACTGAAATGATGCTTTATAATGGGGAACGGATCTGAGAGCAATAGGAATAATGAAATACATGAAGAAACTGAACCATCAGGACACAGAACACACACAAAAAATCAATATTGTTCAATGTAAAGAAAATGTAGGAATTCTCTATCCTTTTAAGGCATAAACTCAATTTAAAAATATCTCACTATGTTCAATTAACGTAAACAAGGACTTGTCAGTGTACTGCATCTCTTGTTGGGAGCCATTTTTTTCTAACCAACAAGGAAAAAACAATTTTAACTTAAGATCACTTTGAGAATTTGTGTCCTGAATAAACATTCCAAAAACCTCCATTATAAGGGTATGTGGAAACTAAGTTTATAACATATTTCTTTAAAAAATGATTTATTGGATATAGCAGACCTAATACCATGAACTAATCAAATTGTGGAATTCTGATTAAATGGCTACTTAAGTTTAATCCATTTAAAAAAAACACAGGCAAGATAAACATAGAGAAAAGGCCTAGCCCATTTAGTTCTGGCTTTTATAAATTGGTTTAATATCATTAAAGCTTACTTTCATTCATTTTATTTTGTAATTTTACAACAGTCTCCTATATTGGCTCTATATGCTACAACTGGGTATTGAAAGAGTTCATCCTTCCAAACTGTTAATACCAACTTCTTAGTAGTATTACTAAGCTGTCCCTTACACTTTAGCGCTTTCTCAATTTGGATACAATAAATGGGCCACAATTCGATTATCAAGGGCTCTTTCTTCTAAAGAGCAGCCTGGAAAAGACAAAAGTGAGAAAGAAAGGAGAGCACGTTTAACCACCAGCCCTGAAAAAAGGCTTCCCCTCTGGCTGTCAACTCTGACGGCGCTCTACCATTTCTCAGCACACTGCCTGGTCATTTCAAATAAAAAAAGAAAAAGAAACAAAAATAGATTCCAGTTTTCCTGGGACGGGGAGATCCCCTTTTGTAGAAGTGCCTAAAGCTATAGGTTCCCCATGGGATTTCATCTCGTTGCCAAGGCAGCGCCAGCAGAGGCGTCCGGCGCCAGGTCAGCGCCCTCCCGCCCGCCCGCCCGGAGCCCACGGTGGCCCCAACCATCAAAAGAGCAACCCCGGCCGAGCCCCGAGCCCCCGGGGCCGCAGAGTCCCAGCCGCGACCCCGGACAGCCTCGCGAGCGCCCCGGGACGGTGGCGGAAGGCGGGGAGACGCGGCTCGACTTACAGTGACACCATCCTAGGTGACAGCACCAGTGCAGCTTGAAGCACTTGCCGTGGCTGTGCGTGGCACAGATGGAAAGCCCGTCGCACGGCTGGAAGTCGGGTCTGCGGGCAGCGCAACTCCGCGCCAGGGCCTGAGCCTCGTCCACTTTCTCGCTCTTCCAACCCCGCTCGGGCGCCGACGCCGACGCCGCACTCATTTCCGCTCCCTCCGCGGAGCCGAGGCCGGGAGGCCGGGAGAAGCGGCGTCTGGGCGGGCAGGAAGCCGAGCCGGCAGCAGGCGTGGGAGGGCGCGGGCCGGGAGTCACGCCAGCGCGCGTGGCGGCGGCGGTGCTGCTGGTGGCGGTGGCGGCGGGAGCGCGGCGTCCCAAGCTCGCAGAGGAGCCGCCCCGAGCGCTGCGACCGGGGGCTGGGCCTGCCGCCGCCTGCCTCCCTCCGCCGCGGCGCGCGCCGCGTCCCCACGCGGGCGCGCGCGCACGGGCGCGCGCGCCGACCGGCCGGGCAGGCGCCAAGCGTAGGTCAGCGAGCCCGGCCTCTTCACACACGCTGTCGGCGTCCCCTCCCGTCACAGCAAGTCCCTGACACACACAGTCATTCCTCCGAGACCGACGCCGACCGACAGACGGCCATTGTGAACATACAAGCGCCTCGGCGGCTTGGTGTTCACAGGCACAGCAGCTTACACGCGCACTTCCCACACACACTTCCAGCCGAGCTGGGTCGTCTCGAGAACTCCACCGAGGGCTGTGCACCCCGAGGACACGCCCCCCCCGAGGCGCGTCTGCGAGCGAGGTGTTCTCATACACACAGCCTCTCCGCACACGCGGCTCACATTTCCCTCGTACACGCCTCCCAGAGTAGGCACAGAGGCCCCTCGGAGGCGCGCGCGCGTTCACGCCCGCGCGCACTCCCCCAGGCCATGCCTCCCGCTCCCGGCGCGGCCACTCCGCCACGCGCCAGGGCCCCAAGCCTCCCGCCCTGGGCCGCCGCGCCCGCGGGAACCGTTGCCCGCTGGCCCTGAGGGCGCCCTCCCTCCCCAGCCCCAGTGTCCATGGGGGCTGCAGCCCCACCTTGCTGAGCGGGGAAGTAACCAGCGGGGGAGGGGTGGCTGTGTGTGTGTGTGTGTCTCTCAGAGAGAGAGATGCATTTGCGGTGCACAAGACTGGTGTGTGGAATGTGTTGCATGGGTGTGTAGTTTGGTGTGTATGTGGTATGTGGGTGTGTCTGATTGTTATGTTGAGTATGTGCGGTGGGTATGTGTGTGTGGTTGGAGGTGTTAACTGTGTACGTGGTATATGTGGAATGTGTGTAGTGTGCATGGTGCGTGTGACCGTTACCTGGTGTGTGAGGAGGTGTGTGTATCCAGGAGAATGTAGCATGGATGTATACGACCAAGGCGAAGTGTGGGTGGTGTGCATGTTTGTGTAGTAGAGTATCTGTGGTCTGTGTGGTCTGTGCAGTTGTGTATGCGTGTACACAGTGTGCGGGTGGATGTGGTTACATACGTTTTGTGTATATGCGCATGGTATGTGGTGACATATATATTGTGTATATGTGTATGGTACGTGTGCCGTTGTGGGACCTGTGACCGGTATGTCGAGTGTGTGTGCCCAGTGCATATATGGGCAGAGTTGGGTGTGTGTGGTACCTGTGGGTGTGGGCACACAAACAGGACTCCTGTCTGCCATGGACTCTTGTGTGTGCCTTTGTGTGTTAATGCCTACCCTGGCCAGCGGGTGTGACTGGCCCGGATGGTGGCCGAGGCTCCTCCGCACGATCAGCTTGCCTTCTTCCCTCCTGGGGACGAGTTGCTCCAAATAGATTTTCCATGCCAGGCTCAGCTGCTGAGAACCCACCCCGGGCTGGATTCAGTGAAGAGAAAACAAACCATTTGCTCCCAGGGAGCATGGTTGGGAATTAGCATTTCCCTGCAACAAGGCCAGACCTAGCCTTGAACACAGAAAAGGAGGGGACCTACTCTCAGTTATTTGCCAACCGTTTTTCAGAGCAAAGGAAAATGCCTGTAATTGCCAAGGTTCAGGGAACAACAACAAAGCCTTTCAGTACAAATGCTGTGTGGGAACATGTTTATGCCCAGGTCCACTTTCTCTGTTACTTTATTCCTTTCCTGCTTTGCACTGACAAGGAGACTCGTCATGGTTTTGAAACAACGAAATTCATCTTCAAGCACAGAAAATCCTTGCTGCCATAAGCAATCTTTCATAATTTTCCCTTTTATTTAACCTTCGCTTGAGAAGGGAAATGTAATTTGCATATATCTGACTTGAGTGAAGTCTTCATTTATTAGGGGTTAGGGAGAGACTCAATTTAGTGGGAATGGAATTTTCAAGAAAGGTCAGAATCAAAATCACAAAATATGGTTCCCCCAAAACCTAACATTGAAACAGCTATAAATATGAAGCATCACCTCTTCAGCTTCAGCCCCAGGCGCCCCTCTCCTGAAAAAAATCCTAATGAAATACATCCCTGACTCATAAAATCTATCTATTCTGGCTATCAATTTCACAGTCTGACCCACCTCAGAATAACATGAGTAAAAGGAAAACTTGGGGCGCCTGGGTGGCTCAGTCAGTTAAGCATCTGCCTTCGGTTCGGGTCCTGATCCCAGGGTCCTGGGATGGAGGCCTGCATCGGGCTCCCTGCTCAGCGGGAAGCCTGCTTCTCCTTCTCCCACTCCCCCTGCTTGTGTTCCCTCTCTCGCTCTGTCTCTCTCTGTCAAATAAATAAATAAAATCTTCAAAAAAAAAGGAAAACTTCATCAAATAAATCCATAATCCATTATTGCTGTAGCAAGCCAACCCAGAATTTTTTGAACAAAGGGGGATTCCCATCTCTTCTACCCTATATCTCTCCTTCCCCAACCCATAAGCACTCTAATACCACCCATATTATATAAGGCCTTATAACAGAATCTTTACAGCATTTTGCTGATATTTAAACAGAATCCTTCCCCTGCCTTCTACTCTAGGGTGAAACATGGTAGAAGATTCTACTATATACGAAACCATACCATCTCAGCTAGTGAAAAATGAGCATGAGAAATAATGCAATACAGCACTTTAACCAGGAGGCAAGGTAAATTACCCAAATTCCCTGTTTTATGTTAGCCACATGATCTGAAGCTGAGAAGCCTTTACATTTTCTATAACATAAAACTCATTCCATCCCCTTGCCCTAAAGATACTATTAACCTCTACTGTCTGCAGTGGAGCTGGAGGAAATAAATGTCCTTTGACCTCTAAACATATATACTTACAGACTTCAAGATGTGCTGTCAGGATGCAAGTTTTTAAAGTATTAGTATGGAAAATATATACAAAAGTAGAGATGCTAGTATAATTAACCTTCTTGATCCCATTGCCTGGTTTCAATAATGATTAACTCATTGTTGTTTCCTTTATAGCTCCACCCACTCGTACCCCCACCTTGCCACTGGATTATTTTGAAGCAAATCCCAGACATCAAATAATTTCATCCATAAATATTTTTGCATTTATCCCTAAAACCATAACCCACAACATCATTATTACATGATAAGATACACTTTGATCATATACAGGTACTTGTCCCATTGGTGCTGACCACCTCTCCACTTCCCCTTTAAGAATGCTACCCTTCTGTCTGGAATTTTCCTCTTTCCTTCTCTTCCTGTCCTGCCTGCCTCTTCAGTTTATGTGCCACTTCCTCAAAGAAGCTTTCTCTGACCAACCTAGACTCTTATATACATTCTCCCTTCATATAACTTTAAACAAATAATTAAAGAAGAATTAAAGAATTATTGAACTAATATCTTTCCTCATTCTTCCCCTCCCCTGCCACAAACTGTAAGCTCCTTGAGGGCAAGAACATGGCCTCTGTCTTGTTCACCATCTCGTTCCCAGTTCTAAGCACAGAGAATAAATAATTGTTGAAGTAGTGAAAATTATTCCATCTCAGGCTCCCAAAGGCTGGAAAAAGTCCACCTATAGTAAAGTGTTTGCAAATATGTGTGAATAATTTGTATAATTACTCTTCCTATAACCACACCCTTGGATATTCCCCCACTGACTCTGAACTTAACTATGGGTATTAGTTATCTATTGCTATATAACAAGTCACTACTAAGTTAAAACAACTCCGTTTCTATGGGTCAGGAACCCAGGCATAACTTGGGTAGGTCCTCTGCTTCCAAGTTTCTCACAAGAACGTAATGAAGGTGTGGGGCATGGTTGCATTGTCACCTAAGAGGTTCAACTGGGGTTGGGTCTGCTTCCAAGTTCACTCACTCACTGTTTGTTGGCAGAATGGAACTGTTGGGCTGAGGGTCTCAGTTCCTCACTGGTTATTGGCTAGAGAGTTCTCTCAGTTCCTTGTCACGTGGACCTCTCAATGGGGCAGTGCACACACGGCAGCTTGCTTTACTGGCGCAAGCACACAGAAAGAGTCAAAGAGAGTGTCACAGTCTTTTATAACCTAATCTTAGAAGTGATATCCCATCAGTTGTACCGAATTCTATTCATTAGCAGCAAGTCCTGAGGTCTATGCCTCATACAGGGGAAGGAGATTACACAAAGACATGAATATCAGGAGGCAGGAATTATTGGGAACCGCATCATGTGAGTCACTTTAGCCAAGGAGAGAATAGAAAACTTGGCATCGCAAGGATTTCCAAAGAGTATGCTCAGTGGAGTTCCTCTCTTTTTATGCTTGGAACCCTGAGAGCACCAGGTGAACAAGACTGATGGAGGATGAAATGCCTTATGGAGGAAAATGAAGGCGCCCCACTTGATGAGCAGTCAATCTCCAGCCAATCAATGGTCTACCAACCACAAGAACTATCAGTGAAGCTCTCCTAGATCATCCTAGACCCACTAGCTGATCACAGAAGCATGAGAAAGTCCAGTAGAAATCTGCCAAGCCAGTTTTGACCTGAACAGCCACCAGGACACTCTACAGAATCAGGAGCTACATAAAGCAGTCGTAAAACCTGCTGTTTTGGACAGTCTCTTACAGAGTAAAAGCTAACTGATACACCCACTGATCCTCTCTTGTTGTAGGCAAAGTAATTGAGGATTCAAGAGGCTAAGTGCCTTGCTCATGTCACAGTAGAGCAGACATAGTGGGAAAAGTTCTCTAGGACCTGGCACTGGAAAAATGCAGATGGTTCAAGTCTAAGCTCTGCTGTTTTCTGGCTGGGAGACCTTGGCAGATCCCTTATGCTTTCTGGGCTTCAATTTCTTTATAAGCAAAACAAAACAGAAGGTTTTCCAGAACGTCTTTTTTCACCCAAAGCTCTGACTTGTCCATTTGGGTATATATAGATGGAGCTAGGGTTAAAATCCTTTCGGTGCAGATGGTCATTTGTGAATAATCAGATTTTGCCTTCCTATTCTATTGCACGTATTTGTCTAATGCTAATGTCAGTTATATCTATGTACACCAACAATTCTGAACACTTTGATAAATCAAGCCATTACAAATCAGTTACTTTTTGGTTGCTTGATTGAACCAAGCAACTAATTGCATCATGGTTATAAATAACCTGCTAGTAATTGGTTAATTTGTCATTTTAAAGCAATTAGAATAATGAAGTAGTTGGAGAAGCTTCCAAATGAGGTGCAACTGAATGAGGGGGAGGGAGGACATGACACCTCTTTAGCATTGTCACTGGCATAATTCAGACCCTTGTCATCCTCTTTAATATAAAGGAAAGAAGGGCAGCTTTAAGATCAGGCAGAATGGAATCAAAGCTCAGCTCCACTACCACCTAGCTGGGTGATCTTGGGCAAGTTACTTGGCCTCGTTTCTTAAATGAGAATTAGAATTCCTAGCTTATACACTTGCAGTGAACACTAAACATGATAACATATGTGAAGAGCCTAGCACTGTATCTGGCACATTGCAGATCCTCAAGAAGTATTAGTTTTCCACTTCCAAGCACCCCAAATGTCTTCCCTGTCTACAGACTCTCTATGCTCCAACCTTTCCTTCAAAATGCTGAGAAGAGAACCCTCTAAAATCTGATCATATCATACTTGGCCTTAAAAGCTTTTAACACTTCTCACTGCCTGCTGAAAAATAATTCACACTCCTTTGTAGGCTATACAAAGCTCTCCCAGTGTCTTCTCCAGCTACTCTTCCCCATGCCTCCAAAGCTGTACCCCACTGGATTATTTATTGTTTTGTTTCTAGGCATGTAATATCCTCTCCTGCTTGCCTTTGTGTCTTCCCTCATCCTTTCCTTTGTCTCGAAGTGCCCAACCTTCTTTATGCATGCAATTCCTACTTTTCCTCCAAGTTCCAGCTCAAATGCTACTTGAAGCCTTTTCTTAGTTGCCTCCCTTCTCCATACTCAAGGACACACTGTGCCTACCACTTGGTACCTCGAACAGTGAAGCAGATATTGTGTATTTCCAGTGCCTGACACTGTGTTGGGTAGTAGGAGACTCTCAACAAATATTTTGGGATGGATACGTTAAAAGATTTCGGACTAAAACTTCATAAATAGCATGGAAAAGCAAAACATCTGTTTTTCAAACTTAAGCCCCCCAGAACTAAGAGATTCCTTTGGAGTCCTGGAAATTAAAAAGAAGCCTTACTTAAATAAACTTGCTTGTAATCTCATTGAATGTCTTACCTCTATAGGTGACCCGGGCTGCAACAACTGTCTGCTCAAAAAGGCATTTTAGACATTGCAAGAATGACAGACCCATAATAGAGAAATATTCATGGTCCCTCCCTAACGTTCTCATATGGCACCATGAAGGGCAGCTTTCCCACAAAGTATCCCATTGTGCCATCACCAGAGGCAAAATAGAAAAACAGACCGACCCTGAGCTGGTCCAAAATAGCATTTCTTGTATTTTTACAGTGGTGGAAGTAGTTACTATTTGTGGATTGCCTTCATATGATTTTCAAAATTCACCATTTTATTCCTCAGTTTTTCTTTGAAAGGGATGCACCGGTTTTGTACCACTTTTTTAAAAAATCAATTAGAGAAATATTTTTATGTGTAAAAAAATTTAGTGGAAAAATCAACCTCCAGAGTAGGTTTTGAACATAAAGGGGGAGAGCAAAAGACCAGTCATTAACGTGCCAAGCAATCAGCCTCCTGGGGGCCTCCATAAACACCCTCAGTGTTCAAGCCCAGTAACCACTGGACTTTTCTTGAGTGATGTGATGTGACACTAATAGAAGTAGGATCTGGGTCAATTTTGTGCTCCACACAACACAACCCGTTCTTTACGCTCTGACAGTCCACACTTACTTCTGGAAGCAATGGACCTAGCATAATTTTGAAACAGGACACTCTGACTTCTTTAAATGGTAGGATAACACATACATTCTGCCATTTCCATTAAAAAAAAATCTTTTTTCTTGATGATTAGCAATTAAAATAATTCAGCTTTAATCAGCTCATTTCAGTAAGCAGCTAAAGGCTCAAATGACAGTGAAGAGCAATCTGGAATACAATGACTGCCTAATGGTTTATAAATGAGGCAGCTGAGGTAGCTCACACAACCTGTGCAGGTGCTGGGCCCTGGTCAGCACTCCATCCACACCCAGGGCCCCGAGCATTTAGGCAGTGTCCAACATACAGTGCTGGGGTCACTTATCCCCTCCACCCATAGCTAATGAGTGTCTTCTATGGCCAGGCTCTGGGCTGGATGCTGGAGATCATTTAGAGGGGAGCTATAAATCAACCATAAGAGTATAGAAGGTAATTGCTTTGCTTAAGGGGTTTAAACAAAACAAACTACAAGAATAAGAAAGAAACAGGTAAGTCTGCCTGGGGCCATCAAAAAGTATTTCAAAAAAGGGTGAGTTAGCACTGGCGATGCAGACAAGCTGGAATGATGTATTATGGGAGAAGGAACAGATGCATGCCAGCAAGAAAGGCAAAGGGCTGTTCTGGAAGTCTCTCTTGCTTGAAAGTACTGTGGGCTGAAGGAGTGATCAGATGAGAGGAGGAACTGGTAGGCAGGGGCCAAATGATAATAAGCCCAACAAAGTTTAGATTTAGTCCTCTAAACCAGTAGTTTTTGAACACCTTGAAGCTGGAGGCACTTTGTTCATTGGAAACACTTATCAGAAAGCATAAGCGAAAGAGAGAGATTTGCAAAGTCCAGCTGCTTCTGTTGGGGCATGATACATGTTGGTGGGAATGCTGGGACTCCATTCGTTTGTAACCCCACAACACCAAAGCCAAACTACTGCTTCAGGAGGGGCTGGTTGCGGTAGGCAGCATCTAACATGGCCGCCAATGATCACCACCTCCTGATATTCACAGCCTGGATAATTCCTTCCGTTGAGTACACACTGGATTTAGCAACTCCATAAGTAGTGATGGAGTCACTTCTAAGATTAGGTTGCAAAGACTGTGGCTTCTGTTGCTTTCATCTCTCTCCTTCACTCTCTGAGATCTCACTCTGAGGGAGCCAACTGCCACATTGTGAGTGGTCCTCCGGAGAAGCCCACATGGGAAGGAACTGATATCTCTGGCCAACAGCCAGTAAGGACACGAAGACTGCCAGCAATCACATGAGTAAGCTTGGAAGCACATCCTCCCAGTTGAATCCTGAAATGAAACCACAATTCTAGCCAACACCTTGACTGGAGCCTTGTAAGAGACCTCGAGCCAGCTAAGCTACACCCAGATGGCTGACCCACAGAAATTGTGAGATAATAAGTACTTTGTTGTTTAAGGCTCTACATTGTGGGGGCACTTGTTATGCAGCAAGAGATAACTATTACAGACACCATGGCGGAATTCTGAGCACAGAGCAACAGGATCAAGTGTGCATTTTAAATGCTAACTCTGGAATGAGCAAGCAGGAGACATTTGTTGGGACAAGACCAGAGATAAGGCAGTGGCTGGCCCAGGAGGAAGGTGAAGAGGGCCTGAGCAGTGGGGGTGGGAAGGAGGGGAAGTAGTATAACTACTGAAGAGGTAAAATTAATAAAACTTGACATTATTTGGTTTTGGGAGTAAAGGAGTTTCAGGGACAATGCTGGCCATCAGCTGGGGAACAAAGAGGAAGGAACATGTTTAGAGAGAAGGGAAAAAAGTTTAATTTGGGATGTGTGGAGATCAAAGTGGCTGAGAGTCATCCTTATGGGCAACACTGTTACTTGGAGGCATGGTACAAAGAAGTCTGAAATAGGGTGCTCAACATGAGAACCCGTACTCAGGAAACTTTACTCCTAGGTGCTGCAAACTGCAGTGCCCTTGTGGGGTAAGGAAAGAACACAAAGGAGAGAAGAGTTCTGGGTATAAAGTAATAGGGAGCGGCAGGCTCTGTGTTGAAATGCAAGGTGCCTGCCTTCCTTAAAGTATCAAAGCCAAACATGTTTGAAACACTGCTGTCTGCGGAGCTGACATCCACTTCAAGAGAAGCTGGTTTTAACAGCATTCCTGAGGAAGATGTCACAACAGAGAGAAAAGGCATGAGCTTTGGAGTCAGGCGGCACTAAGTTCACTAAGTTCAAATCCCGTCTCCACCACTTACTCACTGGTGCCCCTGGGCAGGTTACTTATCCTCTCTCCGCCGGCATTTCCTCAGCTGCACACAGGGTTAAGAACACCAGTTTTAATGGAATTGTTGTGATTAAGTGACATAATGATTTTTAATGCAAAGGAAAGTTCCTGGCACAAAATAGGTACTTCAGGAATAGTAGTTGACATTACGATTGTGTTATAATAATGGCCATTATCCCTCCCTGAAGGGCACTCCAACATACAATGGATTGCCCACCATTCTGTGCAGAGAGCACAAGAGTCATGGCAGAGTGCCCACGCTAGAGCTCCGAGGACTCAGTGTCCAGGAGGGTGCGTGCGTATTGTGTGTGTGAGTTGCAACTACTTTAAGTAATGGAAAATTGAATGTCAGGAGGTACATGGTACAATAAGGGAAACCAAGAACAGAAGTCATGGTACATCCAGGCCTCCAGGAACTGGGATTTCAACCAAAGCAACCCTGGGACGATGGTAGCAGGATTTGACAGAGCTTCACCCCGGTGCTCCGGAAATAGGACTCTGCTATTCCCCATGTGTTGGTGCTCACGTCGCCGGTACGTTTGTTCTTTCTACTTTTTCTTTTTTCCACCTGATAGCTTCTCTTCTCTCATAGTGTCTGTTTCTTCCTAACTTTGACCCTATATAGTCCTAACCCCACCTCTTCTTTTCTACTGTAAATCCTTTCTAATTCAGTTCTTGAGAGGACCTACCTTCTCCTTTTCCCTTGCAGTTTGAACTGAGAATGAGGATCTGTTTCAACTACCATCTTAGCAGTCATCTACAGCTGAAGAAAGAGAAGGGGAAGTCATGCGATGTAAAACCCACCTAAACTTTAGCAGGACCCGTGGGTGGACCATTTCCTATAGAAGGGACTGCGGGCATGGAGGCACCATGATTGCCACGCCTGGTAGAGTGCATCTGTGAGCTTGTGTCCAGCACAGGCCAGGAGGCTGGAAGGCAGAGCAGATTTAAAAAAATAGGATACTGTTATTTTAGAAGTCAGTATGAGAGTATTATTCAGCCATAGAAGTGAAGGAAATCCTGCCATTTGTGACAACATGGGTGGACCTTGAGGGCATTATGCTAAGTGAAATAAACCAGACAGAGAAAGACAAATACTGTATGATCTCACTTATACGTGGAATCTAAAACAAACAAACACACACCCCTGAACTCACAGATGCAGAGAACATATTGGTGGTGGCCAGAGGCAGGAAGTGGGGAGGGAGAAGAAATGGGTGAAGGTGGTCAAAGGATACAAACTTCCAGGTATCAGGTAAGTAAGTCCTGGGGATGTAAGGTATGACACGGTGACTGTAGTTAATAATGCTGTATTGTATATTTGAAAGTTGCTAAGGTAGTAAATCTTAAAAACTCACACTGTAAAATAATTGGTAACTATGTGTGGTGATGGGTGTAAACTAGATTTATTGTGATCATTTCACAATATATACAAATATCAAGTATTAGGTTGTACATCTGGAACTAATATAATGTTATATGTCAATTATATCTCAAAAATAGTATTAGGGGCGCCTGGGTGGCTCAGTCGGTTAAGCATCAGCCTTCAGCTCTGGTTGTGATCCCATGGTCCTGGGATTGAGTCCTGTATCAGGCTCCCTCTCCCTCTGCCGCTCCCCTTTGCTTGTGCTCTCTCTCTCTCTCTCTCTCTGTGTCAAATAAATAAAATCTTTAAAAAAAATAGTCAGTATGAAATTAGTTGCAGGAAGATGTCATGCAACATTACAACACTGGAAGCTTCTTCCAGGAGTCCCGCTTTTTCCCCCTCTGCCAGCTGATCAGGTACAAAGAACTACCAATGCAGGTAGCTCCAAGTACCGTCTGCGGTGGATGCATTCAGGTTCTTTATACAGCTGTCTGGAAAATGAACCTCCGCTCTGCTCCAACGTCAAGGGCAAGGATAAGGCTTGTTTTCCTTCTCTGCTACTCAGTCCTGCTTGGTCTGGGTATGGAATCGGGGACATTACTGTCCTGAGCAGAGCTCATCCGGGGTGAAATAAGGGTAGGATCAAGTCTTTGCCCTCGCTGGCACTGGCTTTCCCCCAGGATGTTCGTTCTCTACTTCCCGAAGAGAGGGCCAATCCCCAGTGGCAGCTGTTGTGATTTCCAGAAAGCACAGAACTGGGGCTTCCCTACCCTTCTCGCATCTCCCATGGGTGTCCATCCAAACGTGTATGTGCCTGTTTGGAAGCTGACAGGGCTAATAGCTTAGAAAGTGACTGAGAGGAGAAATGTATGGATTCATAGATTGACAGAATTAGTTAAGTAAAACATCCCTTTTATTCCTTAGGAAAAGTGGAGGCACAGAAAAGTGACGAGGTGACTTGCCCAAGGTCATAAAACTACTCATTCCACAATCTATTCCTGTTGGAGAAGGAAATAGAAACCATATATTTCCAAGGCCCCTGCTCTTCCTTCCTCCTTAGAGGTGTGAAGACAAATGGACTTCTCCTTTTATGCATTTTAAATTTTGATTACTCCTTTTTGTTCTCTACCCACTGTTAGTTATTAGGGTGATGCTTCTATACAGACAAGGACCCAGCAATGCCCAAACCCTGCCTTTCCTGCTACCTCCCTCCCCTCCTCCCACCAGGCTCCAAGGAAGCTAAGCACAATAAATAATACAGATTGTGAAACAAAATACCTCTTTATTAACATGACCCAGGCACCCATACCCCAATGTAGAGCTCGCTGATAAAAAAAAAAAGTAAGTGAGGCCTTCTTCTTCTTGGGATTTCTCTGCCCTCTGATCATATGCAAAGATGAGGAAATCTAAGAAACAGGTACTATATGGCCAGGTTTGCACAGTAGGCCTTCGCTTATTTGCTCACCCAAATGCATGGTAGGAGGAAAGTAGAAGAGAAGAAACTGGCTAAGCCTGATCCATCTAGAAGGGATACAGGAAGCACAAGAGAGGAGCACAGAAGTTCACACCCTTTAGCAAATATAGCCTAAATTAGTTACCTGGTGCTATGTAACCAATCACTCCAAAACTTAGTGGCTTAAAACAATAATCATGGGTTATCTCTGGCAGCTTCTGTGAGTTGGGAATTCAGAGAGGACATAGCAAGGATGGCTTTTCTGTGCTCCACAATTTCTGGAGTTTCCCCCGGAAGACTCAAAGACTGAGGACGGACCTGTCTGAAGGCACATTCACTCACTCACAGGTCTGGTGGTTAGCTGTCAGCCAGAACACTCCCATGTGGCCTTCCCATGTGGCTTCCCCAAAACATGGTAAGTGTCCTGAGAGAAAGCCACACAGAAGTCATAGTAACATCTGTGATCCCGCCTCTAAAGTCACGCAGCATCATTTCTGGGATATTTGAGCAGTTGAGGCAATTACGGACGTCTGCCTAGGGTCAGAGGGCTCCTTCTGTTCTCCAGAGACACCGCCTCACGATGAATCAGGTCAACCTCGTATCATAAGAAGACCACGAGAGAGGAGACATTTTAGGATAATACAATCTACCACATAGTCCAATCGATGTCTTGGTCTCTGACCATTCAGATTAGAAACTTCTTCCTTACTGAGTGGGAAGACAGGAAGAAAGGTGATCTGAGATAAGCATGGCTGGGAAGAGGCCTTACAATTGTATTTCTCACAGAACCACCACCCTTTCCCTACAGACATTACTTTAGAGACTCCTATTTCACTCTCTTTGTAACTCCCTTATCTTGGCCGGAACACAAATTCAAATAAACTGCCCAGTTTTGACTTCTGGATACCACTGGGTTGATGGGTAAGAGGCACATATGTGGATATTCAAGAAGGACCCCTGCCCAGTCAGTCCCCTTCCAAACCAAACCAAACCAAACCAAACCTAACAATTTGTTATACTGTCTGAGAAATCCATGTCAGTTAATTTATCTTAATACTGTACCAACTGCTAAATTCAAACCCAGTAGAAGTTCTCTCTTATTAATCATGTATACCTTAATGGAAGTTCATGTGGGTTTGAACCGGGGGGAGGGGGAGGGAGGGGAAAAGAGAAGAGTTGAGAAGCTGGTAAGAATAAGGTAGAGGAGAAAGGAAAGCAGGAGTAGAAGCTATATTATCTGGAACTTGCTGTATTACAGTTCACCATGGTCCAGTTCTTGAAAGCATCTTACAGGGTTTTCCAGCTGTAAGCCCACAATATTGGCTTGGGGACCACAGATCCTCCTCCACCTCCAGAGACCAATCCTGGAGACCAGGTTTCCCCTTCATCCTACCCTTCATCAGAAATGCTTCTTTCCTCTGAGTACCCCTACAGAAGGAACTAAGCAATTCATATTTTTTAAATTAAAAATAGTAACAATAACTATCATACTAATAATTATTAAGAGCTATGTGCCACATACTATGTTAAGTATTCATATTATCTTCAAATAATCTTTACAAAAATAATCTAAAAGGGGCACCTGGGTGGCTCAGTCGGTTAAGTATCTGCCTTCGGCTCGGGTCATGATCCCAGGGTCCTGGGATTGAGCCCTGCATCGGGCTCCCTGCTCAGTGGGGAGCCTGCTTCTCCCTCTGCCTGCCACTCCCCCTGCTTGTGCTCTCTCTCTCTCTCTGACAAATAAGTAAATAAATATATCTTAAAAAATATACATAAGTAATATAAAAAAACAAAACCAAGTTAATATATTAAGAGTAAAAAGTGTCTTTTTGTGTAAATGATTATTCTCAATCAAAACAAGAGAAAATATGAATTAATAAGAAAGATATAATATACTCCCAAATATGTGCTTGCTTACAAAAATATAAAACACTGTGACAAATCAAATAACTGGAAAAGAAATACAAGCAGTTACCCCACAAAGATGCCTGATCCTGATGGGTTTATGAAAATTTTCCAAACTTTCAAAAGAACAACAAAAAAAATCCCTATGTTACATAAACTGTAAATGTGTGTTTGCGTATGTTGTAGGTCTTATTTTATGAAGTGAAAATGATTGATTTCAAAATTTGAATAGGAAACTAAAATCAAATTATAGGGCAATCTCATCAATAAATAAAAACATTAAGATTTTATGTTAGCAAAAAGGGAGAAAAATACATGTTCTAGTCACTATGTTTAATTCTAGAAATGCAAAACTGGTACAAAGAAGTAAAACTAATATAGCACATCACATTAACAGAAAAATGGGAATAGATCTACATGATTTATCCAAAGAGATTTTAATAAGTTGTTGCCTATAATTCTCTTCCCTTCCTGATGAGAACTTTGAAAATCAGGTGTTGATAATTTAGAGATTGCTTTCTGTCACATGGAATTTAGTTCAGTAATTCATCAGAAAGGTAGATTCCTGGTCAGCATTGTTTAAAACCATTTCTCTTCTATGAGAATACAGCCTTTACTCAAGGATGTGGAGGAAGGGGGACTGGTAAGAAGAAAAATATCAGCGCCTTGGGGCAGGGGCCCTCATATTTACAGACTGTGGCACTAGGGAGCTAGGATCCAAGGAGAGACCAATTCAAGAGGCTCACACATACAAAATAATTTAGCAATGCCCAGGAAAAGGGAGTAGGAATAAATGCTTCTAAATGTCCAAATGATATGCTTTTTAATTTATTTTTTGCTTATTTTGATTTGAACTGCCTCCAAGCTATTTTTTTTTTTTTTTTTTAAGATTTTATTTATTTGACAGAGAGAAAGATAGCGAGAGCAGGAACACAAGCAGGGGGAGTGAGAGAGGGAAAAGCAGGCTTCCCACTGAGCAGGGAGCCTGATGCGGAGCTCGATCTCAGGACCCAGGGATCATGATCTGAGCTGAAGGCAGATGCTTAACTACTGAGCCACCCAGGCACCCCCCAAACTATTTTTTTTAAAGATTTATTTATTTTGGAGAGAGGAGGGGGAAGGAGGGAGAGAATGAGAGCGAGCACGTCGTGGGGGAGGGGCAGAGGCGGAGAGAGTCCCAAGCCAACTCCGTGCGGAACCCAGGGAGGGGCTCCATCCCACAACCCAGAGGCCACCTGAGCCAAAACCAAGAGTCAGATGCTCAACTGACTGGGCCACCCAGGCACCTGGCCTCCAAACTATTTTTATCTTCAGCCACTCCTTTTTTTTTTTTTAAGATTTTATTTATTTATTTGGCAGAGAGAGAGCACAAGCAGGGGGAGCAGCAGGTAGAGGGAGAAGCAGGCTCCCCATTGAGCAAGAAGCCCCATGTGGGGCTCGATCCCAGGACCCGGGGATCATGACCCCAGCCGAAGGCAGACGCCCAACCAACTGAGCCAGAGGCACCCCAATCTTCAGCCATTCCAAACAGGAAACTAAGGCAACATTAGCTATGTTGGATTTCCAGTCTAAACATGATGGAGTATGTACTAAAAATAAAGAGTCCGATTTTATTCTTAAAGAAGAAACACACTGGTTTTCTCAAATCAGGATCTCTTGTTCTAGAAATGTCATCAATAACTATTTAAGAAGAAAATATTATGTTTAAATATTAGAAAGGAAGAAACAAGAGTATCTCTTTTACAGATGGCACGATTGCAGACCTAGGAATCGAAGGAAATGAACTAAAAATTATTGAAAGTAATGAGTTCAGCTGCAGAACTGACACTAAAAATTTTGTATGTATGTATATATTGTATTGTATTATATACATATACATGTCAGTATGTATACTGATACATAACAAGGAAATACAATAAAAAATGGATTTCTATTGTTGCTCTTACAACAAAAGCAGGTTAAATGCACAGGGATTGACTTAACTTGTGGCGAGGTTTATTCAGAAAAATTATAGAGAGCGTTAATAAATTGAGTGCTATGCCTGCTCTTGATGAGGAAAGTAAATACAATGGTATGTCCAAGGCTAGTATGTAGATTTCTCAAAGCCTCACAGGGTAAGGTGCCTAATAAATGAAGAGTACGATTCCTCTGGTTTAATAACAAGAAAAATGCCAAAGAATGCTTATTTTAAACAACACAATGGTTACAGACTTACCCTACTTTATAGTTTGCTTTAGTAAAATTTTGAAACATAGTGCATGCCTCTAAGCCTTTGTGCAGGACTGCTCCCTTTCTTGTCTTCTTCTGGATGGTGACTTTACCCTTTATGACCCAGGTAACTCCTCCAGGAAGCCTTCCTTGATACATCCTAGCTGAACCAAAAGCCCTCTTCCAAGCATCCTAGCAACCTACCCGTGCGTTTCTCCCCGACTAGGTTGCAAATTCCTTGTGGACAGGAGACTACCTAGCTCTTGGCCATCTTTGTTCCTAGCACAGTGTGGGCCCATGGTAGTCCTAAGAAAGGTCTTGTGCCATCTGCTGTGGTCTGTCTCACTGCTGGCCACTAGTTTTGACATCACTCTGTCCTACTGAAGCTGTTCAGACAAATCTAGATGGTGGTTCTCAGCCCTGATGCATATGGGAATCCCCTGGGGAGTTTATAAAACTACCAGTGACAGGGCCCCACCCAAAGCCAATTAAGTCAGAATCTCTGGGGGTGAACCCAAGTATCAGTATTTTTTTAGAGCTCCCCAGATTGATCTGCCTGCGCTGCCAGAGTTGAGAACCATCAGTTTAGGACAGACTTCAGAGCTTCAGAGCCAGACTAAGAGCTGCCCTTAATTCTGAGTCTGACCAGGCAGATGGGGAAGGGTACCCCTGCTGATATGGTTGCTATGCAGGGCTTGGGGGAGTCAGGAAGCATCTCAGCTTCCCCTCAGGGCCTCTCCCTCCACGCTCCTATCCCCATGAGGCTGAATGCTTACAGTTATCATTTTCACATGTTCTTGAAGGCTTGCTGTTGAAGCCCTTTCTCTGGAAACTGGCTTTGAAAGCTGCCCCACTTGGGCGCCTGGGTGGCTCAGTTGGTTAAGCGACTGCCTTCCGCTCAGGTCATGATCCTGGAGTCCCGGGATCGAGTCCCACATCGGGCTCCCTGCTCAGCAGGGGGTCTGCTTCTCCCACTGCCCTCTTCCCTCTTGTGCTCTCTGTCTCTCATTCTCTCTCTCTCAAATAAATAAATAAAATCTTAAAAAAAAAAAAAAAAGAAAGAAAGCTGCCCCACTCATTCACAGGCTTGCCTTTACTTCTGATCAGGGGGATGGGGCACTTCAGTTGGTCTTAGGTCCTCCCTTTGGAGTAGAAGGGTTGCATGATAGTCATGAGGAGGGTCCAAGGCGAGTCTGAAATAGATATAATTCTAGGGGCCCCCTCTTTAAGAAAAAGAATACACAATTACACATCACAAAATTGCTCCGGCCTTCCCAAAGTTTGATTTACTGTGGCATTCTCTATCAGAGACTTATCATTGAGAGCTCTCTTCACAACAAACAAGCAAAGATGTGTTATCCTAATTTTACAAATGAGGAAACCCTGGTCCAAAAGTGTGTGCTACTTATCCCAAGTCACACACGTGGAACTAGAATTCAATCCAGTTCTGGCTGGTTCCTTCCCCTAGACTCTTGCCACCACACCAGCAGATCTCAGCATCTACAGAGGTTGTATATGCCCCGGGGCCTGGGATTATCATAAGAGGCAGGCAAATCTATAAGTATACCAAATATTGTATGTACATGGAAAAATTAATGTGACTTGCGTATATGTGGAATGTTTCTTACCATGCATCGATGCTGTTATAGCTAATAAAATGGTATCATTTAAAAGCATGGGTGTTACTTAATAGCCTAAATCACAATCTCCTTTCTCAATCGAGAGATATGGAAAGTACAACTCTTACATGAGTACTTGCAAATTTTTTTTTTAATTTTAAATGTGACTCTGGTGCTGGAAAGGTCTGGATGCCCACTCTATGAATGGTGCAATGGTATAGCTCATGTTCCCTGGGTCTGCCATGGCCAGCCTCTTTCCACAGGGTTCCATATTCGCAAATAGTGGTCTCTAAAATGAAAGAGTAGAAAACAGTCTGCTGGGGTAAAGGAATAATATATCTGAAATTCTATTTATATTTATTTTTACCCTTACCTTTAAAAATATCCATGTATGGGGGCTCCTGGGTGGTTCAGTCAGTTGAGCATCCAACTCTTGATTTCAGCTCAGGTCATGATCTCAGGGTCATGAGATCGAGCCCCACATCGGGCTCTGTACTCAGCGTGGAGTCTGCTTGAGATTCTCTCCCTCTCCCTCTGCCCCTCCCCATACTCAAGTTCTCTCTCTCAAAAAAATTTTTTTGAATATCCATGTATATTTATGCTTCATAAGGTATATACACATGTTTGTAATTATAAATAAGTACATATTGCATAACATAAAAGATAGCACAGACCCTGGGTTCAGACTGCCTTGGGTTTGCCTATGTATGTCCTTAGAAAAGAATCCTTTCTGTGCTTCAGTTTCCTCATCCATGAAACAGAGATAATAATACCTACTACTGAGAGTTGTTGTGAAAATTAAGGGAGTTAACACATGCAGAATATTTAGAACAGTGTCCTGCAATAGTAAGTGCTGTGGAAGTTTTTTTCTGTGATTAAAACTAAATTGAATTTAAATAAAGAATTTTTAAAAAATAATAAAATAAAAATTTGAAAAAACGTGCACTGCTTATTTCGCATATATTAAGGCATATTAAGGGTGCACCCTCTCGACCAAAAAAAAGGTGTGATCTTAAAAGTTTGGCAATTATGGCTCTAACAATTCGATTAACTACTGCAGAAACAAAGAAACAAATGAGTCTGGGGGAGCAGATCAGGACGCCGCCCCAAGCTGCCTGCTTAAGCCAGATTCTGGTTTTGGGATCTGGGCTAGCACTGCCAAATTGCTTAACAACACAGGAATGAAAAGAGAGCGCTCATATGCTGGGATTATTTCTTTGTGTTGTTCTCCTGCCTGGCAATGGGAGACAGGCTGCTACACAGAGCTTCCCTCTGATAACTGGGGGTGGAAAGACCAAATCACAAGGCTCCACTTACAGCAGCCTCCCACTCCCTCCAAGGAAGAAGAAAGGGGTCTGTATCCTGGGGCCATGCCCCTGCCAGCTGCCTGGCAGGACAGCTGCTGATCCCCTGCCCCGAGATCCCGTTTGTCTCATCTCCAGGCTGAGGCACCAGGAAGTGGGAACATCAGCTGCAGAGAAAAGAAGTAGATTGAGTTTTGCTTATGCTGTCTACTTTTCTTTCCTCCTTTGCTCTTCCCAATGACAATTTCACAGTCAGTATCCTCCCACAGCCTCAATGCCCTTAAGCCCAGAGATCTACTGGTCTGGCTCTCCTGACTCCCCGGATGCTGTCATCCAGATTCTCTTCTTCCTGAAGGAAAGTCCCTGGAGACCTTTACGAAGTCCCAACCCCCGCTCCAGGCTCCTCTTCTCCCTCTTTGGGTCTGCCTCTCTGTTACTCAGAGATTTATAACTTATGCAAATACATGTAGATGATTAGGCAAATGATTATGTAAATGATGCCTTTCCTTTTCTCCGTTCCCAGTTCTGGTAACACTAGGAGAAAGGAACAATAGTGATTAAATCCTGACATTCCAGACAAACATGGATAAACCTTGAGGGCATCATGCTAAGGGAAATAAGTCAGACACAGAAAGACAAATACTGTATGATCTCACTTACATGTGGAATCTAAAAAAACCAAACTCACAGAAGCAGAGAGTAGATTGATTGGTGGTTGCCAGGGGCTGGAGGGTGAGGGTGATCAAAGGATACAAACTTCAGTTATAAGATGAATAGATTCTGGGATCTAAAGTACAGCAAGGTGACTATAGTTAACAATACTGTACTATATACTTGAAAGTTACTAAGAGAATATATCTTGAATGTTCTTACTATACACACACAAAAGGTAATTATGTGAAGTGATGGATATCAACTAATATTATTGTGACAATCATTTTTTCAGATATACATAGATCATCACGTTGTACACCTTAAACTTATGTGACATTATATGTCTCTTATATCACAATAAAGCTGGAATAAATGATTAAAAGATGGGAAATAGGGGCGCCTGGGTGGCTCAGTCATTAAGCGTCTGCCTTCGGCTCAGGTCATGATCCCAGGGTCCTGGGATTGAGCCCCGCATCGGGCTCCCTGCTCAGCGGGAAGCCTGCTTCTCCCTCTCCCACTCCCCCTGCTTGTGTTCCCTCTCTCTCTCTCTGTGTCAAATAAATAAATAAAATCTTTAAAAAAAAAAAAAAGATGGGAAATAGAATCAATGCGTAAACAGTAAAGAAGCTGGAATTTTAATCTAGAAAATAAAAGGTAATGCTTTTTCACAACAAAATTTTTTTTCCACAGAGGATAAAATAAAGGAAGTCTTTGATCCTTAAATTTCCAAAAAAGCCTCAAATCCATAGCAAACTGTAGAATCTGACCACCTATACCCATTGCGTTTTCCCACTGAAAATGGTCTCTTAGGAAATGGTCAAGGGGACTAATTGCTGTGTTTTACCGTAGCTCATACTATTATATTTATGTATTATACACGGAAAAAATCCTGAATTTTCTGCCTAATAGAAACATAGAAAGAAACATAAATCCAACTGTTCAATTTCTATTTTAAAAACTCTTGCCCTTATTTTAAACAATAAAGCTGGCTTTTCATGAACCACAAGAATAAGTAACTGGGTTTTTAAGTTGAAATCGTATTATAATGCTCACTCTTGTGGATTGAACAACATCTACAATTCAGGAGGCCTGCTGAAGCTTCCAGGAAAGGTTTTTGGAAGCCAAGTACATGACGACTGCTGAAAATCTAATAATTTCAAATGCTGTTGCAGCTGAAATCCTATCTCCAATTTCCACCTACTCAGACTATTATTTATGAAACTGACCCACAACACATTCACACACAAGCTCTTGAAGCCCACAGAATGTTTTGCCTAAAGTTATAAAAACAAATGTTATTAGAAAACCATCCTTAAACATATGAATTATATCCTATTGCTTAGTTAAAAGTGAAACCCTAAATTGTATTTTTTTAGAAAACTTCTTAGCAGCACCATCTAGTGGGGAGTGCAGCAAAAAACCCAGTCTGAAGAGCTATTTCTTGGAATGATTTATTTAAATTTTACTTAATAAGGTTTGTTCCATCTTCCGACATAAGAGTCTAAATTATGAGATAGTCTTCAGGACCACTTGGATAATTGAAAATATAGTGATATAGCAAAACTTAGATTTTCTCCAACAGTTCAAATTTCAAATTTTCATATATTCTAATAACAAATATTCTAGAATTTTACATTTCTTTTTATGTAATGTTATTGTCTTAAATAAAGAGAATTTGTTAATTTTACCATAAAATGTCATTTGATTTTTAGTTCTTTTAAGCATTTTTAAATTTAAGTCACAAATTAGGAACAATTTTATTGGATCATGTGTTCTAAAGTTAGGGGTTGGGGGGCGCCTGGGTGGCTCAGTCAGTTCAGTGTCCAACTCTTGGTTTAGGCTCAGTTAATGATCTTGGGGTAATGGGATCAAGCCCAGAGCCCTGAGTTGGGCTCTGTGCTCAGTATGGAGTCTGCTTCGTCCTTCTCCCTCTCCCCGCCCCCCCCCCACCCCCACTGTGCTCACTCCAAAATAAATAAATAAAATCTTAAAAAAATAATAAAAATAAAGTTGGGGTGGGTAGACAAGGCAAGAGTTAGGTTACCAATGGAAATTTGGTTTTTACACCACCTT
Organism: Phoca vitulina; assembly: GCF_004348235.1. Taxonomy (NCBI): domain Eukaryota; kingdom Metazoa; phylum Chordata; class Mammalia; order Carnivora; family Phocidae; genus Phoca; species Phoca vitulina. Next base: position 58,108,303 of record NW_022589711.1, on the reverse strand, counting down.
ATGTTAAGCTGTGCTAGATACTTTTTAAACAGTTAATGAGCAATCTTTGTATCCAAAATGCTTGCTTTCCAGGAGCTTATATTTGGAGAGGGAGCAGAGAAAATAAGCAAAGGAACAAAGAAATATATAATATGTCAGATAGTAATTGGGCTATGGAGAAAATGCAGTGTCAAAGAGATAGGAAGCATAGGGGAAGGGAATTATTGCTATTGTATGTGGAATAGGCAGAGAAAGATCTAATAAGGTGACATTGAAACAGAAAAAAAAAAAAGAGAAGGAGCAACCTATGCAGATAGCTGAGGGAAGTGGGTTTCAGGTAGACAGAATAGGAAGTGCAAAGGCCCTGGGGTGGGAGCTTGCTTGACATATTCTGAGAACACCAAGGAGGCCAGGTTGGTTGGAACAGAATGAGCCAAGCAGAGAACTAGGAGAGCGGACAGAGAATATGGAGCTCTGTGGCATTGCAGAAAATCTCATTTTTATTCCAAATGAGATGGGAAACCACTGGAGAATTTTGAGTAGAAGAGTTGCTCTGGCAGGGGTGAGTTCAGTTAGAGCAACTGGCTGTTGTATCCATAAGGCCACAGTAAAACAAGGGCTGAAGCAAGGGGTCCAGTTAGGATGCTGTTGCCCTAGGTGAGAGATAACTATAGCTTGGCTCCAGGTGACAGCCGAGGAAGCAGTGATAAGTACTTGTATTCTGAGTATATTTGCAGGTAGAGCCACCAAGAATTGCTGATGGACTAGATATGGAGAGTGAGAAAGAGTCAGAAATGACCCTCAGGTTTATGATCTGAGTAAATGGCTGGATAGACTGCTACTTACTGAGAATGGGAAGGAAAAGCCTGTATGTGGGGGAGGGGGTTGACGGATAGCAAGAGCTCAATTTTAAACATGTTAAGTTCTGGACATCCATTGGACCTCCAAACGTAAATTTCCAAATAGACAAGACAAACAGGGGAGAGGTCCAGGCTAAAGGTGTGAATTTAGGAGTTTTCAGTGCGTAGATGATATTTAAAGTTGTGCAACTGAGATCACCAAGAGAGTAGGTGTACATAAACAAAAGAAGAGGTTTAAAGACTGAGCCCCAAGGCCTTCCAACATTTGGAGGTGAGGGAGATGAAGAACCAGCAGTGGAGACCAAGCAGGAGGCTAGTGAGGTGGAGGAAATCGAAAGAATGGTGGTATCTTGGAACTGGGTGAAGCAAGCTTTGTAAGGAAGAGGGAATGATCGATGACTCAAGTAGGATGAGAACCAGGACTGACCAATGGATTCAGCAACAGAAGAGCATTGGTGACTTTGACAAAGGCAGTATCGGTAGAGTGGTGGGGATACAAGCCTGACTGGAAGAGATTCAAGGTAGCACGAGAGGAAAACAATGGGAAACCAAGAGAATCATCAGTATAGAAGTTTTGCTATGAATGAAAGAAGTGTTGGTAGCTAGAAGGGGAGATAGGATCAAGATTTTTTAAGACAGGAGGAAGTTTTTTTTTTAATATACATTTTTAATGGAACAAATTATAGCTTGTTTATAGGCTGATTGGAAAGAAGCCTCAGAGAAAGGGAAATCGGAGCAGAAGAAAGGAAAGGATTGCTGGGAGAACGGATCTGAGTAGGTGAAAGGGGAGGGGATCTAGAGTCAAGTGGAGGAGTTGGGTTTTGACAGATAGCTCGTTCACAGAAATAGGAGGGAAGGCAGGATATATGAGCACAGATGCAGGGAAGTGGGTAGATGTGTTGATGGCTGCCTGTGGAAGCTCTCTTCTGACTGCTTCTATTTTCTCTGTGAAGGAAGCAAAGACATCAGCTGAGAAGGAGGATGGAGAAGGAAGTGATGGAAGGCAGAAGAATAGGAGGTCTGCAGAGTTAATGCACTGAAACCCACATCCTTCCACCGGACTGTATCACTAATAAAGGTGATATTAGGCACACATAGTTACTTCTGATTCACTCCTCAATTTATTCTGAAGCTGACTGGTGAAGCCATTCATTAGAGACCCCCTTTGAGGACCCTAAGAATTTAGGTCAAGAAGACAAAGGAATACTCAGAGAACATTTTGAGACTAGAGGAGATTCCGCTGACACAAATTGTGACTTGAGTCCCTTGAGGACTCAGGCGAAGGATTTGGAAAGCTGAGGGAGACTAGGCATCAGGTCAGGAGATGTACAGAGCGTATGGGGGTGAGAGTTCAGGGATGAAGTGAGAAATAGCTGGGAGTTTGGGCTTTTGGCAGTGAATGACCAAAACAGGGATAAGGTACGATGAGAGCAATGTGAAAACATGGCGAAGCTGTGTATGGATGCTGTGGTGCACTGCCCGGGTCCCGCCTTTCAGTGCCAAGACACTTGTTCCCTCAGCTCCTGGGAGTGTTGGCTGCTGGTAGAGGCCAGCGACCTGAATTTCTCCAAGGATATTGACCTCGGCTGAAAGTAGATGCCTTGTTCAAGGCCGTGCCTCGCTAGGGGCAACCCACATTCAGAAGCAAGGTGGGCATACAAAGCCCAACTCCTTTACCTCAAATTCAGGGGGCCTGACGAAGCTTTGCTGCACCTGCCTAGCAGTTCAACTCCTCCTTCGGTTCAGTCTTGCTTTCTTCACTCCTGTACAGGTATTGTTCCCAAGAGCACTCAGCAGCAGACCTTCTGCATGGAAATCTCTACTCCAGAGTCTCTTTCCTGGGGATCGTGGCCTATGACAGTTGCTAACAGAACTGGTCCCTGGAAGCAAACTCTAAAATGGGATTTTGGAGCTGCATTACAAACCAGGCAATTGGCAATGAAAACATCATCACTGGTGGAAAGTGGAATATCGAAAGCTTGTAGTGTGCTGTAATTGTGAAAAAGTTAAAACTTTCATCAGTGCAGGGCTCCACGCTGGGCATAGAGCCTACTTAAAAACAAAAAACAAAAAACAAAAAGACCAAACAACTTTCATCAGTGGAGAAGTTGAAGTGGGATACCCATAGAAGGTAATGAGGGCAATATCTCAGGCATTTGAGAGGTTTATAGGAAGTTGTAATTACATGGAGTCAGATGGCCATTGCTGGGGGGCCATTCTCTGTGCAGACAGAGAAACACAATTAAAGGTGTAAGGTCATTAATTACCAATGTAAGATGAACAGAGAATGTCAGAGGCCTCCCCTGGCAGCGTGTGGGAAACTCATCTACTGTAGTCACAGGGCAGAAAACACAGAGGATCAAGCCCAGGATTAAATTATAAGGGAAATGGAGTTCCAGAGAGGGTTAGTTTCTCATGGCAATTCTGCTTTGCCAAAGTTAGGGCTGTGATTGGGAAGAAGTGTGACCCTGTGACTTGGAATGGGGACATCTGGGTCAATGAATTTGAAAATATCAAATTCTGGGGAGGAGGCTCACTTCTCCTTGCTAAAGACCTGTGACTACTCAACCCTCCCCCCACTTGCTCTAAGACAAGTTAGAGGCTTCTGTTCTGCAGAACACATGCCTAGCTCAGGAAATATCTTCCCTCCTGGCCAGCAGAACAATAATTACAGTTAAGTCACAAGATAACCCGTTCAGGGCAGTGTTGAGACGAAGGAAGGAAACATTTTATATTCCCAAGGAGCTACAAGACTAGCCAACAGGTATCAGTAGAAACCAGGGAGTACATTTAGGAGTGTGCCAGATAAGGGTGGGGGGGCAGACATAAACTTTGGTAGAGAGAGCTGATTGATACGGAAGCACTCTCCATAATAGAGAATTTAGTGCGCAGGTAAAGACTCAGGACACATTAGTAATACACTGCTAAGTTGGCTCTTGGAGGCTTGGAGAAAATGACAGCATAATTAGTGAAGCAGAGACACCAGGACTGGTGGATGGCAGATGGTGGAAGAAGGAATCAAAAGACTCAAGAGAAGTGACTTGAGGTGAAAATATATATGGGCAATGGCAAATTGCCAAATGGTGGGATGGTTAGTTGGGGCCTAGAAGGAGAAGTATGGGAAGATAGGGGGCAGCAAAAACTGGGGAATTGAGGGATGGACCTATGGGAATGGGCACAAAGTGTGAAGAGCTGTGCGTCACATATTAATGTCATCCAGAAGACCTCTACCACAGAAGACGAATTAAACAAACAAGTAGGTAGAGTGGCCAGGCTGGCTGCCATCAATGAGCCAGTGCCCTTGACCGCCTTAGAGCAGGCACAAATAGCCTGTAAACAGAGTGGGTTGTAAGGATGGAGGTCATGCATGAGCCCGAAAGAATGGGCTCCTGCTCGCCAAGGCTAATGTAGCTGCTGAATGTACAGCTAGCCCCAGGCACTGTCCGATCCTGAGACCAACCAGCCACTTGGTGGTAAGCCAATACACTGGAAACTCTTCAGTCAGCAGATCAGCGATTCATCGTGCCTGGAATTGACATATAGTCCATGTGTGGGTTTTCCTTTCCTGACTGCAGGATTCACTTTCCACGGACTTAGAGAGCATCTGACCCAGTGACACGAGAGCCCACAGAATATTGCATCAGATCAAAGGACACACTTTAAAAACTAAGGTGGTGTGGAAGTGGGCATATGAGCATGGATTCCCTACTCCAATTGCATACGAAACCACCCAGAAGCTATTGGCCTTCCTAATAAAATAACAGAGTATCTCTTTGAAGTTAGCCCTGAGGTGCCAGCTTGGAGAGGATATCCTGTGAATATGGGTTACTGGTCCTCCAGGATGCAATTCACACCCCATACCAATAACTGTTATGTGATGCTATGTTTCTAAGAGGCAGAATTCAAGGTTATAGGGACCAAAGAGAGGAAGTAGAAGTGGCCCCACTTACCATTACTGCCAGTGACCCACTTGGAGAATCTTGCTTCCAGTAGCAGCAACTAACTCTCTGAGATCTAGAAGTCTGTTCCTGGAAGGGAAACGCTTCCACCAGGGACACAGTAAGAGCCTTTGTACACTGCATGTGCCACTCAGTCACTTCTGGATTCTTTGTGCCGAGGAAAGGAGTCACCACTCTGGCATGGGTAATTGCTCCCAATCACAGGAGGAGGCGGACTACAGATAAAACATCATCAAGGCTAAATGGAAAATTTGACAAACGTCATTTAATTAACAAGCTTGATCTTACGAGAGAATCCCATATTCGTCAGAGAATGCACATTCTCTTCTAGCACACCCAAGATATTCATAAAAATTAGTGATATGTGAGATCAAAAGAAATCTATTAGACCAATACCAAAGATCTGATAGAGTATATGCATCCAAACATTTCTGATCATGGAGCTTCATTGTCATAGTTTGGGTTCCCTGGGAAGCAGACTCTGAGATGGAGATTAAGAAGTGCTCTTGGGATTAACACCTGTGAACGAGAGAGGAGGAAGTGGGAATGAGCAGAGGGAGAGGTTGCATTTCAATGCAGTAGCAATGAAGACCCCAGGCCAATATCACTGGGAGCTCTAGAGCTGTCTGTCAGCCCTTCGGAGTTGGGGCAAGAGGACCAGGCACTTATACTCCTGCACTGAGCAGTCATTGGATGCAAGCTCCATTTGGAAGAAGATGCGACCTTAAGCAAGGCAATCCCCAAAGAGGGCCATTTTTCTGGCAGCATTGTTAGCAGCTAGGAAAATAAATCTCTCATTCCTAAAGGAGGATCTGGGTAAAGGATCACATAAATTTTAGTATACATCTCTAATATGTAGGATGTTTATAAATTGTATAATTTCACTATTATATTGATATATATGCACATTATAAAACACAATAAAATAGAGATTTATAAATGGGGGCACCTGGGTGGCTTGGTTGGTTAGGCATCCGACTCTTGATTTCAGCTCAGGTCTTGATCTCAGGGTCCTGAGTTCAAATCCCACATTGGGCTTCACACTGGGCTTGGGCCTACTTAAAAAAAAAAAGAAAGAAAAGAAATTTTTAAATGATGAGTTGATGAAATAAATAATGTTAAAATATTTTGCTAATAGGTGATGGTTTTGTCCTATTATTAACTAATATAAGACACAATACACACTTAGGGCAAGCTTCATCATGAATGGTAGATTATAAATCAATATTCCTAATAATCTTCTTGATAATTTCAAAGCTTTTTGGTCAACTTCTTGCTGGATCTGACTAAATAATTCTACTTTGTAATGCGCCTGACAAAAAGCTGGTATCAGACCTACCAGCTCTGCAATTTTCTTGTTGTTTACCTTTGTTTGTATTATTTGCATTATCTTCAATTGTGCTTTCTTTCAAGGAGTCTTTTGTGAGGGTTAATTTAGTTAGATTAAATAATTAAGTCTAAATATCCACTTATCCCAGCATACGTAATCTGCAATTTTTCTCAACATGCTGACAGCAAATGAAAGAGGGAGGAAGCCTCTCTGTATGTTGGAATTTGCCCTCTCCCTGCAGGATACTTCATTCCTGACGTATGCCTGTCTGAGATGCAACCTGGTGAGGCCAACAGTGTCCATATATACGTGAAATATTAATAAAGATTAATTTCTTATTTTTTAGACAAAGATAAGTAGCAATCATTTCTAATATTTTCTGCCTGTACCTCTATGAATCATCTTTTACACTTCTTTGGGTAAAGGTGCCCCATTTTGGAGATCTCTGATCTACTGAGCAGAAAGTTCCTGTACTTCAGATTTATCACCACCCTTCTGGTCAGTGCTGAGAGATATTATTTGTTTAATTCAAGATATCTTTTCTTGAATTATTCTTCTTTTCCTTCGTGCCATTGTTGACCACCTTTCCTTCCCATAATGCAAACTTTCTTTGGGTGTTTTTGTCTCTCATTAAGTAGGAGTCATCTGAGGTTCAAATAGGACTGTGAGACTAATTCCTCCTAAATATTGATTTAAAGCCCTATTCTCAGGTTCTCATTTGGCATCTCCATGAACTGCCTACAACAATTCTACATGAAACATAACATAAAAATTTATGAGCAATTCAATATCAAGTTGAAAATCACATCACACTGGCAAATTTTTTTTCTTGAAATAAGAAATCCTGTTTAATGAGACTGGATTCTTGAGCCTGCCTGTGCATCAGAATTACCTATGGCACTGAGAAAAACACAAACAAACAAAAACAAAAACCCACTGATTCCTGGGCCCTACCTGTGATAATTAAAGACCTACAATAACACTGGCTTACTTACACATGATAGGAATTGATTTCTCTCTCACATAAGTGGCTGTTGGAAGGCAGAGTGGCAACTCTGCTCCAGGAGGTCTTTGGGGGACCAAGCTCTTTACGGCCCTCCATTCTGCTATCCCTAAGGCATTACCTTTGTCCTCATGGCCCAGGATAGTGGTTGGACTCCAGCTGTCACATCTGTGTTCCAGGCAGCAAAATGGAAGAAGGGACAAAAAAGAAATGGGCAAAGGAAGCACATCAGATGACTTCTAAGGGAGGTTCCCCAAAGCTGCTATGTGATGCTTCTATATACATCCCATTGTCTAGATCTCAGTCACGTTCACAACTGGATGCAAGAGAAGCTGACAAATATATTGTGTATTTTGAGCAGCCTAATGCTCAGCTAAAAAAATTTGAGAAATGTATTACTACAGAAGAAGAAAAACATTGGGGGACAGCCAACAGTCTCTGCCAAAATGTACAAATTAACAACTGTCTGGGCCTTGGCAGATTCCGGGAATCCAAGTGCAGTGATGGTTTGGTTGGAGAAGGTTTTGCCCTACCTACCCTAAGGATTTCACATTATGGTTAGAATTAGCAACTGTTTCCTCTTAGAGAAGGTGGAATAACTGTAACCATAGTGAAAGAGATAGATTGCATCAGCTCTGCTCTTGTCACCTTATCAGATGCATTCAGGCACTCATTCTGCTAGGCTATTTTAAGTTTGGTGAAAGAGAATAAATAAATATTACAATTGAAATGTCCTGGAACACTTTAGACAAGAATTAAAAAGCCCTGTTCATCTCTTATGTTCCTCTTTGTCAGAATGCTAGAAAAAAAAAAGTACTAAGATGAACAGACAAGATGAAATCTTTGTAAAATTTTGGTCTCATTAGAGACACCAATCTAAAGGGAAACTTTCTTTTTGTCAGCTAACTTTTGGTTATAAAGATACTTATAGCAATAAACAGGAAAGAGTTTTTGACTTGAAAACAATACTGGGTGTTGCACAACTCTAGGGGGTGCTATTCACATTATTTTTATGTGAATGCCCACCTCTTGGAACACAGTATGAGTGGTGTCCTTCAGAGTTGTATAATGCTGCTGTCCTACGAGGAAGCAGTGCAACTTGTTTGTTAATCTCAAAATTATAAGCTGGCAAGATGAGCAGATGGCATTGATCATCTCAAGAATAGTCAAAGACTATTCTGTTCTTGCAGAAGGCTGTTTGTAGTCCAGAGAACTTCTTTTCTATTATTCTCATCAATGGCCACCAAGAAGGGTCAGCCAATCTAGTAAGCCTACAATATTTCTGATTTTTAGGTGTCTAAAGACAAATGTAAGACCCAAGAAATTTCAGGTTCCTAACTGCTGTGGGGTATGATTTGCATACACAATTCTGAAACATCATTAATCAGGGGAGTTTAGGATCCCACACTTTATCACTCTCATGCACACCTGTTCTTGCTGGAAGTGAATAAGTAGATAGCAACCACAGCTGCACGGTGGCTTTACTGATTTAAGGAACATCGTTAGTCTCATCTATAAAGCTGGAGAATTACGGCAAAGCTTCAAGAGTGCTTCTAATATATAGTTCTCGTCAGAGTCAATTACCATTAGAACACATTTTTAAAATGTCATTCTGAGGCTGTTTTTTTTTTTTTAAAAAAAAGACAGGCAGTTTTAAAGTTATCAATAACAACAACAAAAGAAGCCTTTGAAGCAAGTACATTTTCAAGGATGAAATAGAATATCCTGGACAGATTTCATCATATTATCCACTGTTGTATGTAGGACCCAAGAAATTTAAATTAGTTTTGCCTCTTTGATATAAAACAAGAATAAATGAACTCCTATTTCTTCTTCCCATATTATATAGAGAATATTAGTCCTTAAAACCTTTATTGGGTCACAGACACTTTTGAAAATATGACGTAAGACGTGGTACCTCTTCTAAGCAATATACTCATATACATATATACAAACATCAGCATCAGATTTCAGGGATTTTTGACTCACAAAATCTATTTATAGACACTCTAGTTTCAAAGGTCCACCCTAGAGGGTAGTGTAGGGTGAAAATGAGTTTTAAGAACTCAAAATAAAATCCACTCAGGGTCTAAAGAAGAAAAGGTGTGTGTGTGTGTGTGTGTGTGTGTGTGCGTGTGTGTGTGTGTGCGTGTGTGTGTGCGTGTGTGTGTGCGTGTGTGTGCAGGCGCATGCACAGGTCAGTCCTTTAACATTCATTTGAAGATAAGTCAATTTGCAGACAAAGTCACCACTTCCCAAATTTTTTTAAATTTTCTTTAATTTAAAGGACCAATTTATATAAAATCCAGCAATACACAATTTAAAAATGATTCTAAATTAAACTACAATTCAAGGCACACTCTAGAGTTTTTGTTTGTTTTTGTTTTTGATAATGGAAAACTTACACTATATTCATTCAAGATTCCTCTATCAGAACTTTTGCTAATTTTGCTTGGATTCACAGGTGAAAATACAGTGAAAATAGTTCATTTACATCACATTGGAGGACAAATTGAGCCCATTTGTTTATTTAATTATTTATTGACAATTCTGAGTTATAATTCACATACCATACGATTCGCCCATTTAAAATTATACAACTCAATGGTTTTTAGTAGATTCACAGAGTTATGTAACCATCACCACAGTAATTTCAGAACATCTTCATCAACCCAAAAAGAAACCTGTCCTCATTAGGTCCCTCCCCATTCCCTAGCTCCTAATGATTCCAGCCTTAGGCATCCTCTGATCTGCTTTCTGTCTTTATAGATTTGCCTATTTTATTTCACATAAATGTCCATACAACATATGGCCTTTTGTGATTGGTGTCTTTGATTTAGCATAATATTTTGAAGGCTCGTTATGTCATAGCATGTATCTATGCTTGCTTTATTTCGTTCTATGGCCAAATATTCTACCCTACGACTATTCCACACTTTGTTTATCCATTCATCTGTTGATGGAGCTTTAGGTTGTTTCCAGTTTGGGGCTATTATGAATAATACTGCTATAAACACTTGCGGACCAGTTTTTGTGTTGACCAGCCCCTCAACTTTTAACCCCACAAAAAAGTAAAAAGAGAAGAACTCTTATAACAAAACTATACAGAATCTGTTTTGCAGTAATTTCAGACTTTCCAAGATTCAACAATTTCCATACCCAGCATCACAGAGGCTCATCATGACAGAGAGACTGGCATCATGACTCTATCATAGAATCAGAGGAGGTTAGACATGTTTTCTAAGATAAGATCCCTTCCCACATGAAGTCAACAATTGCTACTTTCTGTTACTTCTCCATGCATAGAAAAGAATGATAGACATCCCCTGGTCCCCAGGAAGTTATCAACAAACATTACTGAGCCCCTTGCAAGCAGCAAGCACGACTGTGCACATGTAACTGCTCTGTGGACAGAAGTCATACGCCAAGTATGAGCTGCCAAGCTACTCTGAGTTCCCCATTCTAGTCTGAAGCACTTGACGCCCTCACTACTTCCCACCTGGGTTCTGCCTATAACATTAGCACTGTTATACCTTTGACACCCTGCCTTTCTTTCTGGTTACTCCTTCCGCCTCCCCGTGGGTGATGTTCCGTACTCACAGAGACCCTCCCTGCTGACTCGACCCTGCCAACTATCTCCACTCCACCTCTGAGACTATGGCCTAAGCTTCATCACAGCTTTCCCTGCTGAATTAATGCCCCTCTGGACTCTGGGTTTGCCAAGTGCTGGGCAAAATGCTCAGGAGGTGCACAGTGAATGTTTGTTGAGTAGAGGACCCGTAAGATTTCCTATCAGGGCCGTGTGTGTGAGGTGGAAAGGGGTCAGAATGAATTTGTGGCTTAGTGGCATTTATCAGTGATTAATTGTTGACATCTCCAATGATCAAAGCACTTGGAAACCTCAACTTAATCCTGAGTCTCTCTCCTTAGCTATTATGGTATTAATACAAGTTTATTCACTGGGATCAAAATGATTTTTCTGATAAAGACAGACTCAGAGGCATAGGAAGCACATTCCTAAAGATTTGACCCATTAGAATAATCAGACAGAAGACCCAAAGAGAAGGTTTAGCTGACCACTTATTTCTTTTGCTTTGTATTTCAGAGCAATCTTATTTTGGATCTTTGGATTTAATATCAATGAAATTCCATGAGGCATAACCTGGAAGGCTGAATCATAATCTACTGTTACGGGGTCCTGCTAAGCTTTGCCATTCTTTCAGAGGAGGGTTGCCCAGGGAAGCCAATTTTTTCAGATAGTCACAAGGCTCTAGTTGTGGAATATCAGGATTCTGCCTGTAATATTTTTGCAACTTCTCTAGCACTGTGGGCAACCCAACTGTGGAGGCGTAGAACATGGGCCCACCCCTGTGCCTTGGCCATCCATACCCATGTAAATAGACAACATCGATGTGCTCTGGAGTACCAGCCATCCCTTCTCCCAAGATACGGAATGCTTCATTGATGAGTGAATATAAGCAGCGCTCAAGGATCTCATCCTGACTAATGATACGTGCCTCAATGTGATACGTTTCTCTGTACCGTGACAGAAATTCAGAAAGCCAGGGGTCAGGTTTGTGAATCCTACCCAATGGCTTATCATATTGGTACCAACCCTTACCTGTCTTCTGGCCAAATCGTCCTGATTCACAGAGCATATCAGGAATTGGGCAATATCTCCCATTGCCTCGCTTTCGGGCAGGAGTTCCTAAAGGCAACATAGGTCCAGTAAGACCTTGCCCTTGTCGAGATTTCCAACCCACATCCAATCCAGCAAGATCTGACACTCTAAAAGGTCCCATTTTGAAACCAAACTCTTCCAGCACCTGATCGATCTCCTCTGGCTTACTGCCTTCTTCTAACAAGAAATACGTCTGATTGTAATAAGGCTTCAACATTCGATTGCCAACAAATCCAAAACAGTTACCTACAACTACTCCAATTTTTTTAATCTTTTTTGCTAAATTCATAACTGTGGCAATGGTAGTGGGGGAAGAGTACTGGCTGGGAATAATCTCTAACAACTTCATCACATGAGCTGGTGAGAAGAAGTGAGTGCCAATGACCAAGTGAGGGCGATGAGTGGAAGAAGCAATCTCATCAATGTCCAAGGCTGAAGTGTTGGTGCACAGAAAAGCTTCTGGCTTGCACACAGCTGACAGTTCAGCAAAGACCTGCTTCTTCAGGTTAATTTCCTCAAATACTGCTTCAATGACTAAATCCACACCACCAAGCTCCTTCATAGATGCAGTTAACCTGGGTTTTGGTCCTAACCAAGGGTGGCTGTTATGCTGCATTTTGGATGCTTCCTTTTCCAGGAGGGAGGTTATTATCTTATCGGCAGTCTCTAGCTGCTTCTTGTCCGAGTCCATAGCAATCACAGGGATCTTGGCCTTCGCAAGAGAAATGACAATGCCCCGGCCCATTGTTCCCAAGCCTGCAGATAAGAGTGAAGAAGAAAAAGAATGATTCAATGATATTGGGAACTGAAACATTACTCAGTAAATGGGAGGCTTCTGTGGCAATAGGACATTTAAAGAGATCAATTCAAGGAATACAAATGGATTGAATATTAGTTAAGATTAGGCACTGTGTTAAGTGCTCCAGAGGATGTGACATTGAGTAATATTCACGGACACGGACACACACACACACACACACACACACACTGTTAGAATTAATAAACAAGTTCAGCAGTGGTTGTATAATATAAGATCTATATACAAAAATCAATTGTATTTCTATATACAAGCAATGAACAATCAGAATATGAAGTTAAGAAAACAATTTTACTTATAATAGCATTAAAAAGAATAAAATACTTCAGAATAAATTTAAGAAAGAATTGTAAGACTTACACACTAAAAACCACAAAACATTGCTGAAATAAAGAAGACCTGATAAATAGAAAGACATCCCATGTTCATAGATCAGAAGACTTAATATTGTTAGTATGGCAATACTACACAAACTGATCTGCATCTCCAATGCAATCCCTACCAAAAGTTCAACTGGCTTTTTGCAGAAATTAACAAATTAAATTAAGCTGATCCTAAAATTCATACATAAATCAAGGAATCAAGAATAACCAAAACGATATTAAAAAAGAAGAACAAAGTTGGAGGATTCACTCTTCCCAATTTAAAAACTCATGACAAAGCTACAGTATTCAAGACAGTGTGGTATAAGGGTAGACCTATAGATCAATAATCTCATAACTTATGGCCAATTGATTTTTGACAAGGGTGCCAAGACAATTCAATATGGAAAGAACAGTCTTTTCAACAAATGATGCTGGGGCAACTGGATATCCACAGGCAAAAGAAATGATGCTGGACTCCTACTTCACACCATATACAAAAATTAATTCAAAATGGATCACAGACTGAAGTAACATCTAAAACCATAAAACTCTTATGAGTAAATCTCCATGATCTTGGATAAGGCAATGGTTTCTTTTTTTTTTAAATTTAACTCTTTTCTAAAATTTAAATTCAATTAATTAGCATATAATGTATTATTTGTTTCAGGGGTACAGGCCTGTGATTCATCAGTCTTATATAATACCCGGTGCTCATTACCACACATACCCTCCCCAATGTCCATCACCCAATTACTCCATCCCTCCCACCCTCCACCCCTCCAGCAACCCTCAGTTTGTTTCCTATGATTAAGAGTCTCTTATGGTTTATCTCCCTCTCTCGTTTTGTCTTGTTTCATTTTTTTCCTCTCTTCCCTTATAATCTTCTGCCTTGTTTCTTAAATTCTACATGTCAGTGAGATCATATGATAATTGTCTTTCTCTGATTGACTTATTTCACTTAGCATAATACCCTCAAGGCAATGGTTTCTTATGACAACAAAAACATAAGAAACAAAAGAAAAAAATAGATGAGTTAGACACCATCAAAATTAAAAAATTTTTGTGCTTCAAAGGACACCATAAAGAAAGTAAAAAGAACCCATGGAATCATATATCTAATAAGGGACTTGTATCAAAATATATAAAGAACTCTCACAACTCACAATAAAAATACAATTTAATTTAAACATTTCTCCAAAGAAAATATACAAATAGCTAATAAGCATATGTGAAGATGCATCATTAATCATGAAGGAAATGCAAATCAAAACCACCATGAGCTATAACTTCACACCCACTAGGAGAGATATCATTAAAAAGAGAGATGCAGAGGTGAGGAGGTAGTGAAATTAAAAACCTGACACATTGCTGAAGATTGTAAAATAGTGCAGCTGCTTTGGAAAACAATTTGGAAGTTCTTCAAAATGCTAAACATGGAATTACCATATGACCCAGCAATTCCACTCCTAGGTAAGTAGGTAAGCAGGTAAGTTTGTGTATATATATCCCCAAGAGAATTGCAGACATATGTCCACACAAAACTTTTACATAAATGTTCATAGCAGCAATATTCAAAATAGCCAAAAAGTAGAAAGAAGCTGAATGTCCATCAACTGATGAATGGATAAACAAAATGTATCCCTACAGTGGAATATCATTCAGCTATTAAAAGGAATGAAGTACTGATATGAATAAAGAATGAAGTCCTATAACATGGATGAACCTTAAAAACATTATGCTAAGTTAAAGAAGCTGGACACAAAAGGCCACATATTGTATGATTCTATTTATATGAAATGTCCAGAATAGGCAAATCCATGCAGGCAGAAAGTAGATTAGTGGTTGCCAGGGGCTGGGGGAAGGGTAATGAGGAATGACTGCTAATGGGCTTCTTTTTAGGGTGATGAAAATGTCCTAAAATTGATTGTGGTTGGGAGCCTGGGTGGCTCAGTTAGTTAAGCATACGACTTTGGCTCAGGTCATGATCTCAGGGTCCTGGGATCGAGCCCCGTGTCAGTCTCCGTGCTCAGCAGGGAGCCTGCTTCTCCCTCTCCCTCTGCCCTCCCCCTGCTCATGCTCTCTTTCTCTCTTATATAAATAAATAAAATCTTTAAAAAAAATTTTTAAATAAAAATAAAATTGATTGTGGCAATGGTTGCACAAGTTTGAAATACCTAAAAACTATTGAAGTGTATTCTTTTTTGGGGGACATTGTTACAATGCACTTAAACTTCTTTTGAATTGTGGTAAAATACACATAACATAAAATTTACCATCATAACCATCTTTTAAGTGTGCAGTTATCGGCATTTGTATATTGACATTATTGTGCAACCAGTACCACCATCCATCTCTATAACTCCTTTCATCTTGCAAAGCTGAAATTCCATACCCATTAAAAAATAACCCATCCCTGTCCTCCCTCCCCAACCCACTGCAATCATCATTCTACCTTCTATCTCTATGATTTGACTTCTCTGGGTACCTCACATAAGTGGAATCATATAGCACTTGTTCTTTTGTGACTAGCTTATTTCACTTAGCAGAATATCCTTAAGGTTTATTCATGTGGTAGCAGAATTTCTTATCTTTTTAAGGCTGAATAATATCCCATTGTATGTATATTCCACATTTTGTTTATCTATTCATCTGTCAGTGGACACTTGAGTTGCTTCTACTTCTAGGCTATTATGAATGATGCTGCTATGAACATGAGTGTACAAATATCTGTTTGAGTCCCTGCTTTCAATTCTTTTGGGTGCATACCCGGAAGTGGAATTGCTGGATCATACAGTAATTCTATTTTTAATTTTGTGAGGAACTGCCATACTGTTTTCCATAGAAGTTACTCTATTTTACACTGAACTGTGAATTTTATTGTATATGAGTTTCATCTCAATAAAGTTGTTATAAAGAATATGAGTAGTATCAACCTTCAGTGAGCTTTTAATCTAGAGGCGGGAAGAAGAAAAGTTCACAAATATCCATTCTATAAGGTAAAGGAAGTGATATGAGAAGTTCAAATTTCTTTGATGAGTCAAAGGAAAGAGATTATTTTTGGTTGGATGAATCAAGAAAAGCTTCAAGATAAAGTTATTTGTAGAAATATTTGAGGAAAGATCATATTGAAATAGGTGAAACTGGGGAAGTTGAACCAACCAGACTGGGGAAGGGAAAAGGAAAGTATTACTTTAGGCAAAGGCAAGAAGAACAGAAAATGTAGACAAATTATTTGATGACAAAGATGTCACTGTTACTTCCCCATACCATTTCATTTTTCTTCTGGGCGCATAGAAGACTATTCTGGACCCTCCGTATCCTGATAGGGCCTGTGACTAATTCTGGTCAATGAAATGGGAAAGGAGGGTGGTGTGGGATCACGACTGGCCTCCAGAATCTCCCACAAGACCTTCATTACTACCAGGATGTAGAGGATGCAGAGAACAACTGTAAGCCTTGGAGGAGACCCTTGAGCAAACTAGTGTCTGTGCGCCAAAGCCATCCTAATGCCTATTTTTGTACTGCCTGTGAGCTAAGAATGGTTTTGCATTTCAAATAGTTGAAAAAAACCCAAAAGAACAACATTTTGTGACACATGCAAATTATGTCAAATTCAAATTTCAGTCTCATAAATAAAGTTTTATTAGAATACAACCACATTAATTTGTTTCCATATTATCTGTGGCTGTTTTTGTGTGCAGAGTCGAGTAGCTGCAAAAGAGATCATATGACCCAGAAAGCCTAAAATATTTATTATCTGGCCTTTAAAAAAAGTTTCCTGCCCTTGTTCAGGAGAATGGCAGAGTCATTTAGTTAGAAAAAACCTTGTCCTAGAATGAACCTTACGGAGCAAGCAGGAAATAAATCTTTATTGTGTTAAACCACTGAGATTGTTATCTGTTACAGCAGCAAGTTATGTTACCTAATCAACCCATTGTGGTTGAAGCCACATATTTATTTTTAATATTTACATATTACTCTTCTATACTTCTCTCTGATTAGCTTTGGGGATTGGTTTGTTTTGTTTTGTTTTTTGGGAATTGGTTTTGAATATAGAATGTTATCAGTCATCAGAAATCCTTATTTCTCTGGAATATATTTAATTTTCAAATTGTATTAACTTATTTAATTTAATAAACATATTAAATTATTTAAAAACATTTCATTTTCCAAAATTAATAAACATCTGCATTTCACCCAGTAGCAAGAGGGCTGGATAGCTCTCTCTGCTATAGCAACTTGTATCCGAAACTTTAGCCTGGGTAAGTAGGAGGTAGAGCATGGGGTTCAAAAATGCTGGCCTCCCAGCTTTTGGTCCCAAGCTTCACATAAAATTTCTAACAGTATAGAAATTATAATCTCACAGAGACAATGAGGACTAACAAGATGCAATGTGAAAGTACTTTGTAAAGTGTCACGTAAGGTAGGTGAGATCTCAGAACCGACCACAGAGCAGTGAAGGAAAGGCACCTGCGAAGGTCGAGCGCAGCTCTTCAGCGCTCACCTCACGGAGCAGATCTGCTGAATGACCTGTGGGGCTACAAATCAACTTAGAATCCAAATCATAAAGTAGACCAGACTAAGGCTTTTTGCAAGTGTCCTAGCCATAATTTTAGATTCTCTTTAGCCCTATAAACGGACACATTTCATATAATCACCGAAACAAAAACATACATGAAAACACAATATATATTTATTTCAAAAAGTTCTTAGCTCCAGGGTGCCTGGGTGGCTCAAGTCAGTTGAGCGGCTGACTCTTGGTATTGGCTCAGGTCAGGATCTCAGGGTTCTGGGATCGAGCCCCACATACGGCTCTGCACTCAGTGGGGAGTCTGCTTGAGATTCTCTCCCTCTCTCTTTGCCCCTCCCCCTGCCCACACACGCTCTCTCTCCCCTCTTCTCTCTCACCCAAACAAATAAATAAATCGTAAAAAAAATAAACAGTTCTTAGCTCCCAAT
This sequence comes from Phoca vitulina, assembly GCF_004348235.1. Taxonomy (NCBI): domain Eukaryota; kingdom Metazoa; phylum Chordata; class Mammalia; order Carnivora; family Phocidae; genus Phoca; species Phoca vitulina. The sequence goes on along the minus strand of NW_022589711.1, from coordinate 58,090,350 downwards.
TTCTCTTCTCACAAACTTGTGGTCTCAAAGATCTCCAAAAAAACCCCAAGCTTTTCACTGTTGGTAATTATGTTTCCAAAGGTGCATATTATATTTATATTGAATTTAGTTTCCTAAGTTTTCCTCATTAAACACATAGAGGGGTAAGGGGTCTCGCTTCCCTAACAACTCATTGCCTTTAACTGCCATGGAATTAATTCTGGTCAAGAACCTCTTCTATTGACAGAAGTAAAGAAAGAATAAAGGATGCTTTCACTATTGGTTCTGTAGTTTTGGTCAACTGCGTCTTCTCCCTTTCGGATGGCTCTGAGAGCCCAGGCAAGGGGGGTGGACATGAACTTGCAGTGGTGCTGACCCGTTCTGAGAAGCCTGGAAATGGGCTCATGGAGGTGCACACCTGGGGTTTTGCCAGGGGGCAAAGTGAAAGGGCGATGAATCACGGAGTTCGAGGACCCTGACAAGACAGTGGCTGAAGGGATGACCCTGGAAGTGAAATTTGAAAAGAGAAGAAAGTAAAGATAAGGGGAGCCGATCAAGTAATGGATGTAGATGGAATAACCAAGGAAGAGATGTGGGAAGATACAAGGTTGTCGGGGAAAGGTCAGAGTTTCAATTTCAGACGTGGAGAAATATTCAAGGTAAAGCAAGACCTACGGAAAAGGCGTAAGTAGGGGTCATGGAAGGGAAGTGAGGTGAACGTCACCGGATCTGAGGAGGCAAAGGCACCGGAAAGCAACAGCGCTGGATGTATTGTCCACACAGGCGATGAAGGCAATCAAGGTGGCAGCAGGATTTGGGGGAAAGTGGATAACTGTGAGCCAGCCACAATTTTCGGCAAACGGGGGTGGGAGGGGTAATGACAGTAATGAGGAGGGAGACAGCGATCAGACCAGATGGCAGAACCACAGAGGAGTGTCCTGAAAGAGACAATGGTCTGAGAAGGGAACTGGGAAGTGGCACCGGGGCCGTGGACTGTGAGAGAAGCAGCAGTATTCTCCTAAGAGGCCTGCAGGAGGAGCGGGTGCCCAGAGTAAGCCGAGTCTCAGGCAGGAAGCAGATCAGGCTGTAGGAACGTTCCAGAGGGCACAGGGAGCCGCGGGAGGCTGCGTCACAATGATCACGTGCGCAGCAGTATGGGGATAGACGTGACAAAGGGGGAAATGACCAAACTCTCTCTCACTTTATTTGTATCCAAGTTATCTTCCATGGATTTTAAATGCTTCTTCAAATATTTTTCTGAACAATACGGGGTACACTTAAAAAAACAAAACTACAAACTTTTAGACATTTCATGCCAGACATGAATCTGAAATCTTTTTTAAAAGGCTCACAACAAGGAAATAGGGAAACTCTCAAACAATGGTTGATGAACACAATACTGATAAATTTCATCTTTGCTGTTATATTGCATTAATTATTCTTGGCTTGAAGGAACATAGGGAAGAAACAGAGTAAGTGCACAGCAACTAGAAACAAGTATTGGCGTTGCTGAAAAAAAGCACAAAAAAGAAACACTCAGAGTTCTCTGTCACACTCTCTGTTCACCTCCTTTAAAAATCACAAGTGAGTGGGGAGATGGGGTAACTGGGGGATGGGCATTAAGGAGGGCACATGATGGAATGAGCTCTGGGTGTTATATGCAACTGATGAATCCCTGAACTCTACCTTTGAAACTAATAATACACTATATGTTAATTAGTTGAATTTAAATAAAATAAAATTTTAAAAATCACAAGTGAACAGAGTCAATGCCAGAAAGAGCACAGTGTGACTGATAACAGAAGACTGAGAAGATGTAGAGTGGGGTCTTTCCCTCCAAACTGGGTTGGTGCTGGACAGCTGGGTGAGGGTTAAGAAAGTTGACACTTTCAGTAAACTATGGACCTCCTTCCTCAGAAGACCATATATAAGCTGACACATATAACATTTTGCTTACCATTTCAGGGGAGTTTAAAATCCACCAAAGACCATTCTTGGATCAAGACTAAGAACAAGGGAAGCTTAGGAAAGTAGCCCAAAGAAGCCAATCAGAGGGCTAGCTTCTGAGGAAAGAAGACGTTTTGTTTGTAAAAATTCCAGAGGGAAAAAGTAGGGAGGTCACTGTTTCAGGGTGCAGAGAGATTTGAGGACAGTGGTGTTGAATGAGAAGTGAATGAATCCAGGGAGCAGAAAAGGCAAAGAGCCTTCATTCCAAACACTTAGCTACAAGAGTGACAGACCATACTTGGAAATGTGGTACAAATAATAATCATTGCTGGGAAATCCAGGAGTGAGAGATTCATGCAGGGAAGAGGAGGCAATGAGTAAGGAAAAAATACCCAGAGTCTAGAGTCAGACAGACCTAGCGCCAGACCCTCACACCGCTTGTGTTTAGCTCACTCTTGAGGAGGTTGGTGTCTCTAGGCCTCACATGTAGAATGAAGATAACTCACAGGCTGGGGTGAAAACCAAGTTAGCCACACAAATAACATGCTTAGTATAGAGCCTGGTACCTGGTGGCCCTAAGCAAATGGCAGCACTTCCTATGTGCAGATTTGGAGAATGACTTTAACCCCACCACGTTCTTACCGACAACGCCAACCGAGGAGATGGGCTGTGCTGTTGCTGTTTTCCAGGATGCTCCCGAGGGGGTTGACCACTTACTGGCATTCCTCTCCGCAAAGAAAACATATTGCAGGGCTCTAGCCTGCCCTGATTTCTGAAGGTACATGAACAACTCCTCCTCCTTCTTGATGCCCACTTCATAGGGATACTGGACGGCAGCCTGGACTGCACGGACACACGTCTCCTGAGAAAGGCACCCAGGATGCTGCTTCCGCATCTTCAGAAGGGCTTCACTGAAAATGCTGTCCATGTTGGACAAGCTCTGAATTGGCTTGTTGCAGAGTCTACGGGATTCTAAAGGCTGATCTGGAAGGAAGAAGAAAGAAAAGCGGATCTTTGGAAATGTTACTTATACCAAGGGACTAGGAGTATGTAATAATAATAATAATAATAGACAACAACCTGCTCCAATTCAAAGCACAAAATTAAATACTATTCATCAAGATATTTTAACACTAACATCAAAATATCTGATGCACCTTAGTCTGGTAAGATAGAATTTAACAGATTCGACGCAATTTTCAAGTTACCTCATGTAGGCATAAAAGTTTCCTTTTCCTTCTGTTCCAAAGCCAAGACAGTGTTATAATAGATTAAATATTAAACTCTCAGTGAGTTTAAGGAAAATATTTCTGAGTTAAGAATATTTTAGATTCAAAATAATCTCAACTCCATTCCTGATAGTAACAAACACTTAAAAAGACCTAGAACAGAAGGGAGTGTTATATTGGTACAAGGGGAGACATACGAATCAGTGGAAGATAATTGAGAGTTCAGAAATAAGTCCTGGCACTTAGAGCCAACTGATTTTCAGCACAGGTGCCAAAACAATTCAATGAAAGGAGAGTTTTTTCAATAAACAGTGCTGAAATAACTAGATAGCTATATGCAAAAAAAAAAAAAAAAATTAGATCCTTACCTAGAACCACATATAAAAATTAACTCAAAAAATTGGATCATAGGGCACCTGGGTGGCTCAGTCGGTTAAGCGACTGCCTTCGGCTCAGGTCATGATCCCAGGGTCCTGGGATCAAGTCTCACATCGGGCTCCCTGCTCTGCGGGGAGCCTGCTTCTCCCTCTCCCACTCCCCCTGCTTGTGTTCCCTCTCTCGCTGTGTCTCTCTCTGTCAAATAAATAAATAAAATCTTTAAAAAAAAATTGGATCATAAATCAAAATGGAAGAGCTAAAACTATAAAAACTTCTAGAAGAAAACATAAGGAAAATCTTTAGGACCTTGGGTTAAGCAAAGTATTCTTAGCATGATTCATGAACGAAAAAAAAAAAATCAATAAACTGGATGTCATCAAAACTTAAGACTTTGTACTTCAAAGAATACCATTAAGAAAATGAAACGATAAACCATAGACTGGGAGAAAATATTTGTATGGTAGGCCGAGTAATGCTGCACGCCCCCAATGTCTACTTCCTAATCCCTAGAACCTATGAGTATATAACCTTACATTGCAAAGGGACTCTACAGATATGATTAATGGTAAAGAACTTGAGATGTGGAGATTATCCTTTCTTGTCTAGATGTTCCCAACCTAAACATAAGAGTCCTTAAAAGAGGAGACCCTTTCCCAGCTATGCTGAAAGAGACATTGATAATGAGGAAGGGTCAGAGAGACACAACATGGGGAAGATTTGACCTGTTGGTGATGATATGGCTTAGACGATGGAGGAAGGGGGCCAAGAATCAAGGAATTCAGTGGCCTCTGGGCCATTCCCTTGACTTAGAACCAGCAAGAACATGAGGACCTTGGTCTTACAACACAAGACAGTGAATTGTGCCAACCACCTGAGTGAGCAGGAAACAGATTCTCCCCTAGAGCCTCCAAAAGGAGTATGGCTGCAGAAACCTGCATTTTAGATCAGTGAGACCCAAACAGCAGACTTCTGACCTATAGATCTGTAAGATAATAAATTTGTGTCATTTAAACTACTAAGCTTCCAGTAATTTGTTATCAAAGCAATAGAAAACCAATACAATTTGTAAATCAAATATCCAATGCAGTATTTGCATCCAGAGTATTGAAAGAATTCTTGTGACTCAGTAATAAGAAGGCAAACCACTCAGTTTTTTAAATGGGCAAAAACTTGAGTAGCTATTTCACCAAAGAGGATATATGAATGGCTAATACATATGTGAAAAGGTGTTCAACAGCATTAGTCATTAAGGAAATGCAAATAAAAACCACAGTGATAAAAAAAAAACCATAGTGAATGTGGTGGGTTGTCTCTAAGTAATAGGGTGTCGTTTCTGAGATTAAGGTACAAAAAGACTCTGGCTTCAGTCTTGTTCACCCTCTCTTGCTCTCTCACTCGTTCATTCTGATGGAAGTCAGTTGCCACGTGTGAGCAGCCCTTTGGTGAAGTCCACGTGGCAAAGAACTGAAGGAGACATTCAGCCAACAGCCAGTGAGGGGCTAAGGCCCTCAGTCCAACAGACCACATGGAACTGAATCCTACTAACAACTACTTGAGTCAACTTGGAAGCAGATCCTTCCCCAGTCAAGCCTTGAGGTGGAAAGCCACAGATAATACCTTGAAGGCAATCTTATGTGGAATCCTAAACCAGAGAACCTAGTTCACCACGCTTATATTCCTGACCCACAGAGACTGCCAGGTAATAAATGTTTGATTTTAAGCAGTTAAATTTTGGAGTAATTTGTTATGTAGCTAGAGGTAACTAAGACAGACCCACTAGAATGACTATTATTGAAAAGACATCAATACCAGGTGTTGGTGATGATGTGGAGTAACTGGAATCCTCAGCCGTTGTTTGCGAAAATCTAAAACAGGACAGTACATCTACTTTGGAAAACAGTTTGGCAGTTCCTTAAAAAGATAAGCTTATTATTCAACCCAGCAATTTCACTCCAAGGAATCTACCTAAGAGAAATGAAGACATATGTCCCCATACACCTTATATACAAATATCCGTAACAGTATTATTCATACCAGCTCATCAACTGATGAAGGGATGAAGAAAATGTGGTAGAGCTATGCAGAATACTGTTCAGCAATAAAAATACTATCCGCAAATTACTGATACATGCTGCAATTCAAATGAGCCTCAAAAACATTATGCAAAGTGAAAAGAAGCCAGATCAAAAGATTACATATGATATGATGCCGTTCATGGTAAATGTCCAGAAAAGGCAAATCTGTAGAGACAGAAAGATCAGTGGTTGCCTAAGGCCGGGGGTGGAAGTGGGAGAAGTTGCAACAAAATATGAGGGAAATTTTGGGGGTGGTGACAAGTCCTAAAACTGACTCATGGTGATGGCTGTGCAACTCTATACAGTGAATCTACCTCATTAAAGCTATTTTTAAAAATGCCTAAAAATGAATTTATCAAGAAACATACAAGACCTTTAAGAAGATAACTATACCATTTTATTGAAGAACATATAAAGACTTTAATAAAGAGAGAGACTCCATGTTCCTGGATATAAACATTTCATAACATAAAAATATAAGTATTTTCCATATATATTATATATGAATTTCTAATCAAAATCCTTGTGGTTCTATATTTTTTAAAAAACTCAACAGGGGCGCCTCGCTGGCCCAGTTGGTAGAGTGTGTGACTCTTGATCTCAGGGCCATAAGCTTGAGCCCCACATCAGGCGTGGAACCTACTTAAAAAAATAATAATAATAAAAGTAAAAATAACTTAATGGAATTGAGTATAACTCAACAGAATGATGATTCTGAAGTTTGCATCAAAGGATAAATGTGTATGAGAAGCATTATCAAATAAGATGTGATATTAAACTTTAAATCTGTTATGTCCTGGTATAATGTTATCAGTCATAATTTTAAGATGTATGTCACAGAAATAACCAAATTCTTTTGCCAGTTGCAATATAATAAACTCTCTTGTCAATTGCATTAAAATAAATGCATTATCAGATCTTCAAATAAAAAGAATAAATGTGTAACAAATTATATTACCAAAACTGCTGTCTAAAACACTATGCCAGAAACTGTTTTTTTTAAAGTGTTACCATCTCTTCAAGAATACACCATTACATCAAAAATGTACACTTCAGTTAATTAGACAGAAAACCTACCAGAGGTTATAAAGCAGTTTCAGTATAAAAAGGCATATGAACATGAACCTGTCTGGTATTGGTGTGTTATAAAGTGTGCAAGGGAGACTGAGTAAGGTTTGGATTTAATCATGTACACATGTAAGTTTATCTTTGAGGCACTGCATAATCTCAAACTTTTTTTAACCTAGGAGGCAACAATACTTCCTAATGCCTGATAACTAAGTAGACTCGAAAATAATGGATTTTTATTTATTTATTTTTAAAGATTTTATTTATTTATTTGACAGAGAGAAAGAGGGAGAGAGAGAGCACAAGCAGTGGGAGCAGCAGGGAGAGGGAGAAGCAGACTCCCTGCCGAGCAAACAGCCAGATATGGGGCTCGATCCCAGGACCCTGGGATCATGACCTGAGCCGAAGGCAGACGTTTAACCGACTGAGCCACCCAGGCGTCCCCCAAAATAATGGATTTTTAAATTAATGCTTTCCCATATGATGTTGAGAACAGGAAAGGAGGGGAAGACAGTGGTTAGACATGTGGTCCCTGTGTGCCCTCCTATTGTTGGAAAGACATGAACTCTACCCAACAGGTTTCCAATGACTTGCTCAATTATCCAATGTGTTAGCCCAATCCTCAATTTCCAGGAAGGCAAGTTCAGCAGAAAAGGATGGAGCCCCTTCCAGGGCCTACAGCTGATTTAATTTCCTGGTGGCCCCAAAGGGAGGCAAGAGGGGACAAGTATGTGGAGGACGAAGTGCATGAGGAAAGGGGATGGAGCCGCCAATGCTGTGGCATGAACAGGCAGCTGGGGCAGTCTGTGCCGGGAACAGGGCATATCTTAGAGCTGAATCTCTGTCCTTGTGACACTACCAGAATTCCCATCTGATTAGGACTGATTCTCAACACCATAGTACACATCAAGAGTTATCCAAGGAATTTAAAAAGTTCAGATGCCCATGCCCCACTGGAGACCCAGCTAAGAATATTTAAGGGTGGGGCCTACACATGTGTATTTTTAAAACTTCAACACTTGATTTTGAGGTGTAGCTTCTGGAAAGTGCAAGAGCAGAGCATTAGGTCAGCCAGGATCTGGATCAAGGACAGCTGCAGCTCCTGGCAAACTCTGCCCTGGACCAGACACTGAAAAGGGAAGAAAGAAAGAAAAAAACAAAAAACAGAGAGAAAAGAAAAAAGGAAAGCCTGCTTAATTGTGTGCAGTAATTATTGCTGATCAGCATAATGCTATTATCCTGGGGATACTCAGAATCTATCCGACTGCAGATGGGCATTCTGGGAACTACCTGTGGTGCCTGTCCAGACCAGTCTAGGGCCAAGCTGAGCACATCCACTGGAGAATTGTGAGCCAGGCGCAAATACAGATGCTTTTTCCCTGCTTAATTTCCTATCTCTTTCCTGCTGCAGCTATAAAGGATGCTATTACCTTACAAATTCGTTCTATTGAACAAAATATATTCAGAATTTCCCCTTTGGGTCTACAGGTATGCTGTTTTCAACGTGTGTTTCTTATACACTTGGTTGTTTTAACGTCTTGGTGGTTTTAAATTCACTCAGCTGTACCTACAGAATAAGAGAGGCAGGTATGGGCAGGTCAGCACCAGCAAATGAGGTCAGCACCCAGGAAAATGAGGAGAAGAGGAACTAATTAGTGATTCAAATATGCTTATAATTGAATTCTTTCCTTGACCCATTCACATTTTTTTCTTAATTCTTTGAGGTATTGTAAGGCAGAAGAATACTCAAGTTTTGATTTAAAAAAAAAAAATAAGTGAATCACCCTCCTAAAGGAAGAATAGGAGGTGATTATTTTCCCTCTTTTCTTTCTGGTAAACTGACAGGAAGAGATTTTCTCTGCCTAGTTTAAAGAGAGGCATAACATGCAATTTACAGAAATGGTTACCTAAGGCATAAAGGATGGTTTCTTCTCCAGTTCTGATAAACAGTAAGTAAGCTGTGTTTGTCACAGAAGCTCTGCAAAGGACAGACAGGACAACTGTACTTTTTCAGTCTTGCAGGAGGTCACCCACAGAACTCTGGTATTACAAAAAAAGGCAGCTCAATTTAGACATGCGCTTAGGCCTTCTCTGTGAGGCAGGGTCACTCTGTTCTTGTGAAACGTGTATATAAAGGTTCACAGAGAGCAAAAATAAATTACAAAAAGCAAAAGATAAAATGGAGAGAAAGACGATGATACCATTAAGATTTGTTTAAAGTCACAAAATCAAAATGAACACACAGACCAAAGTCTGTAGGCAGAATTAGAATCACTAAAAATGGCTAACACGGTGTCATAACCATAACAGAACCAGGGTTTGTTACAGGGACAAAAACATCATTAGGTTCCTGAGTTGAGGCCCCCCAGCTGGATGTCTCCTGTGCCCATCTTTGAATAACAGCACATACTTTCAGCTTCATGCTAGAAACATGCACGTGGGAACGGGGAGTTCTTACTCAGTTTGGGAATAAGCAGGTTGCTGGCCAAATGCAAATGCAAATAAATAGCATTTTATGGGACCCTCTCCTCCCCAGTTGAGCCAAAGCAATCTGGTTTGACCAAGTAATTCTGAATTGCTCTGCTTAATCCATTGCACTGCAGTAGTCTGAGAAGCTTCATATAACAAGAGCACTGAGATGCATGACGCTAATTGACTTTCACAGTCAACTCTCCTCTCCAGGATGCATGTTAAATTGTAAGAGAAATTTGCAGCTAATTCCCAAATCATATATATATATATATATATATATATATATATATATATGTATATATCCATACTATGGAATACTATTAGGTATATATATACTGTGGAGCTTGAACTCACAACCCTGAAATCAAGACTTGAGCTAAGATCAAGAGTCAGATGCTCAACCAAATGAACCACCCAGGTACCCCCAAGTCATATTTTTAGATACATGCTAACCTCCTATAATCCCCTTCTATCCATAACTGGTTCTAAACTGCTGATTGCAACATTGACCATTGGAAATTCCCTTCCTTCTCCCCTTTCTTATTGGATGTGGAAACTAAGTAAGTTCCTTAATCTTTTCCCTGTTATCACATTTTATATATATATATACATATATATATATCTCCTTGTTATTATTATTATTGTTATTGTTTTTAAGTCAACATTTCAGCTGAAGAAGTTGATCAGGGGTTGGGGGTGAGGATGGGAGGGTGAGATGTAGGAATGGGGTGGGAATAGGCTTAATTAATGGCATATTTTTACAAATGGGAAAGGAGAACTCAATAATTTTACATGTATTTTAAAAATCAAAGTATAGGGGTACCTGAGTGGCTAAGTTGGTTAGGCAGCTGACTCTTGATTTCAGTTCAGGCCACGTTGGGCTCCGTGCTCAGCAGGGAGTCTGCTTGAGGATTCTCTCTCCCTCTCCCTTGCCCCTTCACCCACTCACACACACACTCTCTCTCTAAAATAAATAAATAAATTCTTTCCAAAAAATTGAGGTATAATTCACATACCATAAAAGTCACCATTTTAAAGTTTACAATTCAGTGGTTTTTAGTATACTCACAAATACCCATTATAAAATATAGATATATATTTATAAAAGATTTTTGTGGAGCCTCTCCTTCAAGTCAATCCATCATTTTGTTCTGCCAAATAACCACATACTAATAGCTATATTTAAAAACAAAGACCAAAAAGAAGAAGAAGGAGGAGAAGGGGAGGAAAGTCTAGAACAAACAGAAAGGAAAAGAACAAGACCTTCAATGAAAGTGAAAGGCAAAATGAACAAGTCTCTCTACGCTATGCATTTTGTAAGATAATAAGTGTCAAATGTACATATGATTCTATGAGATAGTCCTTTGTCACCCTGCACTATTTCTCTACCTTGTATCTCTGGCATTTACCGATTACAAAACAGCACCAAGGAATTGTAGGATTCCAAATAGTGGAACTCATTAAAAGCAACAACAGGGGCACCTGGGTGGCTCAGTCAGTTAAGCGTCCGACTCTTGATTTCGGCTCAGGTCATGGTGTCAGGGTCGTGAGACTGAGTGCCTCCTCAGGCTCTGTGCTGGGAGTGGAGCTTGTTTGAGATTCTCCCTCTGCCTCTGCCCTCCGCCCCTCCCCCCTGCCGCCAGCTCCCCTCCGCCCCCCCGCCCCCGGCTCATGTATTCGCTCTCTCTCTCTAAAAAAAAAAAAACAACAAATAAATAAAACCAAACAGGAAATTCCCAGAGTTTCCCAGGGGGATTCTAAGACTTAACCCCCAAAAGAGACACAGTGTGAGTGTGCATACACGGTGATGGGCAGAGAGAGAGGGAGAGAGAGAGAAGCAGACTCCCCGCTGAGCGCAGAGCCCTACTCCGGACTCTTGATCACACAACCCTGAGATCATGACCCGAGCTGAAATCAAGAGTCGGATGCTTAACTGACCGAGCCACCCAGGCACCCCAAAATAAACATTTTTTTAAAAAAAAAATCAAGAGTCTTCTTTAACTACCACCCAATACAAGCACTGACAAAATTTTTTTAGTTTATTTCCTTATGCAAATATGCATATGAAGACATATACATGCAACTGTGCATTTTCCTATCTGGTTGTTTTCTACAATATTACATGTAAGCATTTTCCCAAGTTCTTCAACTTTCTTTAAAAAATGGAAGTTTAAAAAAAAAAAATGGAAGTTTTAATGGCTGAATGGGGTTGCTTCATTGTGATCTACCACCTTTTATGTAACTAATCCCCTAAAATTAGAGTTTTGAGTTGTCTCCAATATTTTACAATGATATCCATACTATGGAATACTATTAGGTAATAAAAAAGAATGAAATATTATTACATGAAACAACATGGGTGAATTTCAAAAATACTATCCTAAGTGAAAGGAGTCAGCCACAAAAGGCTACCTGCTGTATTGTGATTCCAACTATATGCAATTCTGAAAAAGCAAAACTATATTAACAGAAAGTAGGTCAGTGATTATCTGTGGCCAAGGGGAAGGGAAGAGAATCTACAGGAAAGGGGCATGAAAATACTTTTTTTTTTTAGGGTAATAGAACTATGTAGTGATTGTGACAGTAGTTAGACAACCATAAACAATTACAAAAATTCTTCAAACTCTACACTTGAAATGGGTGGGTTTTACTGTGTGTAAATTATACCCAAATAAAGCTGGAAGAAATGAAAACAGAAGCAAAGATTACTTATGAAATTTCTTGAAAATAACTTATTTTCATTTTTGCATATTTCCTTTAAATTTTTGGCTATATTCATACTCTATATAGCTATAATTATAGAATTTATGTAAATTTATATTTTAGACATTTTTATACACAATTTTACATATTTCTGTATAGTCTTCATAATTACAATTTAAAATAGTTATATATAATTGTCAAAAGCTAAAAACCATTTCCCTACTGTTAACAGGTGAATTACCAAATTTTAAAGCAGATGATTCCAAAAAAAACAGAAAGAAAAAAAAAAAAAAAGCAAGTAATTCCTCCTCAATATTTGGATGCCACCAAGTGGACAAACTGTGCAATGTTGCAGAGACCGAGTAGGCCATTTTATAAATTTTATAAATAAAAAAATTAACTTAATGTTTAGTTTTCTAATTTAAAAATTATTTTTAAAGTCAAGTACATTTTTAAAATTAAAACAGACCATTTTACAATTTACTAGACTATGATCCTCATCTATCTCTTTTAGTTCCTTAACTCTCAAATCTCAATCTAGGGAAATCAGTTAAGAAAAGAACTTCCTCTGGAGACCTAGTTCTTTACAAACTAAAGCCATGGGTGTCAATGTTAGACATGAGTCTATCACCAGCCCTAAACCAAAAACTCTTGTACGCATCTCCAAACGCAAAGAGCCTTTGCTATCAGCCAATCGAGTGACTTCTAACACGACAATAAGCCCTCCCGGGAGGCCCAGTGAAATCAGAGACAAAAAGTTGGTGATGATTGTATGGAAGGCAGAGAACGATACCAGGAGGCTCATTCCCTTTTGGGCAAAGACTTGCTAATTCTCTATATGAGTCACAGGATCTTCTCTCTACAGTCCCTGGCTTCTCCAGTTCAAGCTTTTACGGTTGCATTGAAACCGCAACTGGCTAGAGCCACAAAAAGAAAGATTATTTCAGGGAAGTGTTTGGTCCCTGCCAGGGTCGACAAAAGGACGACTTTTTCAAAAGAATGCCTTTGAATGACACTGAGCCTTTGCCTACCACCAAGCCGAAAGAAGAGCCTGAAGCTCTACCTGTGACCCAACACTGCTCCCCATTATTTTTTCTGGCACTCTTTAACCCTCTCCATCTTGCTGCCAATCTCCATAAATTGAAAAGGAAAAGTTGAAAAGAGGAAAAAGGGAAAACGCTAGGAGTGCCACTCCCAAGGACTCTTAAAGGAATGAATGCCATGAATCCATAAAGTGAGAAACCAGTGAGAGAAAGAAAATACAGCTCACGAGACGTAACTATGGTTTCATTGTGGCAAATTAGAGAGGCTTGTTTCTTTCTTTTTTTTTCCCCCAAGATTTATTTATTTATTTGAGAGAAAGTAGGGTAAGGGGCAGAGGGAGAGAATTTTCAAGCAGACTCCCCGCTGGGAGTGCAGGCTGATCTCATGACCCTGAGATCATGACCTGAGCCAAAACCAAGAGTTGGATGTTCAACCTGTGCCTGAGCCCCCCAGGCACACTGAGAGTCTTGTTTCTGTTTGCTGAATTGTTTGTTTGCTTGTTTTCATTTTAATTATATTTCTTACAGAAAATACATTATTTCAATCCAAATTCAAAAGTACAAAAGGGTAAACAATGAAAAGTTTTCTTCCAAGAGCTTCCCTGGCTGACCAACCCCATTCCCAGAGGCAACCATTAACCATTTCTTGTGAATCTTTACAGAAATATTTTATATGTAGATGAACAGTTACATATATACATTCTCCCCATATAGACATTCAGGTCCATCCCCCTTTTCTTTTTGCATAAATGGTGAACCACTATACACAATGATGTATAGGTTTTTTATTTTATTTTATTTTATTTTTTAAAGATTTTTATTTATTTATTTGAGACAGAGAGAATGAGAGAGAGAGAGCACATGAGAGGGGGGAGGGTCAGAGGGAGAAGCAGGCTCCCCGCCGAGCAGGGAGCCCGATGTGGGACTCGATCCAGGGACTCCAGGATCATGACCTGAGCCGAAGGCAGTCGCCTAACCAACTGAGCCACCCAGGCGCCCTAGGTTTTTTATTTTAAAGATATTTATTTATTTGAGAGAGAGAATGAGAGAGAGAGAGAGCACGAGCGGGGTGAAGGGCAGAGGGAGAAGCAGACTCCCCACTGAGTAGGGAGCCAGATGCGGGACTCGATCCTGAGACTCTAGGATCATGACCTGAGCCGAAGGCAGACTCTTAACTGAGCCACCCAGGGCCCCGGGTGTATAGTGTTTTTCACTTAGTAATACAATATGTCGTGGCATTTATAACGTATTAATATGTAGAGTTTCTTATTCATTTTAAAGCTCCATCATATTTTATCACATGGATGTACCATAAGACATTTAAGGAATTCTTTATTAAAATGAAAGTTTAGCTTGCTTCCAATCTTGTGCTATTTTTATTATTATCTTCTTACCAGAAATTCTCTGGGCTAATTTGATTGCTTCTTCAACCGGGTCTGAGTTCACAATTTCATCTAGAATACCCAGCTTGAGGGCTTCATCTGCCAAAACATGTCTTCCTAAAACAAAACAAAACAAAAATCAAAGAACAATGTGAGGTTAAAGCAAAAGCATTACTCTCTCTAGTAGGGAAGGTTATCTGTCCTGGATACAAACATCTATTATTAAATGAAATAAATAAGCAACACACTGACTATTATAGTAGAAAGGTCACTGTATAGGTAACCAGAAAACTTAGTTCAAGCTTCAGCTCTACCTTCTACTACTATTTGTGTGATGATGAAGAATTATATGGGGACCACCCCTTCCTCCTAGGCAAATGGGAATAATTATGCTTACCTTGGTAATTCTGAGTATCAAGTGAGAATAACACATTTTCTTTATAGTCTATAAATCTCTATGGAAGCACTTTGTAAAGTATACATTTCTAGAGAAGAGATGATCAAGTTTTGAGACCAATAACAGAGATAGTAACAGCAGAGAGTAGCAGGATCTATCTTACACCAATATACACCGACACATATACCATCACTGATTACAAAAAAAAAAAAAAAAAGACAGTCCTGAAACATGAATATAGTTGGGTAAGCAGGGGAAAATTATTGATTAGGTTGACATTATTGAAGTTATAATCAAAATTACACGGGATAAATGGGGTGGACTTGTGTCATTTTTTGCCTACCCAGCATCTCTCTTCGTTTGTGGAGTTGCTATTGTGTGAGTTTTGGAGCCCTGCCTTTTACCACAGAAGCTAAAAGGGAAGCAGAAGTGATCAGACAATTGTTGCTTCAGATCCATGCAGGTAGGGTGTAGCCCGTGACCCCAAGTTTGGAGAAAGGAGTGCTCTACAGAGGGTTGTCAGCCTGGAGTGAGGACAAAAAGGAGCAGCTGGCGACATCTAGTGTCTGATGGCGGTGCTACCAGGAGCTGCTAATGGCCAGGGGTGGCCCTGGCCACCTCCACTATAGAATGGCAGCTGTTATGTAGGGTGTTATGAAGTTTGATGAGCATCACTCCTGAGTTCTTCATTGGGTGTAAATACGTAATTTAATCTGAATATTCTGAAGAAGCGAGTTAAGGGATACGAGCATCCCTTAACACAGGGTCAGAAGAAAGGAGACAGTAACACCTTACTTGCTTTCTTGCCAGTACCATCTTGCCTTGTGGAAAAGTGATCATCAAATCAGTCTTGAAGGTAACAGTGTCACAGTCCTTGCTGCTCATACAGTGTTAGTGGAGGTCATCTTTGAGACAAACCCTCCATTCCTGGTTCTTAGTAGTGCTTCAGAGAGTTACAGATGGGTTTTCTTGATCAGAGAGACAGTTCAATGATTTCTGGCAGGGGCCACTCTGCAACATTATTTGGGTGGTGTTCTAGAAGTGCCTTTGAAAACAGGCTCCCAGATTTCCCCCTGGGGCGAGGAGGGCAGTGAAGAGTGGATGAGTGGCTGCAGGGGTCAAGTCTCCTGTATATAAGATCACTTGGGGGCGCCTGGGTGGCTCAGATGGTTGGGTGTCTGCCTTTGGCTCAGGTCACGAACTCCAGGTCCTGGGACCGAGCCCCATGTCGGGCTCCCAGCTCAGTGGGGATTCTGCTTCCCTCCTTCCCCCTGCTTGTGCTCTCTCTCTCTCTCTCAAATGAATAAATAAAAAATCTTTTAAAATAATGAAGTGTTAACTCCATAGTTGGTGTTATGATTCTAGATATCAGCTTAGGCTATGTTTAGTAAGCCTGTTTTAATGTTTCCCTGACTCATTCTTAAGTTTGCAAGGGAGTCTAAAGTGGAGACCCTAAAAAAAAAAAAAATCACTCGGGTAAGGGGTGAATGAATCAGCCTGCCCAGGTTAAGGGCACCAACGGCAGATAAAATGGAAAATGGAAACCTGAATACAAAAAGGATCTTTGGGGCAACTGAGTAGATAATGTGAGCTACCCAGAGGATGTACTGCAAATTCCTTCAGCTGTAATGATTGCTTCTAGCCTGGATTTCACACAAGTGGAGGTGTATCACGACTGTTCTTACAAAGTCAGTGAGATTCTGGGTGCTTTGATTCTGTTTCAAGGGCCTAAAGACACAGCTCTGTATATACAACCCAAATCTTCAGGCTCAGATTTAAACTTGCTTTTTCTCTTGCTGCCCTCGGTGTAGACAACAACCCCTGTCCAATGGACTTTAATAAGAGCCCTGCCTAGAGCTACTATAAGGAGACCCAGGGTAACTGAAGCTGAGATTTCTCTTCTTCAAAGTGGGTAATCTCGATTTTTTTCCAATGTTCTTCATGGCTTCTTTTCCAACCTTTAGAAAATCTTTTTCAACATAGAATCCTTTCCAGATGTCATTTTAAAGTCCCCCTAAAATTGTACAGACAACTTAAAAAGATAGGTGTATGATTCTAATGTTAATTTTCTTCTAATTCACTGTGACCTTTTCTATGCAAATCAAAATCCATCATATCCTTACTGTTTGTACTTCTTTTCTTCATCAGGTTAAAAATAGTGATATTTCTATAAGCAGCAGTGCTTTGGAAAAGGCAATCCTTGTTCATTTCTTTTTTGTCAAAGAAGCCAGATTTCTTCTTGATTTCCCCCAAGATATGCTTGCCTTTGAGACTTAATGATGAAAACAGAGACACAAAATTCCTCAATATTTCCCCACATGCTTCAATTTAATAAACCGTAGACTTTACACTCATCTCACACTATTTTAATTTCCCCTATATTTTATTCTGCTTTGCTTCCTTCCTATTTGATCTTTTGCAGAATGAACTATCTTATGCGCTTTGAATTCTGTAGTATATTGGATTGTAAGCACCCTCTTATGAATTTTACATTAGATACTTAACATACTGTACATTCTTAAAAAGTGTACTTATCATACCATTGTAACTTAAGACAATTTCTAATTTAATTTATTGAAAGCAAGAAATTTAATACTTTTAGTTTTTCTAGCTACCCTTTCATACTCTGTACAGATTTATAACAACTCCCCAGCATTTAAAAGAAAAAAAGAAGCATTTTTATGCACATAGACTCATACTCTTTTCTAATTTGGGTCACATATACACAGTTTTGTATTGTGGTTTCTGTGTCAGAAAAAAATACGGATTTCAATTAGCAGTTCTCAAACTTTTTAATCTTAGGACCACTTTGCACTCCTAAAGATAATGGAGGACTCCAAAAAGCTTTTGTTTATGTGGATTATTTCTATCAATATTTATCGTATTACAAATTAAAACTGAGAGCTTTAAAAATGTTTCTTTATTAAATCACTTTAAAATAACAAGGATAAATGTCAATGTTAACATTAATGTTAATATGAATACATTTTAATGCAAAATAACTATATTTTCAAAATTTCAAAAGCTTAGTGAGAAGAGTGTCATTGTTTTACACTTTTGTAAATTTCTTTCATGTCTGGCTTAATGGAAGACAGCTGGGTTCTCATACCTGCTTCTGCATTCCGTCTGTTCTGACACCACATGGAATACAACCACCTCTGGAAAGTTCTTAGAGAATGAGAGTGGAAAAAGCACGTCACGTCCTATTGTTATGAAAGTAGCTCTGACTTCACGAACCGCCCCCAATGGTCTTAGGCATACCCAGGAGTCCCTGGACCACACTTTAAAACTTCTGATATAGATTACCATTTTAAAGATTGTATAGACGGGGCGCCTGGGTGGCTCAGTTGGTTAAGCGACTGCCTTCGGCTCAGGTCATGATCCTGGAGTCCCTGGATCGAGTCCCGCATCGGGCTCCCTGCTCAGCGGGGAGCCTGCTTCTCCCTCTAACCCTCCCCCCTCTCATGTACTCTCTCTCTCTCATTCTCGCTCTCTCAGATAAATAAATAAATCTTTAAAAAAAAAAAGATTGTATAGAATCTTAGAATAGGCTTATCATTTTAAAGACTGTATAGGATCCTACATTCATACAGTCTTTAAAATAATAATAACGTAGGGATAATAATGTATGACAAACGTATGGAACATTCATACGCTAGGATCGGGTATTATCTGATTTGATACACACTATCGCTGCCCCGGAGCCCTGGGTACTAGGATCATATATGAATGTTCCATATATTTAGCATTTATTTGTGGCTGGAGTGATTTTAGTTATTTTGAAAGTAATCTTTTGTTTTGTTTTTATCTTTTGGAAGCTTGCAGGATTCCATTTCCTGGAAGTTTAAAATCTTTACTAAAAATACATCAGGCAATTGATATCCCATCAGTTTTTCCCAAGAAAAACGGTGAGTTTGCTGAAATGTAATCTCTGGTTCTATTTCATATCTGAAGAGTTTCTTCTATTTTTTCCTTTGGTTACTGCTTCTCACCTTTTTGCTTCATGTTTTGGGAGCTCTTGTTATTCAAAGCAGAGACCTCGATTACATACCTTCTCTATCTTTTTGTTAAATTCTTCTGAATTTCAGAAATGTGTCTCTATCCTCCACGTTGCTGATGGAGTTGTCTGTTCGATTATGTCTTCTTTTTTTTGCTTCAAAAAGAAGTTATTTGGCCTAATGTTTTGATTTTAGACAGGGTGTTCTTATTTAACAAATACAATATTTTCTTTTCTAATTTAGATTATTTTCTAAAATTTTCATTTTCTTTCATCTTGTTTCACATTAATGCTTCACTCTTCTAATGCCACAGAATATTTTCATAGGTTTTGGGTTCAGTGTTAAATGTTTTTTTGTTTGTCTGTTGGTTTTGGTCACCAAATTATATTTGCTGATATATATTACTACTGCTTGGGAGCCCCGGCTACTAAAATTTACCCTCCACATCTTGTTCATATATAGAGAAAACTTACCTGGACTTAACCCACCTGAAAAGGCAGGTAGGATAAGGATGCCACTCACAACTTCTCCCTGACTATTCTAGGTGGTAAGAAGTATCTCCTCAAAGCCTAGCGCCTGAGGGTATCCCTGTCCTGGGAGTGACCATAAGGAAATTCATGGGCTGGAGCAAAGCTCGATGAGAACAGAGCAGAGACTTTCTATGCTATTCAGTGAACAAGAAGGACAAACCCTAAAAAAAGAAAGCAGAAGCAAGAGCAGGGCACTACAGTCCTTGTCATTTGATTGGACAGAGAACATCAGGGAATGAATCACAATGTGCTCAAGCATCTCTTTTGTGGTTACTGCAGAAGATTCAGCTGTTTTCGGGTAGCATTTTAAGGGAAGTGTGGAAAAGCAATGGTGGTTGTTGTAATTGCTCCACTTTCCAGAATTAGCTCTCTAATGGTTTCCAGAAGATCAGAAAAGGTTAGCTATTTACTTATTAATTTAATCTAACTCTGTTTACTTATTAACTTCCTATGGGCACAGTGCTTACCAAGCTGGTGTTTTTTTCAACATTAATATCAGCAGGGGCTCTTCAACATTCAATAACAATTTTTTTTAGCATACTCTGTTAGAAAAAAAAAAATTTCCAAACCAAACAGCAACAGTCTTAATAGCATCATTGTTAATAGGTACTGTACTAGTCTCCTCTACAAATTCCCACAAACGTAGCACCTTAAAACAACACACATTTCTTATCTTAGTTTAGGATAGCAGAAGTCTAAAATAGGTCAGCAGAACTGTCTGGGGGCTCTAAGGGAGAATCTGTTTCATGGTCTTTTCCTGCCTTTAGAGGCTGCCTGCAGTGCTTGGCTCGTGGCCATTTCCTCCATCTTCAGAGCCAGCTGGGTAGCATCTTCTCTCCTCTCTGACCTCCTGCCTCCCTCTTCTAAGGACTCTTGTGATGAATTGGGCCCACCTGAAAAATCCAGAATAATCTCCCATCTTAAGATTCTTAATTTGATCACATCTACAAAGTCCCTTTTGATTATTAGGTAATATATTCAGGAGTTCTGGGGATTAGGACATGGACATCTTTGGGGGGGGGGGGCATTATTCGGCCTGCTACAGTTACCATTCATTAAACGTCTTCTATGTGTCAGGTACTCCACCAGAAGAAAGTCATGTAATTGCATTATTCTTTAAAGCAACCGTGTGGTATTTTTACTGATTAGAAAATGGAGGCTGAGAGGAGATCAGAAAGAGCTCTGTCCTAAATCCCAGGCCAGTTTGTCCAACTGTCTCCTTGACATCTCCACTTGGATGTCTAATAGGCCTCTCAAACTTAACGTGTCCCAAAGTAAGCTCTTGTGATTCCTCCCTACAACCTGCCCCACCAGCAGCAATCCCCGGCTCAATAATGGTGCCACCCTCCCAGCTGCTCAGGCCACCGGAATCACTCCTTCTCCTCTTTCTCGCACATCTCACTTTTGATGGGTCACAAAATCCTGCTGGCTCTCCCCTCATAACACATGCAGAATTTGACCATGTCTCACCATGTACATGGCTACCACACAGGTCCCAGCTCTCCTCATCTCGCCCTTGGAATATTAGAGCAGGCTTCTGCCCTTACCTCCAGTTAATATATTTTCAACAGCCAGAGTGATCTTTTAAAAAAACATAAACGAGAGCACTTGACTCCCTGCTCAAAACACCAATGTCATTCTGCCTGATTTAGAAGAAGAGCCAAAGTTCGTTCTTTCATCTTCAAAGCCCTACACGATGCAACTTCATCCCCTACGTGTCTTCCCCTTACTCACTTCACTCCAGCTCTACCGACCTTCTTGCTTTTCTTTGACACTTCCAAGTACACTGCTGCCTCTGGGCTTTGCATTGGCTATTTTCTCCACGTGGAATATCTCCAGATATTGGCATAATAAGCCTCCTCACCTCTTTCAGGTCTTCTCCCAGATGTCATCTTGTAGGAAAGCCTTTTTAACCCCTCCATCCCTAACATTTTATATGAAAATATTACCCTTCTGTCCCTCACATTTTATATTCCCACTTTCTGTTTTATCTTTCTCTTTAGCACTTATGTCCATCTAACCTACTATATATGTGACTTACATAATAGGGACACATATGTGTGAGCATACAGTTGGGGTAGCTAGCCTCCAAAGGGACTACCAGGGAGTTTCACCTCTCAGGGTTCAAGCCCCCTCCCATGTCAGGAAAGACCTCTATAATCAATATCATATATACATTATGTATACATGTATATTATATATGTATGCATGTACATTTTACATATATGTGTGTGTGTATACGTATATACGTACACATATATGTATATACATATGTATGTGTGTGTATATGTGTGTATATATATACGTATATATGTGTGTGTGTATATATATACGTGTATATATACACATATATATCGCATATACATAATCAATCAGAAAAGATGGTGCAAGGCTCCAAAGCTAGGTCATAAAAGACATCGCAGCTTTCGCCTTGCTCTGTCTTGGATCACTCACTCCAGAGGAAGCCAGTCTCCATGTTGTGAAGACACTCAGGCAGCTCTAGGGGGAGGTCCATGTGGAGAAGAAATGAAGCCTCCTGCCAAGAGTCAGCACCCACTAGCCATCCATGTGAGGGAGCCAACTTTGAAGTAGATCCTTCAGCCCCACTCAAGTTTTCAGATGACTACAGCTCCAGTCAATGTCTTGACTACAACTTCATGAGAAACCCTGAGCTAGAATCCAACTAAGCTGGTCCCAAATTCCTGACCCATAGAAATAAAGAAAGAAGAAATATTGTCAATCAAAACGTGACTCTTTCTTCCTACCTTACCTCTACTGGAAATCTCTTTATAAGTCTTATGGTAGTTGGTAAATCTAGGGTGTCTAAATGTTTTCTAGTGTTGCATTGTTCACATTCCCTAGTGAGAAGGAACAACCTTTATTTGTAGCTAAAATCTTAATACTTGTGAAATGAAAAATTCAGTCATTTCCACACTAAAACCTGAAACCTTTCTGTGACAATTCTGGTTTTAATTCTTGTTTATATTACAATTTCTAAATTGGGTCTGAACATCATGCACCCTATGTGAATACCAGTGTCTGTGCATGGACACTCGAACTATAATAAAGCCTTACATATAATTGGCGCTTTGTATACACTTTCATTTAGAAGGCACTTACATGTGGTCTTCATGGTAACATCTGAGAAGCTCTCAGGGCAGGTACTCTTTCCATTTTACAGATGAGAAAATTGATCGTCAAAGAAGTTAAAGTATCCTCTTAAGATTAGTAGGGAATGGATGGTCAATATAGAATTTCTCTACATCCTAGTTCAGTTCCTCACATTGCTCTAGACGCTTGTTGGCAGGGTTTATACTGACCTGAGGTAATTAAGTCAAGTGCAGCAGGAACTCCAATGAGTCTGGGGAGAAGCTGGGTTCCTCTTGCACCAGGAAGGATTCCTAATGTGACTTCTGGGAAGCCAATTTGAGCCTATCAAAGTTTGAAGACATGAAGATCATAAGAGTGAGATGACTTGTAGAGTCAAGGCAAGCATTCCCCTGATTTCCCACACTCTCAAAAACGCTGTTCCATAATATTTGGCAAGAGTTTCTACAGGGCAAATTAGTGTACACTCTACTTAACAGCATAAACAGAGCTGTGCTGTCCCTAAGTCTTCATGTTGAAACACATCCCTAGCTTCTTACACACTTTTTCTCTGACTCCATTATGACCTGTGTGGGCCAAAAAAATGATATTCTCCAGAAACAGCTGTATGGAGCCCTAAAAGAGCCAGGCAGCCAAGAAATTAAAAAGACAACCCACAGAATAGGAGAGAATATTTGCTAATCATATATGTAGAATACATAAAGAACTTTGTCAACTCAGTAATAAAAAGACAATCCAATTAAAAAGGGGCAAAGCATCTGCATAGACATTTCTCCCTAGAAGAGATACAAAATGGCCAACAAGCACATGAAGAGATGTTCAATATCATTAGCCATCAGGAAAATTCAAATCAAAACCACAACAAGATACTACTTCACATCCAATAGGATGACTATAATAAAAAGATAGACAATAACAAGTGTTGGAGAGGAGGTGGAGAATACAAAACCCTCATACATTGTTAGTGGAAATATGAAATGGTACAGTCACTTTGAAAAACAATTTGGCAGTTCCTCAAAGTTTAAACATAGAGTCACCATATGACCCAGCAATTCTACTCCTGGATTTATACCCAAGAGAAATGAAAACACGCCCCCCCCCCCACACACACAAAAGGTACACACATTTTCATAGCATCATTATTCACAAAGGCCAAGAAAATGGAAACAACTCAAATGTCGATTAATTGACGAATGGAAAAAGAAAATGTCGTGTATCTATACAAGGGAATATTATTAGGCCATAGAAAGGAATGAAGTACTGATACAGGCTACCACATGGGTGAACCTTGCAAACATTATGCTAAGAGATAGAAGCCATAAAAGACAACATATTCTATGATTCCATTTATATGAAATGTCTAGAATGGGCAAACCCATAGAGACAGAAAGATTAGTGGTTGCCTAGGACTGGGGAGAGGGTAGATGGTGGGTTACTCCTAAAGGGTATGAATTTTCTCTTTGGGATAATAAAATGTTCTAAAATCAACTGTGGTAATGGGTACACAACTCTGTGAATATGCTAATATACCATTCAATTGTACACTTCAAATGAGTGCATTATATGGTATGTGAATTTTATCTCAGTAAAGCTACTGCAGAAAAATAATCAGGCAACAACCTCAGTCCAGACAAGAGGGTGAGCTTGAGTCCTTTATCACATGCCTCTCATGGCTATTTAAAGGGGGCTAAAGCTCGGGGCATCTGGGTGGCTCAGTTGGTTAAGTGTCCGGCTCTTGATTTTGGTTCAGGTCATGGTCTCAGGGTTGTGAGATCGAGCCCTACATCGGGCTCATGCTGGGTATGGAGCCTATTTGAGATTCTTTCCCTTTCCCTTGGTCTGCACTCCCCACCCCCCACCATCCCCCCTTCTCCCGCTCACACACACATGCTCTCTCCCTCTTTCCATAAAAAAAAAAAAAAAAAAAAAAAAAAAATAAAAGCTCTGTTAGTCATCTTCCAGGTACAGGATGGGAGGAGGAGAGTGCTTTAATGCAGACTGTCATTTACCCACATTGTGATGCCAACAGCTCCAAAATAAATATTTGAGCCTCTCTCACACAAAGCTTTCCTAACAGTCAGTCATGATTTTTTCCACCACTGTTCATCCCCATCCCCTGACTTATTATTGCTCATAACTTAGATCTGCCCTCAGTGTGCAGAAGGCATGGTAAGAGGGACACAGAAAAAGGAGCACTTAGGATATATGTCTTTATTCATAAGCCTTTATAAAAATTAAAATGCCCTAAGGAAATAGTTAAATAAATTATGGTATATCTATAAGACAAAATTATACAGTCATTTAAAATGATATTTTTAAAGGCTATTTACAATAAGATTAACAGCAAATTTCTCATCAGAAACCATGGAGGCCAAAAGGCAGTGGGATGACATATTCAAAGCACTGAAAGTAAAAACCTGTCAAACAAGAGCTCTATACCTGGCAAAACTAGCTTTTGAAAATGAAGGCAAATTAGGGGTGCCTGAGTGACTCAGTCGGTTAGGTGTCCGGTTAAGTGTCCGACTCTTGGTTTCAGCTCAGGTCATGATCTCACGGGTCATGAGATCGAGCCCAAGCAGGCCTCTGAGCTCAGTGGGGAGTCTGCTTCAAGATTCTCTCCCTCTGCCCCTCCCCTCACTCGTGCACACATGTGTGCATATGTGCTCTCTTTCTCTCTAAAATAAATATTTTTTTAAAAAAAATAGTAAAGGAAAAAAAAGCTGTAAGAAAAAAACTGTTAGGTAGGAAAAAGACCAGAAGAAAACAAAATAGAATGCTAATAGTGGTTATTTCTCAACTGTGAGTTTATGGGTGATTTTAGTTTACATCTTTGTAGTTTCCTGTATTTTCTAGTCTATTACAATGATCAATATTATCTTTATCATTAGAAAAACATGTTACTTACAAAAATGTTACCATTGTTAAGACTGGTATCACAGACCTCATCTACAGACCTAATAGCCCAAATTAAATCTATTTACAGAAACAAATGGATTTACAGTTTTGTGCTATTTTCGAATAGGAAATTGTCTTCTTAGGTACTGATAATCCCGAGGGACCACAAAACCGAAACATTTGAGATAGGGAATAAAATTTTAGGGGCACCTGGGTGGCTCAGTTGGTTGGGCGACTGCCTTTGGCTCAGGTCATGATCCCAGGTCAGGGTCCTGGGATGGAGCCCCACATGGGGCTCCCTGCTCAGTGCGGAGCCTGTTTCTCCCTCTCCCTGCTGCTCCCCCTACCTCTGCTCTCCTGCTCTCTCTTGTCAAATAAATAAAAATAAAATCTTAAAAAAATTTTTTTTTAAAAAAGTACACATACTCAGGATGATAGTCAAAATATTTTATACCTCATACTGCATGAACATGGCTCGGAGGAACCTGACCTGAGCCATACTACTGGAGCAGAGTCCTGGGGGCCCAGTACTGATCCAGGAGTTCCCCTTTAGGTGGTGGATCATGGGGAGACCCAAGGCACAGGGTTAGGGGAAGCAAAGGAACAGGCATGGGGCTCAGGCTAATAGCTATTTACCCATTGGAACGGACATATTTCACCAACTACTACCATTGCGCTGGTACATAGCAGCTGCAAAACCAATGGCTAAAAATAGATGAGTTGTCAACCAGTGAGCTAGCCCTTTAAAATGAACACCTCTGAGGCTTACACTGCATTTAGGTTTTGCCTTAAAGAAAAGTCCCCCACACCAAGCCCCATACGGAGCTTTAGCTGTTACCTCTGTGTGGGCAATCCTATAGTGACAGCCCAGGGCCAGCTCCAGTCCCCCTCCTAAAGCCAGGCCTTGAATAGCTGCCACCACGGGCTTCTCATTTCTCTGTATTTCATCTACTACATGTCCCAGTACGAAGTCAGACATTCTAGGTGTCCCGAAGCTGTGGATATCAGCACCTAAGGACACAGACAAGGAGAAAGAGAGCTGAGAAAGACGTGGGCTCTGTTACATAACAATAAGGCGACAGCTAACTCTCAAGGAATCTCAGACCTCTTAGGGCCCATGAAACATTTCATCCTTTAGTTGGACGCACAGTGAAGAAAAAACAGCCTGGAAAATGGAGAACAACCTGAGAGACAATCCCCAAATCTTTATCAGGAATCCTGTATCTTCTAAAATATGTCTTTCCATATGATAGGTAGCCACCTTCAAAAAAAATTAAGGGGTGCCTGGGTGGCATAGTTGGTTAAGTGTCTGACTCTTGGTTTCAGCTCAGGTCATGATCCTAGGGTCCTAGGATCGAGCCCCGCATTGGGCTCCTTGCTCAGCATGGAGTCTGCTTGAGATTCTCTCTCTCTCCCTCTCCCTCTGCCCCTCACACTTGTGCTCTCTCTCTAAAATAAATAAATAAAATCTTTAAAAAAATTTTTTTTTAATTAAAAAGCTCAGGGGCACCTGGGTTCAGTCGGTTGAGCGCCAACTCTTGGTTTCGGCTCAGGTCATGATCTCAGGGTCGTGAGATCCAGCCCCAGGTAGGGCTCCACACTCAGCAGAGTCGGCTTGAGACTCTCTCCCTCTCCCTCTTCCTCCTCCTATGCCCATCCCCCTGCTTACACGTGCACTCTCTCTCTCTCAAATAAATCAATATATAAAATCTTAAAAAAAAAAAAACAAAGGGGCGCCTGGGTGGCTCAGTTGGTTAAGCGACTGCCTTCGGCTCAGGTCATGATCCTGGAGTCCCTGGATCGAGTCCCGCATCGGGCTCCCTGCTCGGCGGGGAGCCTGCTTCTCCCTCTAACCCTTCCCCCTCTTGTGTGCTCTCTCTCTCTCTCTCTCTCATTCTGTCTCAACTAAATAAATAAAATCTTTAAAAAAAAAAAAAAAACAACAAAACATTAAAAAGCCCAGAGAAGGGAAATAGAGAATCTGAAGTTGAGCCAGCCCTTCCTATTTTTTTTGCATGGTATTCCTCACCAACCTTATTCACAGCAATTTAGACCCAGATCTTCATTAAGAGCATGAAGGCATTACAACATAAAACTTCAGCATGAAACACATACATATTTATGAGTTATATGTTCATCAACCAGCTTGGAATTATGTTTTCATAATAGATTTTTTTTGTGATCAAGGAAAGTAACAAAATTTATTGGTTTCCCTAATCATAAAAATAACACATGTGGGGCACCTGGGTGGCTCAGTTGGTTATCCGTCTGCCTTCGGCTCAGGTCATGGGGATGGAGCCCCGCATCAAGCTCCCTGCTCAGCAGGAAGCCTGCTTCTCCCTCTCCCTCTGCTGCTCCCTCTGCTTGTGCTCACTCTCTCTAATAAATAAATAAAATCTTAAAAAAAAAATACATGCATTACAGAAAATTTGAAAAATATCCAGAATAATAAAGAACATAAAGACCACCTCAAAAATCACCACACAGAGGGGCGCCTGGGTGGCTCAGTTGTTAAGCGTCTGCCTTCAGCTCAGGTCATGATCCCAGCGTCCTGGGATCGAGCCCCGCATCGGGCTCTCTGCTCGGCGGGAAGCCTGCTTCTCCCTCTCCCACTCCCCCTGCTTGTGTTCCCTCTTTCGCTGTGTTTCTCTCTGTCAAATAAATAAAATCTTTAAAAAAAAAAAAAATCACCACACAGAGATAACAATGTAATATTTTGGTGAATTCTTAGTTGTTTCCCAGTGCATATATATAAATGGCTTTGTGACCTTCAGTAAGTTATTTATTTAGCCTTTTAATCTCAATGAGATTATCCTAAATGACTTGAGAGAATTAAATGAAAGTTTATTATAATATATATTTAACAATATTGAGAGCATTCTATAACACCATTTTTCATATTTTCCTTTTTTCACATAACATTATAAATAATGAGCATTTTCCCTATAGCATTATCTATTCTTTAAAAACATTAAGCAAGGGTGTCTAGGTGGCTCAGTCGGTTAAGCCTCTGCCTTCGGCTCAGGTCATGACCCCAGGGTCCTGGGATCAAGTCCGAATCAGGCTCCTTGCTCAGCAGGGAGCCTGCTTCTCCCTCTACCTCTGCCGCTCCCCCGACTGTGTGCCCTTTCTCTCTGTCAAACAAATAAATAAAATCTTAAAAAAAAAAAAAAAGCAGCTCTTTCTGCCCATGGGTCCTGTCCCTGTGCTTTAATAAAACCACCCTTTTGCACCCAAATATATAAATAAATGAATAAATAAAAACATTAAGCTTGGTATAAGTTACAAAGTTAAAGCAATTATTTCATATTCAGCCTATTCATCTTTTTGTTTCTACCAGCTTCTTAACTAGCATTATGTTTTTTTCTTACCAATCCATTGTATTCACATTCTAATCTAGTGCTATTATTATTGTTATTATTTAGATTCCTTTTTGGCTTAAGAAAAACAAGATCTATTTCAGCCTGCATCTCAGGCCTATCAATCCTGTGACTTTAGATTTAAATGATTTTCATATCCTAAAGCAATTAGCACATATTGGATAAATACTTTACACCGTGCACTGTGCTAAGTAATTTCATATATTCTCTTACTTCATTTTCTTAACACCGAGATTAAGTGTATAACAATCCCCATTTCACAGGTCAGGAAGGCTTTGAGCCGTTAAGTGGCTAGTTCAAACATATGACCAGTTAATGATTGGTAGAATAAGGATTTGAACTCAGGCAGTTTAACTACATAGCCCACATTCTTAAATGTTATACTACATACATCCTTCTACTTGCAACATAAGGTTAGTATTATTATCCCATTTTACAGAAACCAAGGCACAGACAAGAGTACAGCGATTTCACTTTTTAACTGTGTATTTCTGGCCTATAGAAATGTAATTAATTTTTGGATATTGATTGTACATCCAGCAAAATTCTCATATTAATTCTAACAATTTTCTAATAGATTATTTTGATTTTTCTGCAAACACTATCATATCTTCTGGATAATGAAGTTTCATTTTTTCCTTTCCAATCCCTATACCTTTCATTTGTTTTTCTGGCCTTACTGGGCTGGCCAGGGCCTGGAACACAATGTCAAACAGAAATGGTGATAGCAGCTAGCCATGTCTTCTTCCTTTCTCATAAGGAAAGCTTTCAATTTACCATTTTATTTGATATTTGCTGTAGGTTTTCCAAAATGGATAAAGACATTTTCTTTCTATACCTAGTTTACCAGGAATTTTTATTTTTAATACATGTCAGATGTTATCAAGTGTTTTTTTCTGCATTTCTTGAAAAAAAAAATCACATGTTTTTTCTCTTTCAATCTTTCATATAGAATGAAAAACATTAATCTTCTAATGTTCAACCAATCTGGTATTTATGGGAAAAAGGTGATGTCTTCCACTTTTTATATGTTGTTAGATTCAATTTTATAATATATTGTTCAAGGTTTTTTATATCTAGGTTTATGAATGAAACTGGCCTTTCATTTTGTCTTTTTTTTTCATTGCAAATTTCATTCACAAATTTTGCTTTTTCATACTGGCCTTGACAGGTGTTGGTACCAAAGTTATGCTAGCCTCACCCAACGAATTGGGAAGTGTACTGGATTGAACCTATGACACTTACTTTATTGGAAATAGGGTCTTTGCAGATATAACTGAGTAATAATGAGGTCATACTGGATAAGGGTGATCTGTATAAGCTCAGGGAAATCTGGACACAGGGGAGAGGCCCATGGGAAGAGAGAGGCAGAGATAGGAGTGAGAGAGCAAGAAGCCAGGGAACACCAAGGGTTGCCAGCAACCACAGAAGCTAGAGAAGGCAAGGAAAGATTCTTCCCTAGAGTCTCCAGAGTAAGAATGGCCTGGCAGATATCTTGATTTTGAACTTCTGCCCTCCAGAACTACGAGAGAACAGATTTCTGTTGTTTTAAGTCACCTAGTTTAAGTCATTTGTTATCATAGCCCTAGGAAACTAATATGGGAAGTGTTCCCTCTTTTTTTACTACCTAAAACATTTGTGTAAAATTAGAATAATATTTTCCTTGACTTTTTAGTTAGAGCTTGCCAAGAGTCATCTGGGGCTGGAATTTACTTTGTGAAATTTTTGATTACTGACTCAATTTCTTTAATGGTTTTCTGTTTCCTCTTGAGTTACATTGGTAAGCCATAATATTTTCATAATATTTTTGTTATGTTTTTTAATGGCTACAAGATCTGCAGTGCAATCCCATTCACCATTCCTTATATACATTGTGCCTTCTCTTTTTTTCTTGATCAATCTCTCCAGAGGTTTGTCAATTTTACCAGTCTTTCAAAGAACTAAGTTTTTTTTTAATTTTATTTTATTATGTTATGTTAGTCACCATTCATTACATCATTAGTTTTTGATGTAGTGTTCCATGATTCATTGTTTGTGCATAACACCCAGTGTTCCATGCAGAACGTGCCCTCTTTAATACCCATCACCAGGCTAACCCATCCCCCCATCCCTTCCCCTCTAGAACCCTCAGTTTGTTTCTCAGGGTCCATAGTCTCTCATGGTTCGTCTCCCCCTTCAATTTCCCCCCTTCGTTTTTCCCTTCCTACTATCTTTCGAAGAACTAACTTTTGACATAATCTTGAATCACATTTGTTTCTATCTCATTAATTTCTCCTCCTCCTTATTCCCTTCCTCCTACTTCACTGGGTCTATTGCATGCTTGTTTTGTTAGTTCCTTGGTACAGATGCTTAGCTTTTGTATGTTTCAGTCTGTTTTCTGATAAATACCTTTATGGTTATAAATCTCCTGCGAAGTTTTGCTTTAGCTGTATCCCTCAAATTATATATGTTGCATTTTCACTATCATTTAGTTCAAAATATTTTCTAAATTCTATTATGATTTCTGCTTTGGCTCAGAGATTGTTAAGAAATGAATCTAATTTCTAAACATATGGGTATTTCTAGTTATATTTTTGTTATTGATTTCTAGTTTAATTGCATTGTTGTCAGAGAATGCATTCTAAGTGAAATTTATTGAGACAAGTTTTGTGGTCCAGTATCTGGTCAAATTTGTAAATGTTGCAGATTTAAGAAGAATGTATATTTTCCAATTGTTGAGTGCCTTGTTCTATATAAATCCATTAAGTCTAACAACTTCTAATGTTTTTCTAGGAGAATAATGTTTTTCTGTCCTTGAGCTCTAACTACATTCTCTCTTTTCTACCTCCTTTCTTACGAAGAAATATCAAGTTCTCCATAATTGGGAGCCCTCTCTCCATGCCGCAAAGTCACTATCTTGGGCTCCTGACCTCAAGTTTTCAAACAACAATTAAGCCATTTAATAACAGGTTAACATTTGGCACAGTATTTTAATCTCTCTCGGGCTCATCCTTCTCATCCGTAAATGGAGATGGTAGGATTTACTGAGGGTTAAAATACAATATGTGTAAAAATACTGTTTTCATTATTAATAAATAAATAACCTACACAACTGGCACATAGTAGGCAAGGTAAATGGCAATTATTATAATGACTGACATTTTTACTTTTTTAAAAAAGATTTTATTTATTTATTTATTTGACAGAGAGAGAGAGACAGCGAGAGAGGGAACACAAGCAGGGGGAGTGGGAGAGGGAGAAGCAGGCTTCCCGCGGAGCAGGGAGCCCGATGCGGGGCTCGATCCCAGGACCCTGGGATCATGACCTGAGCTGAAGGCAGACGCTTAACGACTGAGCCACTCAGGCGCCCCCATTTTTGCATTTCTTTATTGTCTTGATTCCAGTATCTATTTCTTCTCAGGTTTCAATTAACATGTATTAAATTCCCTTGGCTGCAGTAAGATCACATAGGCCCTCCTATCCACGTGACTTTTGTTAAAGGGCATAAACATATTTAATTGGGAAAAGAAAAGTTGTCACAAATACCACTGAATCCCCATTTCAGATTCTTTTGCCATATGTTTTCAATATTTTTGCATCTTCATGGAATAACCCAATAAAGATCACCATGGTCCCTGAGATGGGTGACCCTCAGAAGAAAAATGAATTCCATTTCAAATTTCTGTGTGAGATAAAAAATAACATTGACTGAACATCTTCTGATGCAGGCAGGCACTGCACTAGGGACTTCCAGATATATCTCACGTAACCTCACAAAAACCTGTTAAGATAGATATTACTACCTACTTTCTCTTTTTTTAAAGATTTTATTTGTTTATTTGAGAAACAGAGCAGAAAGAGAAAGAGAGAGAGAGAGTGAGCACGAGCGGGGGGCGGGAGGGGCAGAGGCAGAGCGAGAAGCAGACTTCCCTTGAGCAAGGAGCCCGATGTGGGGCTCAATGTGGGGCTCGATCCCAGGACCCCAGGATCATGACCTGAGCAGAAGGCAGGCACTTAACCGACTGAGCCACCCAGGCGGCCCTACTATCTACTTCTAAGTAGAGAAACTGAGGTTCAGGAGATTACAGGGATTTGCCCAAGCTCACATAGGGTGGAGGTATATGCAGAGCAGAGATGTACGAACACACCTGCTAGTGGTTAGTGTTAGTTAGTATATACTAGCAGGCATAACACCCATCAAGTCTGGCACTAAATGTCCTCCAAAGGCCCAATCCAATATAAAAGAGAGTAAGGTCAGAGTCTTCTCTGGGTCTCTTTGTGACTCTTTCTCTCTACAATGTTTCTCATTCCACTCAAGTCTCCCATATCCTTTACCCACCCTAAGGCATTACCCACAGAGATAGCGCATGCAGTATGGGTCTCAGTCTGTGGCTGGTTTCCGGAGACAGTGGGAGAGGGTGAGAGACTGGTTACCTGCAGAGAATTTGCCATCCGCTCCACAAATCACAATGGCTTTTACTGTATGGTCTGTTACAGCTTTCTGCAGTCCCTCTCGTATTCCATGGAGTACAGCCGTACTAAGAAAAAAAATACATGAGGCATTAGAATTTAATTTCTACCATCTCAGAGTTTCTTCCTTTTCTAACAATGAAAAATGAAACATACACACAATGGATAAAAACCCTAGTTACTTACTATTCAGTTTTCACTAATTTAATCAACTGATAATATATATGTTGGGGCGCCTGGGTGGCTCAGTTGGTTAAGAGTCTGCCTTCGGCTCAGGTCGTGATCCCAACGTCCTGGGATCAAGCCCCATGTCGGGGTTGGGCACCCTGCTGAGTGGGGACTCTGCTTCTCCCTCACCCTCTGCCCTTCCACTCCACTCATGCTCTCTCTCTCTCTCTCTCTCGCTCACTCTCACTGTCTCAGATAAATAAAAAATCTTTAAAAAAAATGTATATGTCAACTGTGAATTAAGCACGAAGCTAAATAAATGAATAAACTTTTTTTAAAAAGTATTTTCCTGAACTTTGCTGTAGCTTTGACCACTTAGAAGCAGTACTCATCAATTTTAAAATATTACTGTATATCCTCTATGTACTGGAAAAGGAGTTTACAACATCCTAGGAAATAATAAAATATCACACTAAGATGAATGGTGTAATAAAAGTACAAAAAAAGTGATGTGGACGTTCACAAAGAGAACTTACTTAACAATTTGTCATATTAGCAAAATACAAGAAAACTGAAATAGTCTAACAGAAACAACCTAAGAGATGTGTCAGGGGCTTCAAGTTACCCCAAATATCCAACCCTCCCCACTTTCTTCCAAGTATTAAGCATCTAGTTTTTAGCTGGATACATGACTGCCTAAAGTCAAGACTGCATTTTCCAGCCCGCTATGCAGTAAAGCCAGCGTACGGCATTAAGTTCTGGCCAATAAGATGGCTGCAACTTTGGCAAGAGTCCTTAAAGGATTGGGTATGCTTTTCTCTTTTCCTTTTCTGCCAGGAATGGGGATGTGAAGGCTAGATCATGAGCAGCCATCATGGACCAAGAGGTGGAAACCTTGTATTGAGGATGGCAGAGCAAGAGATAAACGGATGGGGTCCCTGATGATTGCAGAGCAGTCATACCACTCAAAGACACTGCTGTGAAAGAAATCAACTTCTTCTTGCTTAGTCCACTACTCTTTTGTGAGTTTTCTGTCTCTGACAGCCAAACCTAATACTAAGTTAGGAGGCAAAGGCAAGGTCTAGGAAAGAAAAGGCATATAACAGACTGCTAAGTTTCATTGATGAGGGAGTCATCCATAGAAGAGAGTCAAGATTGAATGATCTGCCGAAGGAAAAGAGAGCTGAGGGTAAATCCGCTGGATACACCCTCATTGAAGAAGTGGGAGAGGCTCAGCAGAGAGATTCGGTACCAAGGGAGCCCAAAGTCACACAGATCAAGAGAAGAGAATTTGCCAAGAAGTAGAGGATCACTAAGTGCAAGGGATAGTGAAGGAGGAGAACCTAGGAAACGTGATGAGGAATTGCTTAAAGGAAAAATGACAGAACCAGAGTCCAATCAATTTTGCATTGGAATTCTAAGCATTCTGGGTGAAGTGTCTGTTCTAGTATACAGGGTGAAAAAAAAAATCTTAAAACAAAACAAAACAAAACAACAACAAACTCCTAGAAAAGTCAGACTGTTCAGACCAGCAACTATGAATTAACACCTCAGGAAATAAAGGAGATACTGGTATATATTAACGCCCTTTCACCTCGTTACTTTTCATCATTTAACCTAGATGAAACCAAACAAACCCTCTTGGCTTTGACTGGTTAATTAGAAACCAAATCTGCTAAGAGTGCCTGGGCTCAGTTCGTTAAGCACCAACTCTTGATCTCGGCTCAGGTCCTGATCTCAGGGTCATGGGACTAAGTCCCCCAACACAGTCCCCCCCACCACATCCAGCCCCACATGGAGCCCCGAGTTGGCTCAGTGCTCAGCGGGGAGTCTGCTTGAGATACTGTCTCTCCCTCTCCCTCTCCCTCTGCCCCTCGCCCCGTGCTTGCTCACTCTCTCTCCCTCTCTAAAATAAATAAATCTTAAAAAAGAAGAAGAAGAAGAAAGAAAGAAAGAAACCAAATCTACTAATGAGATTTGGAACCATCCAGAATACTCAGAAGCCCAAAAGGCAAGTATTTCCTCTGGGTAAATAATGGCTGCAAAAGGAGCCAAAATCAGTGCCACTGAGGACAAGAAGCTGGCTTCCCCCATTTCAGCCAAACTCTACTCTTCTATTTCTTACGGTCTTGCTAATTTTGCAAAAATGAAACAAAGGGAAATGAAAATGGCTGTAAACAGATACAGCTTTACTAGATTCAAGCCAAGTAAAGGGACCACAGCCTTGTAGCAATGACAAGTTTACAGGGGCTAAGAAATTATTTTGTCCCCTTAATATTGTCCAGGTATGGAGAAATCTAGAGTAAAGATAACATTTTCATGGGTGCTGAGCAAAGCTCTTTAGCTTCTGTGACTTTAGGAGGTCTTTCTTGTGACAGTTTTTTTAAAACCAAAGGTCATCAAATCAAGTTTGTAGCTTGTGACCAGCACTTTTTAAAAGATTTTATTTATTTATTTATTTATTTATTTATTTATTTATTTGAGAGAGAGAGAGAAACAACATGAGAGGGGAGAGGGTCAGAGGGAGAAGCACGCTCCCTGCTGAGCCGGGAGCCTGATGTGGGACTTGATCCCAGAACTTTGGGATCATGACCTGAGCTGAAGACAGTCACTTAACCAACTGAGCCACCCAGGCGCCCCAGCATTTTTTTAATCAAAGAAATAAAAGAGAAGAGAAAAATAGAATATGACAAACTATATAACATGTAAGGATAAGGGTGGGGGTAGTTTTTTATTTGTTTTTATTTGTTTTTAGTAGGCTCCACCTCCAGCGCAGAGCCCAGTGCAAGGCTTGAAGTCACAACCTGCCCCCCAGATTCACCTGAGCTGAAATCAAGAGTCAGACGCTTAACAGACTGAGCCACCCAGGCGCCCCATAGGGATAAGTTTTGTTTCACAAAACTTTGTTTTCATTTATGTGTGTGTATGTGTGTATATCAAGTTGCTATGTAAAACATGGGATTTCTTACTGTATGGATTACAGTAAAAAAAAAAAAAAGTATGAAAGCCATTGTTCTGAGAGACAGGCCTAGTAATCAGACATGTCCTATACTTATAAAGAGGGTTGGCATTCATCTGAATGGAAGGAAACTTCGCTGGCTAAACTTTTTTGGGGGACAAAAAAAACTTCAAGTAAGAATCAGTGAGCTAGAAAGAAATAATTTCCCATATACAAGTAGGAAGGGGAAAATGAAGGAAAGAAAAGTATAAAGAAAAGAAATGGGGGGAGGCTGCCCGGCTGGCTCAGTCAGTGGTACATGAGACTCTTGATCTTGGGGTTGTGAGTTGGGGCCCCATGTTGGGTATGGAGATTACTTAAAAATAAAATCTTCTATTTTTTTAAAAGATTTTATTTATTCATTCGAGACACAGAGATACAGAGAGAGAGAGAGCATGAGCAGGGGGAGAGGCAGAGGGAGGGGGAGAAGCAGGCTCCGCGCTGAGCCAGGAGCCAGACGTGGGGCTCGATCCCAGGACCCTGGGATCATGACCTGAGCCGAAGGCAGACGCTTAACAATCTGAGCCACCCAGGTGCCCCAAAAATAAAATCTTTAAAAAAGAAAAAAAGACAAATATAGGCAACCTGTTAAACTTGATGAACATGCTGGGATACATACCTCTGTGTAAAATATAACTTCAGAATGGGTGCCTGGCTGGCTCAGTCAGTAGAGCATGCGGTTCTTGATCTTGGGGTCCTAAGTTCAAACCCCACATTGGGTGTAGAGATTACTCAAAAATAAAATCTTAAAAAATGTGTATATATAACTTCAGAAGAAGATAGAAGAAAGGGCGGGAAAGCATTCCCAAGTACAGAAAACTTGATGAAGCTGAAATAAACCCTGGGCAGCCAAGCCTGCTGGAGAGGCTTTCCATGATGGTAGCTAACACCTCCACAAGGACAGTTTATGATCTCCAGCATAGGTAAACTTCACCACAACGTTAGGAGGTGATACAAACATTTCTCTTGCAAGGGGGGAAAGGGCAGGCTAAATATGAGAAACGTTTAAAATCGCTATGAGAAAATATTTCTAGTTACGGGTATAAGACTGTGAAACTTTATTCCCAAGTTCGTGATGGGCATGGTTTCCTGTTATGAGCAGAGGCTGAGGCAGAGTCCTGATACCTAGTATCTCTAACTAAAACACAGACAAGTCCAAAATGGATATGTAATCATATCACTTATGTTTTTCTTCATCAAACCCGAAATAACAGATATTTTGGGGGTTTTTTTCTGTGAATGGCAAGAAAGTGGACATATTCTTGTATGATTTTATTCCTGCTCTTTTTTTGTATTATTAAATGCAATAACATTAAAAATAAGAAGTACATTAATACTCATGATAAAATCAAATCTGATGACACAGTTAAATTAGCAGATCTCCTCATTCCAGTCTCTTTTTCGACATACCGTAAGAATGTTGACCAAAGATCTTTCTCCCTGTTTTACATATTCTTTGTAAATTATAATTTCTGCTAATCCTACTCCCTGAGGATGGGTGGCTCTTTCCTGGGCTGATGGATCACTTCCCTTTTTACAAAGATATGTAAGAACCAAACCTATATAATTAAACATTTTTTAAATTAAAAACAGAAAGCCACCAGTTTTGAAAGCACGGCTTGTTAGGGGTGCCTGGGTGGCTCAGTCATTAAGCGTCTGCCTTCAGTTTGGGTCGTGATCCCAAAGGCCTGGGATCTAGCCCCGCATGGGGCTCCCTGCTTGGCCGGGAGCCTGCTTCTCCCTCTCCCTCTGCAGCTTCCCCTGCTTGTGCACTCTCTGTCTCTCTGTCTCTCT
The DNA here is from genome assembly GCF_004348235.1 of Phoca vitulina. NCBI lineage: Eukaryota > Metazoa > Chordata > Mammalia > Carnivora > Phocidae > Phoca > Phoca vitulina. The sequence goes on along the minus strand of NW_022589711.1, from coordinate 58,052,357 downwards.
GTCAAATAAATAAATAAAAACTTTAAGAAAAAAGAAAGCACGGCTGTAAGTACAGGGCACACATCTGTGGGAAACCTTAACAAGGAAGGTGCTCCATGATGAAATAAAAGAAGATAAACTGCACATTCGTTATTCAGGAAATGCGACTTAACGGGCTTCCTCCGAACGTTACCTACCACTGAAACACCAAGGCCTTGAGTTTAGAACAGATCAGGAGAAAGAACTTTGCATTTCTGCGCCACACCACAATTCACCTATTCTCACTGCCTTGGCATGAATGAGGACCTTTGTTAATTTTTTTTTTTTTTTTACAAACGTGAAGCCACCTTCTCATCGGATTTTTAAATCTTTCAGTCACACACTGTTAGGGTGGCCTGGACTTGAGGTTGGGAAGTGAGGGATCAGGGTCCAGCCAGCATTGTACCTTTGGAACAGAACGTACACCCGAGGAGTCAAAGCTGCTAACGAGCAGAAGGGCTGAGCACGAAGCTGGCACGGACGACCCGGGTTCGAGCCCAGCCCGCCCACTTAGCAGCCATCTGTCTGCCTCTGAGCCTCAGTTTCCTCACCAGTGAAACAGGGATCAGAGCTCGCTGCGAACGTCAACCAAGCTAACCTAAGAGAAGGCCCTGGCATGCGCCGCGGTTCAATCTGTGCGGGTGTCTTTCTGCGTTTAAACCAGCAGGGGGGTCAAAGCCTCAGAGCAGGCAGGCGGCGAAGGGCCCACCGTCCCCCGGCCGCAGGCGACCAACCCCATTACCTGATGGCGTTGACCGGCGGGTTTCGGAGGCGGATCAGCGCCAGGCAGTTCCGCAGCCGCGTGTACTCGGCCATGTCTGCTCGGTCGCGAAGGTCGCCTCCGCCTCCCGCCGCTAGGCGATGGCGCGTTCCCCACGCGCGGGGCCGGCCCCGAGAGGAGGAGCGCCCGCTGGGCCAATGCGAGCCCGGCGCCGCCTCCCGCCGTCCCGGGGCCCGGGGCACCGCCGCCGGTCCTCCCACCCGCTTCTCCCCCTCCACGACCCCAGCACCGCGCTCTGCAGACGCTTGTGGTCTTCTCTGTGTTGGTTCCCATCATATCCTAGATCAGAGAGGACGGTGGAAAATGGGTGCAATTGCCAGCAAGTCGAAGTTTGCAACCCTGCCTTCTCTGGACAACTTCTGGGTTCACTAGGTTGGTGGAGCTGTCCTCATCAGTTTTCATCTTCATGATCCTTCTTAACCGGGATGGATACCTGGGGTCTTGCCAATTAGGTGATAAGACACATGCTTGGAACTTAAAATACATGCACCATGAATTTCACCTAAACCGGTATGGTACCAACCACTTACAGAATAGTAATTTTATCTGTCTTACTATAACGGTGCAACCTAGTGAAAGGTATGGGTATCTTGTCTGCCCCAACCTTCTCTTTTTTTCTTTTTAAACCCCCCCCCCAGTTTTGTTGATATATAATTGACATACATCACTATACAAGTCAAAGGTGTACAGCATAATGACTCACATAGATTGGAAAATGATTGCCGCAGTAAGTTTAGTTAACATTCTGGCATCTCATATAGATACAAAATAGACCAAAAACAAAAAACAAAAAACAAAACCCTCTCTTTTCTTCTTCTGTCATTCCTAAGGATTGTGATTTCTAATGCTTCATTCATTCATGAATTGAGCAGCTGTTAGGAGCTTGGCCTAGGCAGGAGACTAAAGATAAACCAGGCCCAGGCCCTTCCCTCCAAAAGTGCACCACTGAAACAAGGTTTTTCTAGATGGTATCAGCCTCTGGTGGTCCTCACAGTCCATCAAGTGGTCATAAGGCAGTCTGGAAGTTTCAGAGGAAAACAAAACGAAACAATGGAATGATTTTGTTCACTGATGTTTCACAAATCTCAGCAATGATTAGGGACTATTTTCATATTCTTTTACCTCTTGGAAATAAAAACAGGTTCCAAGTCTGAGGAAAGTAGGATTGCCTTGAAGCCCTGGGAACAAGCAGCAGTCTGAAGGTATCCAACCCATCACGAACAGCCCTCATTTCTAACGGCCAGCCAATCACAAACAATACAGTGCACGCCTCTCAGGGTCAACATTTGACAAAAACCAGCTCCTACAGGTGAGATCTCTGATGCCTCTGAAAATTTGCCAACCCCTGAACTCCACCTTGCTCAAAAACATAATGAAAGATCAACAGTCTGCTCTGCCTGCGAGAAACTGCATGAGGAGCCTAGGTTTCCTTATTATAGGAAGCGACAAATTCAGCTTCATCTTCTTATTTCAGATACTGGTCTCTAGGGAAACAACTCCACAGAGGCCTCCTAGCAACCTTGAGTGTCTCCACAAAGGCCATGTAGGCAAGACTTAATAGTTCTGAATGGCCTGAAATTCTTCCTGGATCAAGAGTTGATGAGCATGGTGTGGAGCTGTCTTGAGGCAGGTTCTCACCTCTATCTTGGAGGTATTAGCCATAGGTCATTTCTCACCTAGTTCCCTAGTTTTACTTGAATGCAGAACTTTCTCCCTAGTACAAGCTGCAAACTTCTATGTAAATCTATAGAACTGCTCAACAGTAGTTCTAAGGTAGGGACAGGGACTAAGGTAAGCAAGGGAGGCACCCAGTGGGCAAAATGTAAGAGGGCACCCACTCTCAGTTTCCTACAAGTGCCCACCCTGCCCTTTTCCTCAATAACAGAGCGACTCAGGGTTCCTGTGATCTGTCATGTAGCCTCTCCTATTTGGTGTCATCCTATGGGACTAGGGATACAGGAAGGTGATAACCATATCTTTCTTTTGCTATCTGTGTAAATAATAAACTGTCTGAATCCATTCAGTTTCGGGGCGCCTGGGTGGCTCAGTCGTTAAGCGTCTGCGTTCGGCTCAGGTCATGATCCCAGAGCCCGCATCGGGCTCCCTGCTCCGTGGGAAGCCTGCTTCTCCCTCTCCCACTCCCCCCGCTTGTGTTCAAAATAAAATAAAATAAAATCTTTAAAAAAAAAATCCATTCAGTCTCCTTACGGACCAAATCTATGGAAGTGTGGCAAGCCAATCTATCAAGCGCCACCATACTGCCAATGACAGACTGCTTGACCCTTTGACAGTCTCTTGAGCATTGCAATGAATTTTTATATTCTTAAGTTGTCTTCTCATTTGTCTCAACAAGTGCTACTTAACAGGATGTCATTTCTCTTGGCTAGTGCCCTTCAACATCATTTGCATGTTGAATATTAGCTTGAATATTATGTCACTTTCATTGTTGTTGTGTTGCAACTTATGAAAATAGGTCAGTTAATCAGAAGAGGTTTTTGTGTGTGTGTGTGTTTAAGTAAACTCTATGCCCAATGTGGGGCTCGAACTCATGACCCTGAGATCAATCACGACCCTGAGATCAATAACAACCCTGAGATCAAGTGTTGCATGCTCTACCGACTGAGCTAGCCAGGCACACCTAGAAGAGGTTTTTAAAACTTATAAGACAAATAAAAGAATGTAAATATAGAACTTTTGTGTGCTAGATCATGCAAATATGTACTCACAGTAAAAATGGAGATGACTATCTAAACTTGGTTTGTGTTGTGAAACTTCATTCAATAGTGGCATGAAGCCATGAGGGCTAGGGCTGACTTCTCTGGTAAACCAATTAGATTGTTCTGGAACAAATGAAAAATATTGCTTTCCAGCTGGAGTGATAAAATCTTTCACATGTTCTCTTCCACGTCATTTCCCCTTTTACTGTGGGATATAAATGGGCACAAGGCCTCAGAGAAGGAGGGAGCCACAGATAGAAGAAGCCTGACTTCCCAAATGATCTTGTGCGGCAGAGCTGCCTGCTGACTAGAACCAACATGGACTGTTACAAGAGAAAGAAATAAATGTGGGTCTGTTTGCTAAAGAATTTTAACCTGTCCTAACTATTACAGCAAAGAAATGGGCAGTGAGTACACTCTTCCCCAGTGAAGTTGGCTGACATTTGAGGAGAAAATCTGCTCACATAAGTACTTGAAATAAGAGATGTAATATAAATAATTTCTTTACTGTGCCAATAATATTAGTAATGACAATTTCTATAATTTCCAGTGGCTTGCTCAAGTGTTGGACTTTGGAGATAACACACACACACACACACACACACACACTGTATTCAGTATCTTCATGATGAAGATAAGCTATCAGGATTCCTAAAGAAGTCTCAACTGTGGCAGAAAAATGTCTCAGTCATGTCAATTATCTTCACTGATTGAAATATCAGAGATCAATGATGTATTATGTATGTATGTATGTATTATTGAGCATATTTAAAGATCATGCCCATAGGCTGCAACCAAATCTGAGCTGAATATAGCCAAAACCTGAACCAAGAGCCTATTCACTGCTATCTCCCATATTTCAACCTCTCAGCTTTTCAGTGAGTGCTGCTTGTCACCTGTCATCAGCCAGATCATATTCATGTTTTCTTAACTCACATTCACTCCCTTTTTCCCTATCCAGAAAGACATTTTTCCTTCTAAATTTCAAGTGATACGATCTTTTTTTTTTAAAGGATAATGAATTTTTAAATTGAGGTCTAACTCACACACTATACAATTTATTCTTGTAAAGTGTACAATTCACTGATTTTTAGTATATTCACAAGGTGTACACGATCACTACTCTCAAATTCTGGAACATTTTAATCATTCCAAAATAAACCTTGTACCTATTACGCAGATTTGCCTATCCCACATAGTTCATATAATTGGAATTATACAACATGTGGCCTTTGCGCCTGGTTTCTTTCACTTAGCATAACATTTTTGTTTGTTTTAGGGAAGGAGTGGTTCCAGGCCTCTCCTAGCTTCAGGTACTTCCCTGGCTTCGTGGCTACATGACTGCAGTCTTCATGTGGTGTTCTCCCTGTGTGGGTGCATCTCTGCATCCAAATTTCCCCTTTTTATAAGGACACTAAATGATCCCATCTTAACTTGATCATCTGCAAAGACCCTATTTCCAGATCAGGTCACATTCACAGGTCTTGTTGGCTAGGACTTCACATCTTTTTGAGGGACACAATTCAAGCCAGAACAGCCCCATGCAGCCGCTGCAGTAGAAGCCCTTTTAGGGGGCAGAGCAACAAAAGTCAGCCTGAGCACCACAAGCAACCACGCAGTCTTGGTATTTGAAGCTACAGAAATGGCAATGACTTCCACCCTTCCGAACCATAAATTCATAGTTTAGGTTAGGTCACATTTGATTTTTCTTTTTTAAAGAAGGCTCCATGCTCAGTGTGGAGCCCAACATAGGACTGAAGTCACGACCCCAAGATTAAGACCTGAGCCAAGATCAAGAGTCAGTCAGACACTCAACCAACCAAACCACCCAGGCACCCTGATTTTTTTTTTCTAAAAGTTAAGCAAAACTGTCCAGAGTAGAGAAATATTTATCCTTAAACAACCACACAAGCTAGCTTTTTCCATATAAATCACCACAAGAAGAAAGATTTGAACATTACCAGCCACACCCAAAGGTTACTGGACATTTTAGAAATTAAAATAAACAGAAAAGATGCAGCCTCCATCTGACATTATTTTTTAGGGGAAGGGGACAAAGCCCTTTAAGTTGACAGGATGCACGCCAAAGTAATAAAGGACAACATTTTGAAAAATGGGCTTTCGATGTTTCACAAGAAAAGGCTTAACACTTAAAATTGTGCAAGTTTTCTCCTTTAAAATATGCAGGTAGAACATTTTATTTTTTTCTGCCATTTAGATGTTCTGTAGAACATTGTATTCAATCCTAACACCATATCGTAATTCAAGTGGTTTCTCCAGCTAAGTACATTAATGATAATAAACACAATAATACAAAATAAGATAATAATGAAACATTTCATTCTTCCCATGTGCCATGCTTTGTCCTAAATGCTTTGCATGTATTAACACATTTCGTCCTCCTCGAAGCCCATGGATAAGGCATCATTGTTTATCTCCATTTTATGGAAGAGGCACAGAGAGCTAAGTCGTCTAAGGCCACATTGCTACTGAGAAGTGGAACCAAAGTTTTAACCCACAGTGTCTGGCTCTGGAGGCCGTGTTAGCGTGTTTTTAAGATTCATCTGTGTTATATAGTATGTATCGGTGTCTCATCTCTTTTAATGGCTGAATAATAGTTCATTTATGTATATACCACATTTTGTTTATCCAGTCATCAATTTATGGATATTTGGGTTGTTTCCACTTTTTGGCTATTTTTTAAAAAGATTTTATTTGAGAGAGAGAGAGAGAACGAGCAGGGGGGAGGAGCAGAGGGAGAGGGAGAAGCCGACTCCCCGCTGAGCGGGGAGCCCGATGCGGGGTTCGATCCCAGGACCCTGAATTCGTGACTTGAGCCAAAGGCAGATGCTTAACTGACTGAGCCACCCAGGCACCCCTCATTTTTGGCTATTGTGAATAATGCTGCTATGAATATTTTATGTGCAAATTTTTGTATAAACCATGATTTTAATTCTCTTTGGCATATACCTAGGAGTAGAATTGCTGGGTCATATGGTAACTATATGTTTAACTTTTAAAAACAATTTTTCTTTGATTGAACTGTAATTAACAGTGTTATATTAGTTTCAGGTGTACAATATAATGATTCAGCATTTCTATACATTACTCATTGCTCATCACAAGTGTACTCCTAATCTCTTTTAACTACTTCCCCCAGTTCTCCCCCCATACCTCCCCTCTGGCAACCACTAGTTTGTTCTTGGTTTATTTGTTTCTCAAATTTCACATGGGAGTGAAGTCATATGGTATGTCTTTTCTTATCTGACTTGTTTTACTTAGCATTATATTCTCTAGCTCCATCCACATTGTTGCAAGTGGCAAGATTCGTTCTTTATAATGGCCCTATACTAAAGTTGAAAAGATAAGAATTATAGAGTTGAGTGTCTAGTCCAGAAATAAATGTACATATTTTTAGAAGATTTTATTTATTTATTGGGGGGGGGGCATGAGCAAGGGGGAGGGGCAGAGGCAGAGGGAGAAGCAGGCTCCGCACAGAGCAGAGAGTCCAATGAGGGAAGACCCTGGGATCATGACCCGAGCTGAAGGCAGACGCTTAACCAACTGAGCCACCCAGGTGCCCAGAAATGAATGTATATATTTTTTCTCTTTTCTAGCCTGAGAATTGCCCTGGAACTATCGAATGTGTGTCCATCTCCTCTGTGAGTGTGCACAGTATGTAGATGTGGGATGAACTGCTACAGCCATTTTGCCACCTTGAGGGAAGCTGGCCATAAACTGAAGCAGATCCTACTGAAGGCAGAGAAGAGAGGGAAAGAAGAATGGGTCGTGAATGATATCATTGAGTTGCTGGAACAACCAACGCTGATGCCTGTCATAACAGTCCATTTGCAGAGGTCAATACATCCCCTGTTGTTGAAGCTTTGTTCTGCTGTGTTTTGTGGAAGATGCAAAGAGGTGCTGCCCAGACTCCCCTTCAAGGAAGGACTTGCTGCACAACTCCAGAGAGTATGGCCAGCTGGCAGCCCCCAGCTGTTAGCTTCTCTGGGGTCTGCCTCAGGGGCAGAGTGCCACCTTGCTTGAAATTGTACCCTGCCCAAGGCAGACTGCATCCAGTACAAAGGGTTGGCCATTTCAGCCTGACCCAGGATACTCTCTGATGGCCACCACTCACTCTGCAGCTCTCTCCCAAGTTGGCTGAAGAGTCCTTCAACCTGAGTAGCAGGTCAACAACTTCCTCTGACCAATCCTGCTCTTGTCCATTCCTAATAAAAATCCCCATTTTCATATCAGTCTCTACTTCTCAAAAACACAATCTCTGACAAGATTTCTGTCACGTCAGTCAAGAGTATCCAAATTGAGATGCCATGGGAGAGTTTGAACTTGGTCTTAACTAGAGGAAGGGAAATGCACTCATTACCTTATTTTAAACTTTGTGGAAATTTTCAAGCATATACAAAAAGTAGAAAGAATATAATGAAACCAAATATATCCATCTCCAACAACATTAATGTATGACCCATCTTTATTATCTGAACTTTTCCATATTATTTTAAAATAAGTCTCAGACATTACATGATTTCATCCATAAATATCACAGTGCACTGCTGTTCGCTTTGGGATGCAATGCAGTGCCTTTTGCATTCTCCTCCCAACCCAGTTCCTATGTGTTGTCTCCTCTTTTCTTCCTCTTTCCACCATCACAGCTTTCAAGAGTATTTGAATAGAAGAAAAGGCAGTAGTAGTAAGAGATAAAAGGGCCCAGAAAGAATCCTAGAATCCACTCATTCTTTCACTCATCCAACAAATATTTTAGGCCTGTCATCTCCTAGAGTCTTGGGATGCACGGTTGTTACTCATATAGGTGGTTGTTCAGATAGGTGGTGTAATGATGTCTTGGTCAGATGAACTAACAAGAAAGAAAAGAAAAAGAAAAGAAAAGAAAAGGGAGAGAGAGAGGGTGGGAGAGAAGGATGGAGGGAGGGAGAGGGAGGAAGGACTGGAGGATGGGAGGAAGGAAGAGGAAGGGCAAGAAGGAGGGAGGAAAAGAAAGTGTGTCATCTAGTGGTTACAGTGGGAAATATACATTGTTTTCTACTACACAGAACAAGACAAGGCTTACTCCAGACAGGACCTTAAAGAGGAAATTGCGGCCCAGAGAAGTGAAGTGATTTGTCTAAGGTCCCATGGCTAGTTAATAGCAGAGATAGGCATATAACCCAAACGCTGACTCTAATACCTATATAAAGATCTATGTAAATTGTGATTGTTTCAAACTCTTAAAAATGTGGTTCAAATGATTTTAAATATGATTAAAACATATTTTTTGCATTTATTTTTGTCAAGTTATGGTATTTTGGTGGCAAAGGGGGAAAAGTGCATTGACTGAAAGAAGGAACTAGATGGACCTATAATAATATTAACACTGAATTATTTTTCCATTAAAAGTTCTGCCTCCATGGGGCACCTGGCTGGCTCAGTCAGTAGAGCATGAGACTCTTGATCTTGGGGTTGTAAGTTTGAGCTTCATGTTGGATATAGAGATTATTTATTTATTTATTATAAATACTTTTAAAAAAGATTTTATTTATTTATTTGACAGAGAGAGCATAAGCAGGGAGAGCAGCAGGCAGAGGGAGAGGGAGAAGCAGGTTCCCCGCTGAGCTAGGAGCCCGATGCAGGATTCGATCCCAGTACCCTGGGATCATGAGCTGAGCTGAAGGCAGACACTTAACCGACTGAGCCACTCAGGTGCGGGATGTAGAGATTATTTAAAAATAAAATCTTTAAAAAAAAAAAATAGTTCTGCCTCCCTCACAAGATATAAAATTCCTCAAAAGCAGATTACTTATTCATCTTTTTTTTTTTTAAAGACTTATTTATTTGAGAGAGAGAGAGAGCATTTGGTGGGGGCAGAGGGAGAGAGAGAATCTCAAGCAGATTCCACACTGTGCATGGAGCCTGAAGCAGGACTCAATCTCACAACTCTGAGATCATGACCTGAGCCGAAATCAAGAGTTGAATGCTCAACCAACTGACCCACCCAGGCTTCATCTCTGTATACCCAGTGCCTGGCATGGTGTCTCTCCTGAATGAATGAATGAATAAGTGTATGAATGGAATCAGGAGTTTGAGAGTCTAGAACTAATCAGTTCTAGATACTAGTCAGAACTAGTCATTCTAGATTCTAGTCAGAACTAGTCATTCTAGATTCTATTCAGTTTTCTACTGACTGCCACTGGCTAACTTTGTGACTTTCAGATTATTTAATTCTTATGATTGATTCATTAAAAATGTCATCTTTTTTTAATGCTAGAGTTGGAAGAAACCTTAAATTTCATCTATCCCAACTACATTATTCTATGGGGTCCACAGAATTACCAGATTATTTGGAACACAGACTTAGTACCAATATTTGAATAATACCCATGCTAGCTTTGTTATATTCCTAGAACAAAGACTGAATATTTAAGAGAAATTGCTTGCAATAGATTAGTCTATAAATAGGATTGTGTCACTTTGGGGCGCCTGGGTGGCTCAGTTGGTTAAGCGTCGGCCTTCAGCTCAGGTCATGATCTCAGGGCCCTGGGATCAAGTCCCACATCGGGCATCGGACTCCCTGCTCAGCGGGGAGTCTGCTTCTCCCTCTCCCTCTCCCCCCTGCTCATGCTCTTGTTTGCTCTCTCTCTCAAATGAATAAATAAAAATCTTAAAAAAAAAAAAAAGATTGTGTCACCTCATTGGCAATGCAGTCTTTCTGTTTATCTTTGGTTACTGCTTGGATCAGTTACTTATTCCTGTCTAGCCAGCTAAAACAGAAGATAGAGCTCACAGGAGCTGATACTTAACCCCTCAGTTCTGGGTAAATATAAGAAGTTTCCAGGGGAGAGAGAGCTAACTATTTGAAATGAACTCAGCAGTGCCAGATCAGAACATTCAAATGATCATCAGAATCGTGTGGCATCCGCTAGGTTACATTGCCTGTCTCTCTTGGACTGGGATTTTCCTACTCCTTTTCACTTGAGAGTGAAGGTCTTGAAAGTGAATCTGCTTTTACCTTATTAACACCTTGAGGCAGATTTTGGGAATGGAAGGAGGTGGTGAGCATTTTGGGACTCCACTTCTGGTCCTAGCCCTGGCACTAATTGTGTGACTTTCAGTCAGTTGCTTCTCTGGGTCCAATTTTCCTTACTTGTAACATCAAGAGGTTAACTAAATTCACTTCTAACATTCTGTGAAGTTTTTGTTGTAAGGATAAACCCTCAGCTCAACTGGTCTCCTGTTTTTTCCTAGGTTAGCTTTCTTCCTTCCGTAATTTATTATCTCTATGTTTTTGAGGGCAGAGCCTGGGTTTTATTCACCTTTCTTCCAGTATCTAGCACAATAACCAAGCAGGTAGGTGACTTCAAGTAGGGCTGAAGTTGGTTCCTACACAAAACTCTATCTTTGGAGGAGCTCACACTTCAGAGGAAGGTGCCAAGTATTATTAATCACTTGATTAAAAGCTGAGGATACAACGGGTAACAAGAAAACTGGTTCCAGCTTTCCTAACCACTTACCAGTTCCAACAGGAAAGAAGAGAGTGCTTGTAATCGTTAACACTCGTTGAGCGCTTCATTGTGCCAGAGCTTTCCACGTGTTATCTCAAGAAATACACACACCAACCCTACGTTCTAGGTACTAGTGTCATCTCTGTCTCACAAAGAAACGGGCACAGAAAAGTTAAGTAACGTGCCAGGTTAACACCCTTACATGTGAGAAGCAGCGTTCGAAACTAGACAGTACCACCTCAGAGCCCGCGCTCCCGAGCACTCCACTGAGCAGAAAAATCGGAAAAATCTTGTGTTCAAGACAAAGAGGGAGCAGAGGGAAGTGACTGCAGAAGCCTGCAGAAGCTGGCAAACCAGTCTGAAAAACAAAAAATGAACTTCGAGCGGGACAACACAGCCGTTAAGGAACGCAGCGAGGAAAGAACCCCATAAACAAGATCCGGAGCGCGGGTGGATCCCGGGAAAACCAAGGAAAACGTCGGAAGTGACGTCACTAGCGGGGGTTGGACGCTAAGCGGGACCATCGGGCCTAGCGGAATTTCGGCCGGACGTGATGCACAGGAAGTTACGCCCTGGAGGCGGTCCCTGGTAGTGGAGGGCGTCACGATGGGCGGGGCGGGGCGTCTGTAGTCCTCCTGGAACCTTGCATCCCGGGCAGGTAACGTGCGGGCCAAACTTGGACCCGGTCAAGGGTGGAAGTTGGTGTTGGTGGCCCAGGTAGTTCGGGCAGGGAGAGAGATGGATCTCGCATTAGGCTGGAGGAAAGTCTCCTTGGCGTCAGACTTCCTGGGGAGGGAGGGGTGCGAGGAACTTTGGGAACGGGGTCGTGAGGACCGAGGTCGTTGGGGAAATACAGCTTGAGACTTTCAGGAATCGGTCATGGCTGGGGGTCGTGGGCTCCTGAGCTTTGGCGCTCTGGGGTGAGAGGTGGAGCCTGGGCGTGAGCCGACGTAGTTCATTTCTTACCTACTCCAACCCCCGCCTCTGTTCTGCTAACAGGGGACAGGTACTTCATCTCTTAATCCAAGACAGTGCCTTGCCACTATTAGGCATTCTTTAGATGTTGTTGAACGAATGAATTATGTATTATGAACGCACGAACCAGATTCTCGCTCAGCAGGGGGAACTTCTCCCGAACTTCAGGATCTCTATCTGAGTGTAGAAGTGAGTTCAACGTAGTTTGCTAACCAGTGATTTATGAGGATGCTGGGGGAGTAGAGATTCAGAACACTGTTGTTGTTTTGTGAGATTATTGAAACTTATAAATTTGTTTTAATATTTCGATGGTGGGGTAGAGGATAAAGCGGTTAATTCAACTTCTTTCAGATTCCTTTATTTTTCTCGGAAGAACTACAGGTAATGATGGGGGAGGAATGATAAGCTGCGGTTGTAGCACTGAACTTCTAGTGTTCTAAGTACTTTCTTTTCAGCAGTATAAACTTACTTTCCATTTTCTTCATGTTTTCTTTCTTACATTGGGGTACTTCTTACATTTGAGAGGTAAATAAGAAAGATTTCATAACAAAGATGAAATTAATTTATAAAAATCCAGCCAGAGGTTTCACCTGGTGTGTTCACATAACATAAACTCCTTCCACAGACTTGTAGGAGGCCTCCAAAAGAATGAATCCCTGAAGATTAAATTGTCTTCTTCATAAAATATTTGTCTAGTTGTCTTAAATGTGATGAAGAGTGGCCATAGACCTAAAGAACAAGTGCTGTAACCAGATTGGTTTTGATTGTCAAGTGGAAAAAAGTGCAGAGGACAGACACATCAGGCTGTGTAATGGGATCTGGGCATGGATCATTATCTGGATGCAGTGATTTTGTGTATGGGCTTTGTGCTATCTAATGTGTAGTAGCTCCTAAGAGGTTCTAGAATCTTTTTTAGACTGGATATAATGGAGTAGAAAAACCTGAATTTATGCTTTTGTTTGTTTGTTTTTACAAAGAAGAAACTAGTAAGCATTTTTAGATTTAAAAATCCTAGGGGCACCGGGCTGGCTCATTCTGTGGAGCATTCGACTCCTGATCTTGGGGTTGTGGTTTGGAACCCCACCTTGGGTGTAGCAATTACTTAAAAATAGAATCTTTAAAAAAGAAAAATCCAAGATGTTTTTAAAAATAGTCTGAAAAAACCCAGAAAGTAGACATGTAAGTACATTATTGTAGTCATTTAAATTTTAAAAGTTTGCCTGGCTTTAAAATTTGTTTTCCCAATTTCTGGAAAGTGTTGGTATCCAAATCATTCCCATCTTTACAAGCTCTTACTATGGTGCCACCTTTAGAATACATATAAATATGGTACAAAGCTGTGTTTCGAGATCTTCTAGATTTTGTTAATAGTAATGTCTTACTTAAAAATAAAGTATAATTTTGCTACCTCATTCTGCTGTTCAATGTCATATCCACTAATTTTGCATATCTAAATGTCTATATTCATAATAATAACTTATAATTATTATTCATAATAATTTAGTATCTAAGTGGTAACTTAGGTATGTACATTGACATTCTTGAGGTTTTCAGTTTTGCAGAACACTGATATCTATGGACGCTAACATGGACTTCATTTAAAGAAATCCACGGACCATTAATGGACAAAAACATGAATCAGTTTATGTTGTGGCATTCAAATCCTAGCACTTTGGGAAAGGTAAGTTGTTGACTGTGTTTTATGGTAGGTGAGAAATAGAACAGCCTTGGATTGGTCTAGGAAATTTTAGGATTGTGATTGAAAAATACAGAACAAATCTTCAAATTTTGTTTTAATCTGGATCTTCCAAAGAGAGTTTTGTTCTGTATATATGAGGTAATTATTACTATTTCCTTGTAAAATTGATCAGAAATTAAAGAGATTGGCAAGTTATATTACTCCTGGACAATTACTGCTTTGTTCTCTTTTTTTGGGAGATCTCCTTTCAACACTTTAGAACTTGGTAGAATATATCAGCCTGTGGATACACTGTAGGAATGGGGTTTCAGATAGTCATTTAAATCATCTCACATCCAAGTTTGGCTCTGTGATAATATATGTACCAAATCCTCTGGCCAGTTTTACTTTATATGTTAGGTTAAAGCAAGAAAAAAAGTTTAAAAAATGTCTTCTTTCTCCCTTTATCTTGCTTTATGCTATTTTCCTTTCTTTTCTTTTAAAAAATCACTTGTGGGATTCATTCTACAAGCCTTTTATCTTTCTGTCCCGGGGGTAAATTTTCTCTTTTTTTTTCCTATTTTACCTTAGGAGTTTGTTAACTTTCAAATCTTTAACTTCTAACTTTGTGGTAATATTTGGCACCTTTTAATCACTAAGCATTATACTTGTAGTTTTTCCCAGTTTCCTTTGTAGAGACACTGGCTTCTTGTTTAGAATTTGCTCAATTCCAAAACCAGTTAGTACTTCTAGGAATTCATCTTTTAGATATATTTGCGCCTGCACACAAAAATTTGTATATAAAGATATCATTACCATATTATTTTAAATTAAGAAACAGACAAACTAGGAATAACCTAAACATCCCTCAACAGAGGTCTGATTTAATAAATGCCTTCATGTAATGTAGTACTTTATAACTCTTAGAAAGAATGAAGCTAATCCATAGGCAGAGGTATGGCAAAATCTGATACATTGTTAACAGAAAAACAATATAGAACTGTTTGTATACTGTGTTTTCATTTGTGTTTTTAAAAGCATACATTTATATATATACACGTGCAAAATTTCTTCGGAATCTGTATGAGGAACTATAGACAGGTACTCCTGGTGAATGAGACTATAGGTCTATGGTAGGAAGATGATTCATATTTTTTCTGTGTACTCTTTCTGGCAGATTGGATTTTTAACCATGAACGTGTTTTCATAATACTAGGAAACAAACAAATGACAAGGCTTTAGGTTAGTTTAAGAACTATGGAGCTTACAACTATTCCTTATGACTTTTGTCCTTATAATTATTTGCACTATTCAGAGGGAATGGGGTTGTATAAGTGAGTGAAGTTTTTGTCAGAGCTGCATGGAAGGTTTGGTGACATTATAATAGGTTTTTAACCTTGACATTACATTATTATTCTTATGAACAAACTAAGTGCTTAGTGCTGCTGAATTTAATACTCATATGCAATTGTAGCATGTTACTGGCCTCCCTAGATAATATGGGTATTATCTTTGTTTGCAGGCTAGGTTTCTGTTGTATTGGCATGATCCTTCTGAGCCTCTCAGTATTACTGAATGTGATGGACTTTGTTTTATTTGAATTGCTATTGAGGGACTCTACTCTTTAAATAAGTCTTATTTATTATTTCACTTTGTTCTTGATGTTTAGAGCTGGCTTAAAGCATTTCAAAGAATGGCTTATTTTCTCTGTTAGCAAAATCAGTAAACCAGAAAGATCCTTTAGATATATATGGATAATCTCCTTTGAAGTGGCTGATTATTTGCCATGGGACTCCGCAAAAATTTCCTGTGACTTGTACTTCTCTAGCCGTCTTTGTCTTTCCACACTTTCATTGTGGGAAATTTGGAATAATAATAGGTGAATACAAGAATACAAGAAATTTAAAGATATAGTAATCTTCGTTCATTAGTAATAGGATTTTATTTGAAACTTGCTTGAGAATAAGCTTTGTAAGATACATACCTTTATGATACTACTGATTGTGTATCTTGTTAAAGTCAAAATCAAGGCCATTTATCTGGGGACTGAGTCATGATTAATGGAATAGAACAGATATGGTACGTCTGGTGGTACATAGAAAGGAGCACATGAACATAAAAGTTACATGTAGATAACATAGAATTGGGGAAGATACATGTATATGTGTGTGTGTCTATGCATGTAAATATGTATTTATAAAATGTGTGTGTATATATATATATATAATTTTACACATAATATATATAAAATTTTTCGGAAAACCAAAAGTTCTGGATAAGAAGATATCCAGTTAGCACAGGAAGAAAAAAAGTCAGAATTTTAAGACCTTAGAGCTGGGCCTGTCATGGGCTAATTCATGATTATGAGAGCAGCTTAAAGAATTTTGGATGTTTTAAGATCATTCACAGGTTCAAGTGATAGGAAGGTAGATAGAAGCCTGAGAGAAAATTAAAATCTAGCAAACATGTAAGATTATCGTTGAGGGTATCTTTTAAGATTTGTTTGGTGGTATTATTTTGGGGAGGAGAAGAGAAGGGAGAACTCAAAAATGTATTGCTGTTCAATTTGGATTTGAGCTAGGACCGTAAGTCTTTCATAGCTTTCCAATTGTGTATGACCATGGATGAACTAGATCCATTAACTTATAAAACATTGTTCTACAAAAACTAATTTGATCATTAGATATACCTCAAAGAATAAGAGAACTGTTTTTTTTTTAACTTTTTAAAAAAAAGATTTATTATTTATTTGAGAGTGCGGGGGGAGGGGCAGAGTGAGAGGGAGAGAGAGAATCTCAAGCAGACTCTCCACTGAGCAGGGAGCTTGACACAGGGCTCAGTCCCCAGACCCACGAGATCATGACCTGAGCTGAAATCACAAGTTGGTTGCTTAACCAACTGAGTCACTCAGGTGCCCCCGAAAGTTTTTAACCAGTTTTGTGATTATGTAAAAGGATAACTGTGATGATCTAGACTGAGGGGACTGGGACCATTTTGTTCAGAAAATAGAAGAATTTGGAAGAGTTGGAAAAACTGTAGGAAGCACAGTTGTTGTCTGTTATTTGAGGTCAAGTGAGAGAAGGTATAGAACTAGTCAGCAGGGGAGCAGGTTGTGTCCAGAGGCAGTGAACTTTGGGTCATTAGGGCTGTTTAAGCAGAGTTTGAACATCAGGAATGTTGTAGAGGGGATTTCTTATTGTATGGGAGATTGTACTAGATTATTGTAAAGGTTCCTTTCAAATCCTAAAATTTTTTAATACTGCAATGAAGTGTTTATTACAATATGAGTATACATTCTGTTATCCCTGTCTTTAAATACTGATCCCTACTTATCCACTCATCATTTATCCACCAACCTCAACTTCCATGTAACCAGAAAGTAAATTTAAAAATTACCTGAGCTCCCAAATTATAAGACATAAAACCCATACGCTTTTTCTTAGGTCCTTACTCAGTTTATTGACTTTTTTAAAAGATGGTTCTTTTTCTTTTTTTTTTTAAGATTTTATTTATTTATTTGACAAAGAGAGACAGTGAGAGAGGGAACACAAGCAGGGGGAGTGGGAGAGGGAGAAGCAGGCTCCTCACTGAGCATGGAGCCTGATGTAGGGCTCAATTCCAGGACCCTGGGATCATGACCCCAGCAAAGGCAGACACTTAACCGACTGAGCCACCCAGGCACCCCTAAAGATAGTTCTAATAGGCTTAATTAACTGGTATCTAACTCCACAGTGTACTAGAAGCAGCAAATTGTGAGTAGGCCGAGGGCTAATATAAGTTTAATATATATTAATGCTAATAATGGTGTTGGCATGCTTAAACAACCTTTTTTTATTATACAAGTGATCCATGTCCACTTGACAGAAATTAGAATATAGGAATATATTTTGGGGTGATGTGAATATATATATCATATAGGTAACTTTATTTCTCTTTTGGTGATAGATTTGTGATATCACCAAAGAGAAATAAAGTTACCTATAATCCCCTACCACTGTTAATATTTTAGTGGCATGCTTTATTTTTAAACTCCTTGACATTCCTGCAGGATGTTACTTCTGAGTAGTGACTGCTGAAACTGATTCTACATTACTCCTGTTTGGAAACTTAAATTAGTCACTATACTCTCTGATCAGAATATCAGAAAATGAAATATTATGACATGGCACAATGCTGATTTGAAAAAAATGTTAGTCCTGGTCAATTTTGTTGCATTGAAACCAGTTTTATAGAGTAATGAGCATAGGTTGATACTCTAGAGCCAAAAGGCCTGAGTTTGAATCCTAACTCCACTATTTACTAGCCAGGTAAACTACCAGAATTTCTTAATTTCTACATGCCTCAGTTTCTTCATTTATAAATTGAGGATAATAATAATAATATCAAATTCATGGGATTCTTGTGAGGATTATGAATTAATCTGCATAAAATGCTTAGAGTAGTGCCCAGCACAAAGTATAGACTCAGTATGTATTAGTTGCTATTGTTATTATTTTTAATTTTTTTTAAGATTTATTTTTTTATTTTAGAGAGAAAGACAGTGCAAGTGGGGGAAGGGGCAGAGGGAGAGAATACCCAAGCAGACTCCCCGACGAGCGTGGAGCCCAATGTGAGGCTTGATCTCACGATCCATGAAATCATGACCTGATCACGACCTAAATCAAGAGTTGGTCACCCAATGGGACGCCTGGGTGGCTCAGTCGGTTAAGTATCTGCCTTTGGCTCAGGTCATGATCTCAGGGCTCTGGGATTGAGTCCTGCATTGGGCTCCCTGCTCTGCAGGGAGCCTGCTTCTCCCTCTGCCTCTGCCTCTCTCTCTGTCTGTCTCTCATGAATAAATAAATAAAATCTTTAAAAAAAAAGAAGAGTTGGTTGCCCAACTGACCGAGCCACCTAGGCACCCCATTATTATTAATTTTTAAAAGCTTAAAGTTTTCTTGGAAAAAAGGCAGGTTTATAGGCATACATAAAATAAAAAGAAACAAGTCAGAATGAGCACAAAAGTAGGCATTGAGATTTAGTATATTTATTTCATAAAAACCTGTAAAGTGGTCTGAATTTTTCCATTGTAAGGAAAAAGAAAAGTAAGAAAGTCTTTTTACTTTTCTCCCTTGTTAAATATTTTCAGACCATAATATTCCTAGTTCAATTTCTCTCTCTACCCCACAAAATCAACTTTATTTTATGCTGTCTCTTCCAACAAATATTTGGCCATGCTTTCAAAGATCAAAAGCCCTTTAAGACAATCGAATATCATGGATAGTGATCAGAGAGATTACAGAAATTATCATTAAATCAGTTTCTCTGACTATAGCCCAAGGTGGTTCTGTAAGAAGTTTGAATTCTGCAATTTAAAGCAAATATTAATCAAAGAGATAAGCCAGTAAACATATTAAGCTATTCTATACACTCTGTCTTTTAAAATCTTTGTTTCCTTTTCTTTTTCTTCTTTATTTCATTTTGGTTTTCTCTTTCTATTCTTTCAGCATGGTATCTGGTAGTCTGATTAATTATTGGCCAAAGAGTTAAAGCTTTTCAAAACCCTTAAAAAATTTTATTAGACTTGCTGGTAGAATTTTTTTGTGTGTTTTGTTTTGTTTTAAAGCATCAAGTACAAGTTTTTGAAGACCCTGGGGCCTACCATCATTATGCATTCAAGATTTGAGTTTGAATAACTTCATCAAGACTTAGATCCTCTTCAAAAGCCTCAAGTCTCATCTGCATTAAAGCTCTCCATTGAACCCTCTCACAAAAGTAAAAGCTTACAGGGACTAAAATCCACTAATACATTCCATTTTATATCCTTTCCTCTGATTTCTCTTCAATTTCTTTGGCCTTTAGAGTCTTTCATATTGCTTATGTTTCTTTAGATTGGAGCCAAGGAAACAGTGCCTTCCAAAAGAACAGATGTCCCGTGGCCCTAAGTTTTCATCGGTAGAGAAGCATAAACTTGGTATAAGTTTACAATCAGGTCTTTTGTTGTATCCTACAAAAACTTGAATCAACAATAAGAAACGAGAATGAAGTGGTAAAAATATTTGAGGTCAGATTATACCATCAGTGGTTTAGAGAAAAGAGCCCTCCACCTAAAAGTTAATGGTTCTTATTATCTGCCTGGGAAAGTCACATAACCTCTCTGGACCTTAATTTCATCTGTAAAGTAAATCTGATATTATTTCCCCTGCCTACCTCACAGGGTTGTTGTGAGGGTCAAATGAAATAATATATATAAAAAGGACTTTTATATAAAATGTACAGTATAGACATAGAGACCTGTTACAAGTCATTCCCTCAGCTCTTGGGCCTGGGAAGGTAGATGATTTAAGCACACTGAAAGCAAGCACCATGTCCGGGCTGGATACATGGGAACGAGGAGGCTGTGTTAATTTTTGGTTTCTCTGAGTACACAGAGTACTTTCGTGGGCCAATTCTAAGAAGGAGGAAGACTATACATTTCCCTAAAATCTTAAGTTAGCATTTATAATGCTCTAGAGCAATTATATGCTGTAATTATATTCGTGGCTTGCAACCTTTGTTTACAAGTAGTGACCAGCTTTTTTTTTTTTTTAAATGAAGGAGCATAGAGCAGAACATTTCACACTGCATCCCACCTGGTAAGAGTAAGTATGTTTTCGTTATATGTATGTGTGAATGTGTGTGTGTTTGTGTTTGTGTACTTGGTCGTTAAATAAAATATTTTTTTTTTCCCTATGAGTTGCAGTCGCTGATCCAGGTGTGTTATTTTAGTACTAATGCTTTCCTACACATTTGGGTTCTTAGGAAACTTTCTTTTCACTTCATACCACTACTGCTTGTGACAAAGGAATCAATAATTAGTATCAGTTTGATTTTTGGTCTAATTAATGAGATTTTGGAATTTCAGAGCACAGAGGTATTTTATTTAGTAATACCATCCACTTTGACACCTAGACTATTAAAACATGTAAGGTTGGTTCAACCTCATACTAGTAGAAAGATTGTATCAAATGTTTTTTCTTTTAATTTTTTTTTGCTTTTATTTCTCTGACCTAATGGAAAAAACAAACAAACACACAACTCCCACTTAGTTTAGCAATGTTTGAGGACTCCGTGGAGAATGGCTATAGAGAATATAGTTAGCATGACTAGGAGTTTGATGGTCTCTAGAAGAGAAAATGCCAGTTTTTCTTTCTCTGAGTAACTGGATTTATCTTTAATGATTTAAGATAAGTAAGTCACTGGTATTAACTTATTCAGCTGTTTCCCTAAAAAAAAGGTATCCACCTTTTTGGTGACAGCATTGGTTAGGAATAAGTGGTTTTTCTAGTGTCCATGAACAAGAGGGAATGGCTACTTCCAGGGGTTAATACGTTCCAGTTCTTTGGTGAAGAACTAATTCTTCAGTGCTGTAGTGTACTGAAAATTTATATTCGGTGCCTTGGGATTACTTACATAAGCTTTGATAGAATGCTGTAGAAAATATTGATGTTCCCTGCTTACAAATTACATAAATCTATATAGTACTAGCAACATGAGTATTTACCAGAAGATTCAACAGGTAGAATCCAACTGGTTCATTTTTCTGAACAGCCACAGCCAAGTTTCATACATTGGTAGAAACAGAACAAATTGCCTAAATTGTGCAAATTGAGACTCTTTTGTGTATGACAATTGGCAGCAATGGCGTAAAGGCTTATTAGATATATGATCAGCTTTTTCTTGTCCCTCCCCCCAAAAGGAATCATATTGGAATATTTCTTCTCTTGGTGAAGAAGATAGGATCTGTCTATCCAAAAACATCAAGAAAAGTAGCTGGCAACCTCAGCTATTCAGGACCTTCTTTCTCAACTCTCATGACTCTAATCCATCATCACATTGTCTTTCCTACTTCCTAAGTACCTTTCAAGCTATCCATGTCTTTCTGTTTCCGCATCCACTACACTTATTTACACTCCTGTTATCTTTGCCCAGACTTCTACAATAGCTGTTGATTGACCTCCTGTACTCACTTCCTCCTCTAAGCTCATTGCTTTTAGAGTCATCTTTAAAATATACAACTCTAATCTCCTTGAGCTCCTGCTTTAAACTGTTGGTATCTTATTGCCCTTAGACTTCAACCCCAACTCTTTAGGCATTCTTTGCCTGCTTAGCTCCAGCTGCAGTGGTCTTCAATTCCCTGAAGATGCCTTTGTTTTTTTCCTCAGGGATTTTTGCAGGCACTTTCTGCTTGATGTGTTCTTGTCCCTCTTATCCCTCTTCACTTAACTTGCTCCTACTTATTTTTCCAATCTCACTTTAAATATTTTTTTCTTCCAAGAAGCCTTCCCCTATATCCCAGACTAAATTAGACCTCCCTTCCTCAATTTTCTTTCCAAAATCACCAAGTTCTTCTCATACCTAGTGTAGTTGTAATTACTTGCTTAATCATTTGTTAATATTCTCACCCATAACACTAAAGCTTGGACTGATGTGTCTTTTATTTACCACTATATGCCCAGTGCTTAGGAAAATCCTAGTAAATAGTGTGGATTCAGTAAGTATTTGCAGACTAATGCTTCCCACAGCTACCACTCTTTTCATTTAGACATTTCAGGTACTGTACATTCTTCTAGGTTATGTAACTTCACTTCAGAACCTTCTAGTTGCTTCTCATCTCATTCCATTTATTTATTTATTTTAAAGATTTTATTTATTTGAGAGAGAGCAGGAGAGAGCAAGCAGGGAGGAGGAGCAGAGGGGGAGGGAGAAGCAGGCTCCCCACTGAGCAGGAGCCTAACTCCGGGCTCGATCCCAGGACCCTGGGATCATGACTTGAGCTAAAGGCAGACATTTAACTGACTGAGCCACCCAGGCTCCCCATCATCTCATTCCATTCATAAGCCAAGTCCTTATGATGGTCCAGGGCCTTACCTGATCTGCCTTTGCTCTCCCGTCGTCTCTGGATCATCTGACAGTCCACCTCAGCCACTCTGGTCTCCTAGCTGATCCTCAGAAATGCAAAGCTCTCATCTGCCTTAGGAACTTTGTACTTGGTACTCCCTGTGCCTGGGATGCTCTTGCCTTAGATATCTATGTGGTTTAAGTCCTCATCTTCAGATCCTTCCGGTCATGATCTGTCACCTCAGTAAGGCAGGCCCTCTCTGACCATCTTATTTAAAAATTGTAACCCATGGCATTCCTTTTCCCCTTCCCTGCTTTATTTTTCCCGTGGTCCTTAACTCTGACTAACATACTATTCACCATTGTTTCCCCCAGCTTCCAGAACAGTGCCTAACACATGGTAGGTACTTAGAACATATTTATTAAATGAATGAATTCAACTTGTACTCACAGGTGCATGTTTGGGACAATGAGACCTATAACCTGAATTATTGGGACTTAAGGTTTTTAAATGATTTTAAAAGATGAGTTTATTTTTTTTTTTTTATTTTTTTTTTTTTTTAAAGATTTTATTTATTTTCTTGACAGAGAGAGACATAGCGAGAGCAGGAACACAAGCAGGGGGAGTGGGAGAGGGAGAAGCAGGCTTCCCGCAGAGCGGGGAGCCCGATGTGGGACTCGATCCCAGGACCCTGGGATCATGACCTGAGCCGAAGGCAGACGCTTAACGACTGAGCCACCCAGGCGCCCAAGATGAGTTTATTTTATATCTTACGATGTTCTAACAAATATTTGAAGTGGCTTCTAAAACTGCATATGGTACAATCAGATGAAGACATGAAGAGAACAAAAGAAAGAGAATGTATAGTAACATTAAACTGAGTAAAATTAAGACATAGACTATCTTCCATAATGGTTAAAGGCAGGTTGTAAATTTGAATCATTAAAGAATTAACTTGCTCAGAAATGGTCATTAGACCAGAATCATGAACTTTGTTCTATGACACAGGTCATCACAGACATTGAGTCTTCCACAGAAATGCAGAAAACCTATTAGATTTAACTATAGGAAGTCATGAAATGACTCTTCTAGAGAGAACTTGCTATCTGTATGAGGAAATTCTCTATTGGTATAAAACATGAATAGTCTATCCATAATAAAGCCTCTGCTACATCTTGAGAGAGGACAGTCATGGCTACCAGCCACCACTTACGTTGTGTACAGGACATTTCCAAGGTTGATTCAAACTTAGTAATGGAATATTTGTGAAAGTCCACTGTCAAAGATGCCAATCAGAACATTCATTACTCTAGTTTCTCTGACTCTAATCACGAGATAATATGAGATTCCAGTGGTTGTGGCCTCCTTTTTGAGGTAGAGAATTGGCAACTTAGAAATAGAGTTTTCAGGGCGCCTGGGTGGCTCAGTTGGTTGAGCGACTGCCTTCGGCTCAGGTCATGATCCTGGAGTCCCAGGATCGAGTCCCGCATCAGGCTCCCTGTTCAGCAGGGAGTCTGCTTCTCCCTCTGACCCTCCCCCCTCTCATGTGCTCTCTCTCTCTCTCTCATTCTCTCTCTCAAATAAATAAATAAAATCTTTTAAAAAAAAGAAATAGAGTTTTCATCCTGTAGTATATACATAGATCAAATCACGATGTCATACACTTTAACCAATGCAAGGTTATATTCAATTATATCTCAATAAAGCTGGAAGAAAAAGAGTTTTACACAATCAGTAACTGAATTGGGGTGAAGGATTGGGAGTAAAGCAGGTGAATTAGACTTCAAGAAATCTCACCAATACAGTAACCAAAATGAGAGCTATCTTGTGTGTGTGTGTGTGTGTGTGTGTGTGTGTGTGTGAGTGAAGTTAAATGGGACATTATACAGTACATGCCTTTGTGCTCATGGGATGTATGCTTTCCTAATTCTATTTTGTCTTCTTCGTCATTTAAAACTGAGTCTGAGAATTGTGGAGCTCCCTGCAGGTCAGAGATAAAGCAGGGGAGGTGGGTGGGCGTGGACTGCAGGTCTTGCAGTTAACTATAGGACTTTAAGAGCTGGTATTTTGAAGCAAAAGATGAGACTGTTTAGCTAGATGGGATTCCACTGGCAAAGTGTGCTCTTCTTTGACTTTTCCTTCTTTTTTACCTTTCTCCTTTCAATCTCTGATCCGGAGATAAACAGTACTTTTGAAGTAAAATCTTCTGTCCTGCTCTATTTTTTAGGATTGAAAGAGGAGATCTAAACAACATCAGACTTTCAGAGAAATAATGAAAATGTGTATTTTTTTAAAAAAATCATTTATGTTCTATATATTTCAAAGAAAGAATATGAGGAGACATAATAATTCCACAGAACCATTACAATGGATAATTCTTATAAAGGAAAAGTGATTTTTACCAAAAGCATTATGTAGAACATGTGGCTGACTAATGATCATATTGGGTTATAGTTAATCTATAAATCTACATCGTTCTAACAAAAATATATTAACTGAATGTACTTTACATATTTTATTTATTTGCTGGAACTTTAGATTCATTTTTAAAGAAATCAAGTATCTTTTCATTTTGACATTTGATGAGTAACAGAAAATCTGAGGACAGAACTGTCAGTGTAAAAATAATGCAAAGGTCATATCTTCCAGCATGCAATGGTATAGAAGCAGAAAGATCTTGTTTTCAGTAAGTGTTGAAGTGGCAGAAAGAAAATATCCTCCAACTTCTTTCCTGACACAAATTTTGCTTACAGTGAGGACAAAGAATATGTCCACACTTTTGACTCAATATTTCTCAAATGATGTTAGAATGCCTGACACAGCTAAAAGAGACTCTGTAACCCAAAAGGGTTCAGAATTGACATAAGTTTGGAAAATGTTGCGTTTTTTTGAATATTTATTTATTTATTTTATAAAGATTTTATTTATTTATTTGACACAGAGAGAGAGAGAGACAGCGAGAGAGGGAACTCAAGCAGGGGGAGTGTGAGAGGGAGAAGCAGGCTTCCTGCCGAGCAGGGAGCCTGATGCGGGGCTCAGTATGGGGCTCGATCCCAGGACACTGGGATCATGACCCAAGCTGAAGGCAGACGCCTAACGACTGAGTGAGCCACCCAGGCGCCCCGTAAAATTTATAATGCAAATTAGTATTTTACAAACTTAGGTGTGACCAGAACCCTTTTTTGCCCAGAAAATCTTAATAACCCTTGGAATTGTGTTTCAGGAAATGCTCTTCTGGATTTAAAAATAAATTTAAAACATATATACATATAAACGTATTTTGTTGTATAATATATTCTACAACAGTATTTGATATACTTTAAAATAAAGTAAATAAGTTCTGATTATCAATAAAATTTTTATCCAATATTCCTTGGTGAAGATAGATGTTAAAATTACTCCAAAATTGGTACATGTGTACTAAATTGAATATGTCGTCATTAAATAATTTGTACAGTATTGACATAGATAATCACTTAAGTTTTCTGGAAATAAACATTATATATTTGGTCTCCAGTATATCACACCCTTTGGGCTTTCCTCCTTCTCTGACTATTCCTTTTAGTCTTCTCTATTGGTTTCTCCTCATTTTCTTGACCTCTAAACACTGGAGTGCCCTAGAGCTCAATCCTAAGACCTTATCCTTTTTTCTACCTAGACTCATTTCTCTTGATCTTACTACTCTCAAGGCTTTAACACCATCTTTACTTGAAAATCTTTATCTCCAGCTTAGGCTTCTCCTCTGAACACCAGACTTGTACATTCAACTGCCAACTTAACATTTCCATTTGTATGCCCAATATTCATCTCAAACTCAACATGTTCAAAATTGAACTCCTAATCTTCCTTCCCATCAAACTTCTTTTTAGGTTTTCCATCTCAGTAACAGCAAAATATTTTGTTGAGGTTTTTTGCATTAGTATTCATCAGAGGTATTGGTGTGTGGTTTTCTTGTGGTATCTTTGTCTCATTTTAGTATTAGGGGAATGCTGGCTTCATGAGTCTGCAATTTTTTGGAAGAGTTTCAAGATTGGTGTTAATTCTTTAAATGTTTGGTAGAATTCTTCAGGGAAGCCATCTTGTCCTGGGTTTTTCTCTGTTGGGAAGTTTATGATTACTGATTTAATGTCCTTACTAATTACAGGGCTGTTCAGATTTTCTATTTCTTCAAGATTCAGTCTTGATAAGTTATATGTTTCTAGAAATTTATCCATTTCGTTCTCTTTTTTTTGGTGCAAATTGGTGGTTTTATTAAAGCACAGGGACAGATGATCCAATTTGTTGGTGTATAATTGTTAATAGTACTCTTCTGATTTTATTTTTGTGGTGTCAGTTGTGGTGTCTCCTCTTTCATTTTGGATTTTTGTTATTTGAGTCTTCTCTTTTTTCTTTGTGTAGCTAAGACTTGTCAATTTTGTTGATCTTTTCAAAAAGTCAGCTCTTAGTTTCAGTGATTTTTAAAAATTTTTCTATTCTCTATTACTGCACTAATTTTTATTGTTTCCTTCCTTCTGCTAACTGGGTTTAGTTTGTTCTTATTCTAGTTCTTTGAGGTATAAAGTTAAGTTATTGATTTGAGATCTTCTTTCCTTCCTTCTTTTCTTCTTCCTCCCTCCTCCTTCTTCCTCCCTCCCTCCTTCATCCTTCCTTCCTTCCTTCCTTCCTTCCTTCCTTC
The DNA here is from genome assembly GCF_004348235.1 of Phoca vitulina. Lineage (NCBI taxonomy): Eukaryota > Metazoa > Chordata > Mammalia > Carnivora > Phocidae > Phoca > Phoca vitulina. The sequence goes on along the minus strand of NW_022589711.1, from coordinate 58,025,142 downwards.
CTTCCTTCCTTCCTTCTGTAGGCTCTACACCCAGCGTGGAGCCCAGTGCAGGGCTTGAACTTACAACCCTGAGATCAAGACCTGAGCTGAGATCAAGAGTCTGATGCCTAACTGAGCCACCCAGGCACCCAAGATCTTTCTTCTTTTTTAATGAGGGCATTTACTGCTATAAACTCCATTATTAGTACTGCTTTTGCTGCATCCCATAAATTTTGGTATGTTATGTTTCTGTTTTCATTTGTCCCAAAATATTTTCTAATTTCTCATGTGATTTTTTTCTTTGACCCATGGTTACGAGTGTGTTGTTTAATTTCCACATATTTGTAAATTTTCCCATTTGTTTTCAGCTCTAGAATTTCTGTTTGGTTCTTTTCTATACTTTCTGTCTTTGTTGATATTCTTGTTTTGTTCATGAGCCATTTTCCTAATTTCCTTTAGTTGTCTGTGCTCTCTTATAGCACATTGAGCATCTTTAAGATGACTATTTTGCGTTTCTTGTCAGGTAATTCATGCACTTCCTTTCCTTTAGGGTCAGTTTCTGGAGATTTATTTTGTTCCCTTGACTATGCCATGTTTCCCTGTTTCTTCATATGCCTTCCTTATTTATTTTGCTGGAATTTGTGCATTTGGAAAAACAACCACCTCTCTCAGTTCTGTGGACTGGCTTCATACAGGGGAGGACCTTCAGTAGTTAGCCTTACTAAAGATTCTGAGGCCTTCTCAAACCTAGTATGGACATGCACTTTCTCTGGGCTTGTGTATGTGCCTTCCCAATTAGAGTTCTCCAGTTGTTTTTATAGGAGTTGGTCATCTATTATCTATTGCTCCCTCTGGTGTTCGTCACTGATATTGCAGGTTTTCTGGTGCTGCCCCTTGCCTCTGTGCTCTCCCCTGTACTCAGCCTCCCGTAGGCATCCAAAGTATGGCTACTTTCCTTAGCATGCCAAGTCAAATCAGTCTTTCAGGCAGTCCCCCAAATATCTGGAACATTGAACAAACATTCTGCTCTTATCCTGATGGAGAAGCTTTGAGTTGGGTGCTTACTCCTGATCACGCTTAAGTGTGTCAGCTTGGGGGAAGGACTCTAACAGGCGAAATGAAATCTTACCCATTCGATGTGGCTGTTCTTGGCTTTGAGCTTGCCTGAGATACTACAGCTTCTTAACTGGTTTTTGAAGGCCACATACAGGCTTTTTAGACCATATATTGTTTTTAAGTTAGTGTCTGTCTGGGGGAACTAGATCTGGCGTTTCCTATTCAGCCATCTTGCTGACCCTCTATGGGGAAATGAGGCCTGGGGCTTCCATGTTTTCTCTTCTAATTAGGATTCTAGTCATGTTGGATTAGGGCCCACCCTATTCCAGTATGACCTCATCTTAACTTGATTACATCTGCAAAGAGCCTATTTCCAAATAAAGTCATATTCACCAGGAATTAGGACTTCAATTTATCTTTTGAGGGGAACACAGTTGCACCTACAACAGCCTCTATCAGTGCTCATAAAAGATTTGAGGGCAAGATAGGAGATTAGAGAGAGCCGCCCTGTAGGACACATAGTTTAAAAACCCTACCCGGGGTACCTGGGTGGTGCAGTCAGTTGAGTGTCTGACTCTTGGTTTTGGCTCAGGTCGTGATCTCAGGGTTGTGAGATTGAGCCCTGCCTGGGGCTCGGCGCTCAGCATGGAGTCTGCTTACAACGCTCTCTTCCCCCTTTCCCTTTCTAAAATAAATAAATAAATCTTTAAACCAAACAAATAAATAAAAACCCTGTCCACTTTACCAGTCGTTATCTCATATGAAGCAAAAATCTTAAGCCACTGGGGGAGGGACAGGAAACTCTTCCTTTTTCAGGGTCCAGGCAAAGATTCATTGCTTCTGAGAGTAAGGTAGAAGCAAAAGCTCTCTGTGCTGGGGAGGTGTAGGAAACTCTTCACCAGTAGCTGCTGCTACCTTGTGGTTAGTGTGGGACCTGGGGTGTTGGAGGGTTTTTTGCAGTACTTCCCTATAGATACAAGGCCGAGTTTCATGGCCACGCGGAGTTGGGGAGGGGGTGTAGAAAGCCCCCATACCCAAAGCATAGGATATAGGGCCTGCCTAAGATTGAGGCTGGACCAAGAGAACCAAGACACTTAACACCGAGTAACAAACAACAGCAGTCTGCCTCTTTGGGAGGGGCAAGGATGCAGGGAAAGAACCCGTTCTGTGGCATAGACATGCAGTGGCTTCTGAGAGCTGAGTGTGGAGCAAGAACACTGAGTAAAACCAAGTATCCTAGGTTCCACACGAAGCACAAAGTAGCAGTTGCTCGCTGCTGGAGGAAGATGCGCAGAAGGGAACTATAGCAACAATAAAACCAGCTCGACTACTGACTAGATTATTTCTCTTTGGAATTTCAATTTACCTGCTTGCAGGACCGAAAAATAGGCATGCACATTTCCAAGAGTTACTATTCTTTTACCCAGTTCGTATGATAATTCTATAGGCAATGTGTGGCATTCAAAAATTTTAAAATATGTGAAAAAAACAAGCACCCATTTTTAAGTTACAAAGCAATGAACAGACCCAGACTGAGAGATGACTCATGTTGGAATTCTCAGACAGGAACTTTAATTATGATTAATATGTTAAAGAATCTAGTGGAAAAGGTGGGATATTCGCATGAACAGGTGAAGAATTTTAGCAGAGAAATGTAAACTATAAAAAAGCAGAAGGAGAAAATTCAGACATGCTTTTTTTTTTTTTTTAATGTGGTGGCCCTTCATACTTGCTGCAGTAATTCTATTAAAACGTTCATTGCATCACTATTTTAAAAGAAAAAGAAAAAAGGAAACAGCCTAAACATCTATTAAGAGGAAAATGGATGAATGAACTTTGTTGGACTATTCATTCATTGGCATAAATTCACCAATGCATTGTAGAGCTTCCCTCAACATGGGTCAATCTCAAAAAAGAATGTTGAGTAAAATAAGTTTCAGGGGTGCCTGGGTGGCTCAGTTGGTTAAGCGTCTGACTCTTGATTTCCACTGAGGTCATGATCTCAGGGTCATGAGATCAAGCCCCACTGCGGCTCCGCACTGAGTGTGAAGCCTGCTTAGGATTCTCTCTCTCCCTCTGCCCTGCCCCCCACCACTCGTGCGGCCCATGCACACGTGCACTCTCTCTGTAAAAAAAAAAAAAAAGTTTCAAAAGCATCTTATACATTATCATAAAGATGAAAAATAGTTCTTCTGGGGGGGATGATAAACACTCAGATTCAGAATAGTGATTAAAGTATTACTGAAGAGAATGGGAACTTAGAAGGGTGCAGAAGCTGTTTGAAAGTTTTATATTTTGGAAAATATCCAATAGAATCATGAAAAACATAAGATAGTGGTGGGAAAAGGGTGAATTATTGTCAAGTTACCTGTGGACTAGAATAGGAAAGCTCTTTAGACTCTTAGGAAGCTCCAGAGACTGGCTCCTTTCTCTACACAGACTGTGGATTCTAACCATGGAGGAATTACCTTACTGAGTTTGTTAATCACTGTATGACAGGCAGTGCTGCTATGGTAATGCCCCTATCGGGGGCATGGGTCCCTGGGTTATGGGGGGTAGTATATATTGACATAAAATAATGTTTCTCAGATGGTGCAGTAGAGTGCGGTAATTCCTGAGAGATCAAGACACAGTCCTTAATCTACTACAGTTTACTTCCCCCTCAGCATCCTCTGCATCTCTATCACTGAATTACTACCTGGCATTGTAATTATTAAATTTTTGCCTGTCTAACTAGATTGTTAGTTCTTCACGCACTCATTCTCAAGCACATAGTAGGTACTTAATAAGTGTTTGTGGAATGAATGCAAATGAGTGCCCCTTTCCAAGAGATGCAATAAAATTAGTAAAAAATATGCCGTTATACCTCAATATATGAAATATGTGGCCAAATGGGATCTTTTTCATAACTGATGGCTACATTACGCATTAGAACAATGGTTCTCAAATTTAAACACCCATCAGAATCACCCCAGAGGAGTAATTTAACAAAAAGCAGGTGTGTGTGTGTGTGTGTGTGTGTGTGTACGTGTTTAAACAAAACCACATATTGCTAGGCCTTACCCTAGAGTTTCTGATTCAGTAGGTCTGGGTGGGACCTGATAATTTGCATTTCTAACAAGTTCCCATGTAATGGTGATGCTGCTGGTCCAGAAACAATAAGCTGAGAGAATCACTATCTTATGAAAATCTTGGAAAAAAACATGGAGATACATAATGAAAATTAACAAAATCACATATACCTTTTCTGCATGTATCATTCCTCTGGGAATACTTCCTACCTAAGGAAATTTTTTTAAAAAAGAAAGGAAAAGAAAAGAAAATTATTTAATTAAAACATAAATTTTGTGACTGTGCCCTGTTGCAAATGGAATATTAACCACCTCTGCTTCCAGGTCTTAATCTGTAAAGTGGGGATGACAGCATATTTTTAAACTGGAGGTATCTCCCAGGGTTGTTGTGAGGATTAAATTGATTAGGTAAAGTGTTCAGAACAATGTCTGGCTTAATATATATATTAGCTATTACTGTGTTGTTGCTTAAGAAATTTCAAAACTAACCATAGAAGAGAAAAGAGAGGTCTAAGTAGAAGACATCAATGTGGAATCATTAAGATGAAAGAGGTCAAGAAGAGAAAGCCCTGAACAACAACAAAAAAAGGCACTGAATATATTTTCCCTTATTTGTGAAAATGAAATTGTATCCTAGAAGCCAAAATACTTCTTGTTTTTGCATTTAAGAGTTTACTGTTTGAGGGGTGCCTGGGTGGCTCAGTCATTAAGTAAGTGTCTGCCTTGGCTCAGGTCATGATCCCAGAGTCCTGGGATCAAGCCCCGCATTGGGCTCCCTGCTCGGCGGGAAGCCTGCTTCTCCCCCTCCCACTCCCCCTGCTTGTGTTCCCTCTCTCGCTGTGTCTCTCTCTGTCAAATAAATAAATAAAATCTTAAAAAAAAAAAAGAGTTTACTGTTTGATAAATAACATCACATAAAAATCTTTGCATTGAATGGCTTATATTTTTATTTTGCAAAATGAAAATAACTATATTAGGAGTTTTTTGGTTATAAATATATTTGAGCCAAAATATATTAAAAATCGTAAAAGGTGTTCTTGAAATCCCCTCCCTCCCCCAAGATGCCATTGCTTTTACGAATATTCTTTTTTTTTAATTTTTAAAAAACATTTTAAAAATTTCTTTTAAAAACCTGTATTATTGAGATGATTCCAGGCACTATTATAAAATGGTATAGGGATAGTCTAGGGACAGTGTTCAAATGCAATACCTCCTCTGCTGAACTTGCCATGATATAGTCTTTCCCTATTCACTCTACCCTTCATCTCAACTTCTGAGACACTGATCAATTCTGGAGAAACTCAGGTTATGAAATTTTTCATTTTTATCTGTCCTGAACCAGCTTTTGAGAGCAGGATAGATGACTGGGCTAAAATCCCAGGCAACATAATTGTACTTTCATCTGAAAGTGAGGGAAGGAAGAGCCAAGGGTGAAACTAAGGTGTGTGGGGAAATTTTTTTGTTGGGCAAATCTTTTGTTTCTGTTCTAAATCATCCCCACTGTTGCTTACGACTCTATTTAGATTTTTGGTGGTTTCGAGTTAGTTTTGTAATCGCCACACACTGGAAAAGACAGGTTTCCCCATAAGCCTTTCACAATACATCTGAGAGAACTCCCTCTCAGTGAAATTTGGTATTTTAAAAATTCCAAAATGGGGGTACCTGGGTGGCTCAGTCGTTAAGCGTCTGCCTTCGGCTCAGGTCATGATCCCGGGGTCCTGGGATCGAGCCCCATATCGGGCTCCCTGCTCTGCGGGAAGCCTGCTTCTCCCTCTCCCATTCCCCCTGCTTGTGTTCCCTTTCTCGCTGTCTCTCTCTCTGTCAAATAAAATCTTTTAAAAAATGAAAATAAAAAATAAAAATTCCAAAATAAAGCAAAAATAAAAATGCTTTATATTATCTAGATTTTAAGGTAGTTATGCTATTTGTATAACTAATGTTTATGAGTTTATAGGAATTAATTCTTGGCTTAGATTCTCACTTCAGCCTGATATACTCAGTATTTGACATATTTAAAAATTGACCTGTCTTTGAAAGCTTGAAGCTGTATCAAGGGCACATTTCTTGAATTGGGTAAATATGTGAAGGTTTTCTGTGTATAATTGACCCTATAAATATATAATGCCAAATATGTTTAAATGATTTTTTCTTAAATGGCCTAAGGGGAAAAAGAAGCCTTTCATTTTGTGTAAAGTTTATTGATTCATCTGTTATATAAAACACCCAGGTTCAAGGTGCAGAGACAGATACCACTTGGCATACCTTTCCAGTGTATCATGTGAAAGTAGTTTCTGTTTGAAACTTCCAGATAGATACTAGGGAACTGACGGGGAATTCCAGCAAGGTCATTCACCCATTCAAACTTAAGGAAAAAAAAAAGGGAAAAAATTTGCCTTTGTGTAAACATTAACCTATCTGCTGCTAGGTGGTTTTTTCTTTCTTTAAAGGGAGAGCTCACACTGGACATCTTTTATATTTCAAATCAAAAGTAATAAAATTAATTAATTTAGAGGTTAAGTTGATATCTTTGTGATCTATTATAGCTCTTCTGCATTGGCAAAATATCCAATGCTTACAAAAATGGCTTTCCACTGTCTAGCCCTTAAAATACAAGGAGCCAGAGGACAGGCAGGAATTCTTAAAATGTTTTCATTGTGCTTTCCTTGGTAGTCCTATCAGTTGAAGCAGACCCAGTTCTTGCTCTTGAAGCTTTATAAACTTGCCCTTAAATGACATTGACAAACAGACAGGCATTTGACTAAGCAAACATTGCTGGATATACATGATGAATTAAAGTATTGTCATTTTGTAAATGTCTTTTGTGTGTTCTAAATACACAATGAAACATTGACTGTTTAGAAAATTGCAAGAGGAGTTATTCATCCATAGGCTGGCAGTTAATTCGGTCCCAATTCTTTAAATCCATATTTTAGTTAATGTTAAAATTTGCATATGTGGTACCTCATAAAATGATAGCATATTAAATTTAGTTTTCATTTTAATTATTGTTTAGCTTTTAAATCTTTTATTGTTGCACTCATGTGTGAGTCTGTAGGGCCTTTGTGAAACGTTTGGTGTCTGACCTACAACATCCAGTATAATTTCCTGCTTTCTGTCCCAATTATTCCATGTCCTTCACACTGTTGCAGGGAAGGCAGATGCATTCACTACTTTTGGACAAAGCAGAACTTTTATAAAAGAGGCTTATTAAATATTGAGTAGATACAAAATGTCTATAAAATATCTGTAAGGCTTGTGGAATAACTATATGGAAAACATTTGTTTCCCTGTAACCTAGTTTTTTAAAAAGCAGTATTATCTTTACCTTTAATATCTCCTATATACTCCTCTCTTCTCCCAAACTTCTCTTGCTTCCTCAGAGGTAAAGTTCTGAATTTTTTGTTAATAATTTTCTTACCTTTGTCAGTGTTTTTTTTTATCACATACTGTGAGTATTGGTTAGTTTTATGTGTTTTTGAACTTTATAAAAATGAAATCATATCGTATGTATTTTTCTGGGCCTTACTGTTTTTTTTTTTTTTTAATCGGCATTAGACTCTTAGATTTATCTATGTCAATGCATATAGATATTGCTCATTAGTTTTCACTGCTGTAGAATATTGCATTGTATAAGTATTCCAGAACTTACTAGCAGATGAATTGATTGATAGACATTTGAGATGTTCCAGTTTTTCAGTACTACAAATATTGCTCCTATATATACGTATATTCCTGTCTCTATATCTGCTACGCATGTGCAAGAGCTTCTCTGTCAATGTTTCTCAACCTTTTCCCTGTCATGGCACACATAGAAAGTGATAGAAAATATCTGTTCCATATACTGCATTAAAAGAATGAAGCTGTACCTCTGGCCTGGAAGCTTCTGCTTGGTTGGAGAGCTGAGGAGATCTGTATCTGGGCACACCTGTAGCCTATTCGTTGAGTACCAGGGCACCATGGCATAGCAGTTGAGAAGCTCTGCTAGGGTGTGTGCCTGGGAGTTGAATCGCTGGTTGTAGAAACCTGTTTCAACTCTTCTAGGTAATACCAAATGGCATGGTGGTGTTAATAATTCCATTCACTTGACATTCAAAGTGCTTGTATCAATTCACATTCCATGAATATATATTTAAGATGGAAAGGGAATCCTTGAGAATTCAACCAATCTCATGATTATAAAGGTCAAGTAGGAGAAGAAAATAATTTATTATACCTTAGGATATCAATTCAGATTTGCTTTCTCAAAATATGATAAAGTCAGGGTGCCTGGGTGGCTCAGTTGTTAAGCGTCTGCCTTCAGCTCAGGTCATGATCCCAGGGTCCTGGGATCGAGTCCCATATCGGGCTCCCTGCTACGCGGGAAGCCTGCTTCTCCCTCTCCTACTCCGCCTGCTTGTGTTCCTGCTCTCACTATGTCTCTCTCTGTCAAATGGATAAATAAAATCTTTAAAAAAAAAAAAATATATATGATAAAGTCAAAATTCCTTTACAGGGTGACAGCAGAGAGTTACAGGCCATGGATGATGTTGAGAAGTGATAACATGCCCCCACAGTTGTTATTAATCATGAAAGCCAACAGCCTGAGCTGAAATACTTGTGAGAGCTGTAATTCTGTCTTCCAGGTTTAGTGTTGCATTAGCTTTTTATTTCTTAGCCTTGAGACAATGTATACAAGACACAGTATGAGAGCTTATATGTTACATAACTTGTAGTTTAAAAACCCAAACATTTTGAGAGCTTATATGTTACATAACTTGTAGTTTAAAAACCCAAACATTTATAAAAGAAGCTGGTTTGTTTTGACTGTTCTTAAAATTGATTTTCTTTTAAACAGTAAAAATGTCTTAAGTATCAGAATTGATTAAGATAATAAACGATGATAATTTCTCCATTCAGATAACATTAGACTAGACCTTGATTTTACAAAAATCACCAACCCCACATAGTTTTTCCATGACATTTGCAAGAAGCTCCTGTATATTACGACACTGTTACCGCTCTAATGGCTTTCTCACACAAAAGATAGTAAAAAAATCTTTACTTGGTGGGAAGCATTGCCTTGTGGCCTATACTCCGAAGCTGTTTAAAAGTTGATGGAAAATATCAGAGGAAAGCTTTCAAATTTATGCTTAGCCTGGTATATGATGACCTAATGCCAAAGTAACATTTTAATTTACTTGGCAGAGAATTACATATGAAAACTGTACTTCCCTTTTACTGGTATACTGTGTACTACACATAAGGCAGGATTTTAGTTGTTTTTATATAAATTAGAAGCACAGTCACCAATTCTTGTATTAACGCCTATGTTTATAGTACGTGTGTGTGCCACACATATACACATATAAATTATATAGATGTATATATATGTATGCATGTATGGTGGTGTTGGTTGGTTCTTAGTATGTCATGTATTCATCATTCTCAAGGAGTATTGATTAAGCATTTGAGTATAATTAACACTGTGACTTCCATCTAAGCATGTAATTAAGCTCTAGCTACAGACATAAAGGATAAATAATATATGGTTACATAAATAGCAATAGCAAATAGTGGTAAATATGGTAAACTCAAGATTTTTTGTTCATTATTCTTCTTGGAATGTGAAATATTTATTGTAATTCGCCATGTGAGGCCATAGTTCATAAAGTTATTTTTTAAATTATAGGCATCCTGAATTTCAATAGCAAGGATACATTTCAGCATAGCTGGCCATTATATCAGTGCTTCTCAGATCTCTACCCAAGAACCCCTTTAAAGAAGTGGAGAATGAATTTGTAGCTCTAGAAGTAGGAAGGTGACCTCCTGTAAAGACATTCTATGCTTGAAATTTCGGGATTTGTCTTCAGAGCTCAAATTTTGCATTCTTTGGTTTCAATATATTTTCCTCCAATTAAAACTGATGTTGCATACAGATCTACCCTGTGGTTTCAAATACCTCAGTTTGAGAAGCATGATAATAAATGGAATCCCATTTCCTAAAGGCCTTTAAGTTAGAAGTGCTTTCTTGTAAGAAAATTGTGACTTCTGTAATCCGATTCCATTTAGGCTTTCCTGAAAGTGAAAAAGTTCTCTTGAGCGATCTCCTTTGCCATCATCGATTTCTCCCTTTTTAACTGTCTTGTGGACTTTTGTAGATCCTCATTTTTTGAACAGTGCATTTGATGGAACCCTTCTTCTTTGAGCTTTCTTTTATCTTGGTTTCCAGGAAATTGCCCTATCCCACTTATTCTCGATACCCTTTGACCATTCCTTCCCTGTCTTCTTTGCTACTCCTCTCTTCCCCTAATTGTGTTTCTGTCCCACGGCTCAGTTTTGGCTTCTCCTTTCTCTGTCTCCGTCACCTTTCTCAGCTATCCCAGTTTGATCCTCTCACCAGAACACTCCCCCTGTAATATCCAGATGCCTTTTGGACAATTGAGCTTGGACATTTTAGGGTCAATTCATACTTGGCATTTATAAACTCACTGACATCCCCAGGGCCTTGCACAGAACCTGGCATGGGGAGGGGGTACCAGCAAATACTTACTGAATGAACAAAATGAATCTCATTCCCCTTTAAACAAGCCTCCTCCTCTCATTTTCATCTTTTGTCACTGGTATCACTGATCTTATCTCTGCTCTCTGCTCTTGTAAATATTTTGTTCATTTTTTTCTTTTGAAATATATCTTGTATCTGCATTAGTTCATTTCATTGTATTTTCATGACTTTTACCCCAATGCACCTCATGCCAAGATTACTCCCACAGTTTCCCATCTTGCCTCTTTGGTTCTAATCTCTCCTCTTTCCAAGCCATTGCCACCGCAGCTGCCCTAATAACTTTTTAAACGTTAATTTGTTTCTTCTTGTTGTTTTTAAAAAAATGATTTTTATTTATTTATTTGAGAGAGAGATAGCGCGAGAACACGTGCAAGTGAGCACGAGCTGAGGGGAGGAGCAGAGGGAGAGGGAGAAGCAGGCTCCCCGCTGAGCAGGGAGCCTACCTCAGGGCTTGATCCCAGGACCCCGGGATCATGACCTCAGCTGAAGGCAGACACTTAACTGACTGAGCCCCGCTCCCAGACACCCCAGTTTATTTCTTGTTCTAGTAAATTTTTATTTTTGAGATACTTTTAGGTTTATAAAAAGCTGCAAAAATAATACCTTCACCCGGTTTCTCTTGATGTTAACATCTTTCATAACTATGGCTCATTTGTCAAAATTAAGAAATTAACATCGGTACATGACTATTAACTAAAATCCAGACTTTAAGTTTTCACCAGATTTTTTACTACTGTACTGTTTCTATTCCAGGATGCAACATTGCTATTTAGCACATCTATCAAATTTTTGAATAGTTAATACCAACTTTGGCAAGAATTCAAAAAGGACAAAAGGATATAGAAGTTTCCTTCCTACCTCTGAACCATAACTATCCTGTCTCTTCCCTAAAGACAACCCACTGTTTCTGGCTTCTTGGATATTCTTCCTAAGAGATTCTCTGAGTACACACACACACACACTCACATACACACACTTTCAAACATACACAAATAGTCGCATTCTAAATATACTGCTATCTTTTTTTAACTTGGTATAGTTTCATCACTTTTTATCAGTAACCAAAGTTGCCTTTTTTAAAAATTTCAGGATCCGGGGCGCCTGGGTGGCTCAGTTGCTTAAGCGACTGCCTTCGGCTCAGGTCATAATCCTGGACTCCCGGGATCGAGTCCCGCATCGGGCTCCCTGCTCGGCAGGGAGTCTGCTTCTCCCTCTGATCCTCCCCCCTCTCATGTGCGCTCTCTCTCTCTCTCTCTAATAAGTAAATAAATAAAATCTTTAAAAAAAAAAATTTCAGGACCCTATTGGATATCTGTTCTGCAATTTGATTTGCCAGTTCCCTACTGATTGACATCTTCTACTTTTGCAAATAGTGCTATAGTGAATATCCATGAATATATGTCATTTTACATGTGTATGTTTTTCGTTATTGCTGGGTGAAAGGGTATATGCACTCATAATTTGATGACCAGTTTGCATTTTAGAGAGTTCCCACCGTTTTTTTTTTTTTTTTAAGATTTTATTTATTTATTTGACAGAGACAGAGACAGCGAGAGCAGGAACACAAGCAGGGGGAGTGGGAGAGGGAGAAGCAGGCTTCCCGCTGAGCAGGGAGCCCGACGTGGGACTCGATCCCAGGACTCTAGGATCATGACCTGAGCCGAAGGCAGCCGCTTAACGACTGAGCCACCCAGGCGCCCTGAGTTCCCACCGTTTTATCTTCCATTATTTACCCATAGCCTCACCATTGTGTCTTAATAGACTTTGAAGTTTGCAATTTGATGGGTTAAAGTATAGCTTAAAATTATGTCATTGTACTTTGAATTTGCATTTGTCTTTTTTTTTTTTTAAGATTTTATTTATTTATTTGACAGAGAGAGACACAGCAAGAGAGGGAACACAAGCAGGGGGAGTGGGAGAGAGAGAAGCAGGCTCTCCGCTGAGTAGGGAGCCCAATGCGGGGCTCATCCCACGACCCTGGGATCATGACCTGAGCAGAAGGCAGACGCTTAAGCGACTGAGCCACTCAGGCGCCCTGAATTTGCATTTGTCTTATAATAAGGTGGAGTATCTTTACATATATTTAAGAGCCATTTACATTTTCTCTGGAAAATGTATATGAACTGTCCATATACTTTGCCCATTTTTCAATTAGGTTATTAAAGTACTCATTTTACTTTCTTGCTTTAAGATCTTTTAATTCTGTCTATTTTTGTGATACATTAGGTCGCAGGCCTAGTCCCCTTTTTAAGACTTTACATCATATGTTTCAACCCCAGTTCACACTACTCTCCATAACCACTACCGCTCTGACCAGTCTAGTTTTTATACCCTCCCAAGGGCACACTATGCTCATTCCTTCCACCACACCTTCTTTCGTCGTGTTTCTCCTTTTTCCCCTCCACTTACGTCTCCCCTTCTGAGACAGAAGTTGTCACTTCCCTCAATTGGATAAACTTTCTTTTAACTTCAGGTAGACTTCTGGAAACAATAATTAACTGATAGTTTGTAAACTCTTAAAAAAGGAAATGTTAATCATTAAGAGACAACACCGAACTACCAAAAAAAAAAAAAAGAAAAAAAAACCTTGTTCATATCAAACTAACCACATCTCCTTTTCCAGTAGAGTTCTAGTACGCTGTGGACACATCTTTATTAAGTCATTTTATTCTCTTGATATGTTTGAGAAATTTTTAAAAAGTAAGTTTATGAGAGTAAGTGGTTTTGTAGCTGATCAAACTTGTGTAACTAAAGAGTTTTGATTCATGGATCAATGTCAAACTGAAAGTAATAACAAAACTGTTCTCCATTTCAGAACTCTGTCTTCGATCTTGCTGCTCAATATTTATTTACTAATAATTTGATGAATACATGGGAATTAAATAAATGAAGTTAGGCTTCATAAGGATACTTTCTATGACAGTACAGAGGCATGATTCAACATTATCTTAATAGTTTGGAAGGATGGGCTAAAACCAATAAGGAGAAATTCTTCAATTGAAGTGAATATAAAGCTCTGCATTTTATCTCCAAAATTAGTTGAAAGAAAATGAGGGTAAGTCAGGCAGCTGGCTTGATGAAGTTTGTGTGACAAAAAGTCCACCAACTTAAGAATATAATGTGTTACAATTGAAATCTTCAGTTGCCTTTATTAATTTATAAAATTACAGCATCAGATTAAGGAATTTAACAGTCCCACAATTATTTTTTTCTTCATCAGAATTCATTTGGAGTGTAGTATTCAGTTCTAGGTATTATATTTTCAAAGGAAATTAATTTTGAAATTAAAGTACCTGTATTATTTTTCTATTGCTATCATAACGAATTATCACAAATTTAGCGGACAAAAAGAACAAAACAATGTACTTTTATCACCTTACAGTTCTGAGGTCAGAAATCAACACAGATCTCAGTAGGCTAAAACCAAGGTATCATCAGGGCTGTATCCCTTTCTGGAGGCTCTAGAAGAGAGTCTGTTTTCCTGCCTTTTCCAGCTTCTAGCGGCCCCCTACCTCCCCCTTCAGAACCAGCAGAAGCAAGTCCAGTCCTCACATTGCTTCTCTCTGGCCACAGCTGGGAAAGGCTCATGTGAAAAGATTGGTCCCATCTGGATAATCTCCCCGTCTCAAAGTCCTTAACCTTAACTGCATTGACTAAGTCCCTTTTGCCGTGTAAAGTAACATATTCACAGATTCTGGTGATGAGAAAATGGACATCTTTGTGGGGGACCATTATCCTGCCCACCACTGTTCTTATTGCAGAGGATCACCAGGATAGTGAAGTGGCTAATTGGATAGAGAAGCAGATTAAGAAGAATTGAAGATGATCCCCAAATATGTTGCCTAGGAGAGAATGAGATAATGTTTATAAAGTGATTAGTGCAGTAAGTGCATAATAAATGGTTTCTGCTTCAACGGCTAATGCTACAAATTACAGAAATATAGTAGCTCAGAAGGGAAAGAAGCTTAGGGATGTGGAAGGGGATGAAGCAGCATAACATTTTATCTTGCAAAGAACAGATTTTGGGATCCAAGTTCTCACTTTATTCTTAGGGAAGCAGGTGGTTTCAATGTCAGAAAAGAACTAAGTTTAACAAGAACTCGGTGTTATTCCGCTACCTGGTAAAAGAGGGAGAGTGGAGGTGACGGGGACTGTGGTAGAGAAGTGACTTTCTGGCCTCTTTTTGCCATGACTGCACAATGTATAGGTTCTGAGGAGGAGAGCAAACTTATGAAAGGGAGAAAGCACGATTTTTGAAGCTCAGAGGACGACTATATTAGTTTTTCTCCCCCAGGAACATATGGGAAAAAAATGTCCTCTGAAACCAAAGCCCCGCCATCAGAGATGATGAGATTTTTTTTTTTTTAAGATTTTATGTATTTATTTGACACAGAGAGACACAGCGAGAGAGGGAACACAAGCAGGGGGAGTGGGAGAGGGAGAAGCAGCCTTCCCGTGGAGCAGGGAGCCCGATGGGGGGCTCGATCCCAGGACTCTGGGATCATGACCTGAGCCGAAGGCAAACACTTAACAACTAAGCCAGGTGGTCAAGCAGCAGTTAAATTAACAGACCCTCCCACCTCACTCCCGCTGGGTGGTAGCTTCCAAGGCCGCAGTAAATGTGTATCAGTGTGAACCTGATCCAGAAACAGCCAGGAAGGGAACAAAGTTTAGTCTGTGAGGAAATAGGCGGCTGCCGGTAGTTTCATGCTGTCTGTCCAGATTTCAGCTTGCTGTGGGGTAAGTAATTTTTTAAAAATATATTCGAATATAAAAAGATTGTGGGAATAATTCCCATCTAAGATTAAATTAAGGTCCTGCCGGGTGCTAAATCTTGTGTAAGTAGACCTACTTAAAAGAAAATTTCAGCATTTCACAAGTAGTTTTATTTTAAAAATGAAAAGGAAAACCATGAAATTTTCAGCAAATGTTCTGCTAAAACAGGTCCTGCTTGCATAAGATGGTTTTTAATGTCTTGCCTTTGGTTAAGTGAAGATGTTTATGGTCAGAAAATAAAAGTGAGCAAATATGTATCTGGTGCCCAGAGATTATTTCTAGGTAGTGCTTAGATTTCTCCCTCATGTTCTTTCCAGCTGCTTTTCCTTTAGTTTAGGTTCATGTTACAAGTTTATGGTAGCAAATATGTAATACTTTCAGATAGTTAAACTGGAGGTTTTGTGGTTCAAAGAAATGAAATGAATCAGAATAAAGTAGAACTGAATACAGTGTAATAAGCTGTTGAGAGCCTAGATTTAAGAGCAGCATCATGTGTTTTCAAAGAGGAGGAACTTTGTGAAATAGATGTAAATGGCAAGCAGCTTTAGGAATTTTATGTGACTTTAAAGAAATCTGTTTTTAAGATTTTGACATGTGTACTAATTTTCCAGACTAAATTCCCAGTACAATGGCATGTAAAATAAATTTCCTATATGAAATTGGAATTGTTGTATCTCAGCTGTTGCAGTTCTATGTTGAGGTAAACAGTCCAGGAACTACACACATTGTTACCCAAACATCGACTTTATTGAGTGCAGCTATGAGAATGTTAAGGTTGCATTTAGTGTTGGAGAAATTGATATTTTCTATTTATCTTTTGCCATATGTATTTAAAAAAAATTCCTGGTACAGGATAATTTTGTGACTTTGAATCTAGAAGCAAAATTTGATGTCATTGATATATACAAGTTATAAATGCTGGCTGCTAGCCAGTAGCCTTTCAAATCGATCAAGGAGTGCTGAGGACACAGATTGTTTTTGGAGAAGTACACTGGGTTTCCCCTTGCCTCTACCTTCACCTCTGATCTCAGGGACAGTCTGTTTCTCTAGCCTGCCTCACATTCCTGCAGGACTGAGCAGGAGCCCAGGTGATGGAATTGGGCCCTGACTGACATTTGGTGGGATAGAAGCCCAAGATACAGTGTCCTAAGTGGGTTCTAGGACTATAATGAAGTAAAACCTTTATTCACCCTTTAGCTTGCTGAATCTCAGTGACTCTCGGTTCCTGAGCTGATTAACTCCTCCCACGCAACAACCTCTCCTGGGCCAGGTTATTTATGGTTGTTGGTTTATGGGGCAAGAGTTGGGAGAGAAGGGTCTTAGGAAAGGAGCCAACATGGCAGGTGACACTGTTACCAGGGAAGCAGCTATTTCCTAATGCAATTAGAAATATTTCACTCTTTTAACACCTGGAAGGCCATACAGGTATACTGGCTGACTCTTAAGTCAAGACCCTTTTGGATATTTTTAAATTTGTTTTCCTATTTTTTAAAATTTATTTTTTATTTAAATTCAATTAATTAACATATAGAGTATTATTAGTTTCAGAGGTAGAGTTCATTGTCATCAGTTGTATATAACACCCAGTGCTCATTACATCACGTGCCCACCTTAATGCCCATCACCCAGTTACCCTATCCACCACCCCCTCCAGCAACCCTCAGTTTGTTTCCAATGGTTAAGAGTTTCTTACGGTGGAGCGCCTGGGTGGCTCATTCGTTAGACATCTGCCTTCGGCTCGGGTCGTGATCCCAGGATCCCGGCATCGAGCCCTGAGTCGGGCTCCCTGCTCAGCGGGAAGCCTGCTTCTCCCTCTCCCGCTCCCCCTGCTTGTGTTCCCTCTCTCGCTGTCTCTCTCTCTCTGTCAGATAAATAAATAAAATCTTAAAAAAAAGTTTCTGACAGTATGTTTTTCTATTTCTAATTGTTACATTATATAGTTAGGATTCTATCCAAGCCTGAGGTCTGGGTGAAAGCCCTTTGGGCACTAGGAAGGGACACAAGGCCACAGATGAAACCTCGGTTCATTGCTTCCAGATTGAAGGGACTTGGGACCTCAAACAAACCCTGAGCCACGGGTGGTGCTGTCCTCACCCCCAGGTGTCTGCTGAGTCATGCCCCCCTCCTGTTATGGGAGTGGGGTTGGGAAGGCTGCTCCTTTTCCTTCCTTTCCTTTTTTTTTTTTTTTAAGTCCAGTGTAGTTGACATAGTGTTATATTAGTTCCAGGTGTTCAATATAGTGATTCAACAATTCCATACAGTATTCAGTGCTCATCATGATAAGTGTACTCTTAATTCCCTTCACCTATTTCACCCATCCCCCACCCACCTCCTCTCTGGTAACCATCTGTTTGTTCACTATAATTAAGAGTCTGTTTTTTAGTTTGTCTACTTTTTCTTTGTTCGTTTGTTTTGTTTCTTAAATTCCATATATGAGTGAAATTGTATGGTATTTCTCTTTCTCTGACTGGCTTATTTTGCTTTATTGTACTCTCTAGATCCATCCATGTTATTGTAAATGGTAAGATTTCACTCTTTTTTATGGCTGAATAATAATCTAGATAGATAGATAAAAACATAGGGGTGTGTCTGTCCCTTCAAATTAGTGTTTTTATATTCTTTGGGTAAATACCCAGTAGTGCAATTATTGGATCAGATGATAGTTCTATTTTTAATTTTTTGAGGAACCTCTATACTGTCTTACACGGTGTTTGTACCAGTTTGCATTCTCATCCACACTGCACAAGGGTTCCTTTTTCTCTACATCCTCGCCAACACTTGTTTCTTGAGTTTTTGATTTTAGCCATTCTAACAGGTGTGACGTGATACCTCATTGTGGTTTTGATTTGCATTTCCCTGATTATAAGTGATGTTCAGTGTGTTTTCATGTGCCTGTTGGCCATCTGTATGTCTTCTTTGGAGAAATATCTGTTCATGTCTTCTGCCCATTTTTTAATTCTTTGGTTTTTTGGTGTTGAGTTGTATAAGTTTTTCATATATTTTGGATACTAACCCTTTATTGGAAATGTCACTTGCAAATATCTTTTCCCATTCAGTAGGTTGTCTTTTGGTTTGTTGATTGTTTCCTTTGTTGTACAGAAGATTTTTATTTTGATGTAGTCCCAATAGTTTATTTTTGCTTTTGTTACCCTTGCCTCAGGAGACATATCTAGAAAGATGTTGTTATGGCTGATGTCAGAGAAATTACTGCATGGGCTCTCTTCTAGGATTTTTTATGGTTTCAGGTCTCATATTTAGGTCTTTGATCCATTTTGAGTTTATTTTTGTGTATAGTATAAGAGAATGGTCCAGTTTCATTCTTTTGTATGTAGCTGTCCCATTTTCCCAACACCATTTGTTGAAGACACTGGCTTTTTCCCGTTGGATAGTCTTTCCTGCTTTGTTGAAGATTAATTGACCATATAATCATGGGTTTATTTCTGGGTTCTTTATTCTGTTCTATTGAACTATAGGTCTTTTTTTGTGCCAGTACCATACTGTTTTGATTACTACAGCTTTGTAATATAACTTGAAGTCTGGAATTGTGAATCTCCAGTTTTGTTTCTTCTTGAAGATTGCTTTGGCTGTTGGGGGTCTTTTGTGGTTCCATACAAATTTTAGGATTGTTTGTTCTAGTTTTGTGAAAAATGCTATTGGTAGGGATTGCATTAAATCTGTAGATTGCTTTGGGTAGTATAGACATTTTAACAATAACTGTTCTTCCAATCCATGAGTATGAAATGTCTTTCCATTTCTTTCATCAATGTTTTATAGTTTTCAGAGTATAGGTCTTTCACCTCTTGGGTTAAGTTTATTCTTAGGTATTTTATTATTTTTGGTGCAATTGTAAATGGGACTGTTTTCTTAATTTCTCTTTCTGCAGCTTCATTATTAGTGTATAGAAATGCAGTGGATTTCTGTACATTGATTTTGTATTCTGTGACCTTAGTGAATTCATTTCTTAGTTCTAGTAGTTATTTGGTGGAGTCTTTCAGGTTTCCTACGTATAGTGTCATGTCATCTGCAAATAGTGAAAGTTTTACTTCTTCCTTACCAATTTGGATGCCTTTTATTCCTTTTTCTTGTCTGATTGCTGTGGCTAGGACTTCCAGTACTATGTTGAATAAAAGTGGTGAGAGTGAACATCCATGTCTTATTCCTGACCTTAGGGGAAAGCTCTCAGTTTTTCCCATTAAGGATGATGTTAGCTATGGATTTTTCATATAAGCCTTTAATATATTGAGGTATGTTCCCTCTAAACCTACTTTATTGAAGGTTTTTATCATGAATGGATGTTGTAGTTTGTCAAATGCTTCTTCTGCATCTATTCAAATGATCATATGGTTTTTATCCTTTCTCTTGATGTGATGTATCATGTTGATGGATTCGTGAATATTAAACCATCCTTGCATCTGGGGGAAAAATCCCATTTGATCATGGTGAATGATTTTCTTTTTAATGTATTGTTGGATTCAGGTTGCTAATATTTTGTTGATGATTTTTACATCTACGTTCATCACAGATATGAGCCTGTAGTTCTCTTTTTTGGTGGTATCGTTATTATCTGGTTTTGTATCAGGGTAATGCTGGCCTCATAGAATGAATTTAGAAGCTTTCCTTCCCCTTGTCTGTTTTGGAAGAGTTTGAGAAGAACAGGTATTAGCTCTTCTTTAGGTGTTTGGTAGAATTCAACTGTGTAGCCATCTGGTCCTGGACTATTGTTTGTTGGGTGTTTTTTGCTTACTGACTCAATTTCATTGATGATAATCAGTCTCTCCAAATTTTCTATTTCCAGAATTCTGCTTCAGTTTTGGTAGATTATACATTTCTAGAAATTCATCCATTTCTTCTAGGTTGTCCAATTTATTGTCATAAAAATTTTTATAATATTCTCTTAAAATTGTTTGTATTTCTGTGATGTCTGTTGTTGTTTCTCCTCTTTCATTTCTGATTTTGTTTGAGTCTTCTCTCTGTCTCTGAGTCTGGCTAGAGGTTTATCAATTTTATTGATCTTTTCAAAGAAACAGCTCCTGGTTTTATTGATCTATTATTTTTTTAGTTTCTCATTTATTTCTGGTCTAATCTTTATTATCTCCTTCCTGCTGATTTTGGATTTTGTTTGTTCTTTTTCTAAGTCCTCTAGATGTCAGGTTCAGTTGTTTGAGATTTTTCTTGCTTCTTGCGGTAGGCCTGTATTACTATAAACTACCCTCTTAAAACTACTTTTGTTGCATCCCAAAGGTTTTGACTGTTGTGTTTTCATTTTCATTTGTCTCCATGTAATTTTTTATTTCTTCTTTGATTTCTTTGTGACCCATTCATTGTTTAGTAGCATGTTATTTAATCTCTATGTACTTGTGGTCTTTCCAGATTTTTTTCTTGTGGTCGATTTCTAGTTTTATAGCGTTATCATCAGAAAAATGCATGGTATGACTTCAATCTTTTTGAATTTATTGAGACTTGTTTTGTGGCCTTATGTGTGACCTATTCTAGAGAATGTTCCATGTGCACTTGAAAAAAATGTATTCTGCTGTTTTGGGATGGAATATTCTGAATATATCTGTTAAATCCATCTGGTCCAGTGTCATTCAAAGCCTATTTTCTTGTTGATTTCTGTTTGGATGATCTGTCCATTGATGTAAGTGGGGTGTTAGAGTCCCCTACTGTTATTGTATTGCTATTGATTAGTTCCTTTATGTTTGTTATTAACTGTTTTATGTATTTGGGTGCTCCCATATTGGGTACATAAATACTTACAATTGTTATATCTTTTTGTTGGATTGTCTCCTTTATGATTACATAGTGTCTTTCTTTGTCTCTTGTTACAGTCTTTTTTTAGTCCATTTTGTTTGCTTTAAGTATTGCTACCCTGACTTTCTTTTCACATCCATTTGTATGATGATAAATGTGTCTCCATCCGCTTACGTTCAATTTGCATGTGTCTGTAAGTCTGAAATGAGTCTCTTGTAGGCAGCATATAGATGGGTCTTGTTTTTTAATACATTCTGTCACCCTGTGTCTTTTGATAAGAGCATTTAGTCCATTTATATTGAAAGTAATTATTTATAGATATGTATTTATTTTGATTCTGTCACTTTTTTATGGTTGTTTTTGTACTTCTCTGTTCCTTGCCCTCTTCTCTCATGATAAGTTGGCTTTCTTTAGTGATATACTTGGATTTCCTGCTCTTTATTCTTTGCATATCTATTACTGATTTGTGGTTACCATTACATTTGTATATAACATCTTCTTCATATAACAGTCCATATTAAGTTGATGGATGCTTAAGTTTGAGCCCATTCTTTGCTCCTCTCCCTCCCACATTTTAGGTATCTAGTATCATACTTTACATCCTTTTTTTTTTTTTTTTTTTTTTGTGAGTCCCTTGACTGATTTTTACAGATATAGTTATTTTTATTGCTTTTGTGCTTCCTACTCTTCTTACTTTTACTTATGGTCTTTCCTTTCCACTCAAAGAGTCCCCTTTAACATTTCTTCTAAGGCTGGTTTAGTGTCATGAGTTCTTTTAACTTTTGTTTGTCTGACAAACTCTATTTCTCCTTCTATTCTGAATGATAGTCTTGCTGGATAGAGTATTCTTGGCTGCAGATTTCTTCCTTTCAGCACATTGAATATATCATGCCACTCTCTTCTGGCCTGCAGTGTTTCTGCTAATAGCCTTACAAGTTTCCCCCTTTTTATGTAACTGTCTTCTTTTCTCTTTCTGCTTTTAAAATTCTCTCTTTATCACTACTTTTTGCCACTTTAATTACTATGTGTCTTGGTGTGGACCTCTTTGGGTTGATTTTGTTGGAGATCTCTGTGCCTTCTGGATTTGAATTTGTTTCTTTCCATAGATTTGGCAAGTTTTCAGCTATTATTTCTTCAAATAAATTCTCTGCCCCCTTTTTTTTCTCTTCTTCTTTCAGGATCCCTATAATGCGCATGTTATTATGCTTGATGGAGTTGCTGACTTCCCTAAATCTATTCTCATTTTGCATTACTTTTTTCTCTCATCTGTTCAGCTTTTCCATTACTCTTTCTTGCAGATCGCTGATTCATTCTTCTTTCTCTAGTCTACTATTTATTCCATCTAGTGTATTTTTAATTTCATTTATTGTATTCTTCATCTCTGATTTTTTTTTTTTTATCTCTTTGTTAATGGTCTCACTGATGCCTCCACTTTTTTTCTCAAGTCTAATGAGTATCTTTATGACCATTACTTTAAATTCTTTACCAGGCATAATACTTATTCTGTTTCATTTAGTTCTCTTGCTGTGACTTTGTCCTGTTCTTTCATTTGGGACATATTCCTCTGTCTTCTCATTTTTGTCTAACTCTCTGTGTCTGTTTCTGTGTTTTAGGAAAGTCAGCTATGTCTCCCGCTCTTGAAAGTAGTGGCTTTATGAAGAAGAGGTCCTGTATGCCCTGCAGTAAAATATCCCCTGTTCACCAGAACCTGGTGCTTCAGGGGTGTCTCCTATGTGTGTTGCATGCTCCCTGCTATTGTGGCTGAGCCACTTTTTCCTTCAGTCCAGTCATCTTCAATGGTTCTCTAACAGTTGTGGGCAGGGTTTGATCCCTATGTTGTTAGTGGGCCAATCTGGGGCTGCCTTGGGCTTGAGTTTAGTCAGATCAGGCATTTGCCAGAGATGCAGTAGCACCAACTGCAGGGCACTTTCCCTGTGTTGTCCCCTGAGAAGCGTTCGTTGGTGGAGGGGGCCTGTAGTCAGACCAGCTATCTGCCCCAGCCCACTTGGGGGGCCACAGTCTAACTCATTTGTGTGGTTATCTTTCCCTCTCCCCAGGGCAGAAGTCTCTGGAGTGATGCTGGCCCCTTTCAGGGCTGCTTGCACACTGCCAAACTTGTGGCCCTGGTTTGAGTGGGCTCTAGCCAAAAGCCTATCGGAGCGGGCAGATCCACAACATGCTCCAAGGCAGGGCTGCAGTGCCCACAACGTTTGGACACAGGGAAGAAGGGACATGCCTCTACTGCTGGGACGGGGCTGGCTGGGCTGATCCATAAAACACTCAGGTGTGGGGCATGCAATTTTAACATGGTGTGTGCAGGGCCTCTGTGAGAGGGGTACCCTTCTGCTACTGCTGCCAGGACTGAGGCCCCAGAAAGTGCATGGGTCAGGAGACATGGTGTTTGCAAGGCTTTGCTTGGGTCTTCTTGGGGAGGGGACCTGCAGTCCTGGACAGAGGCAAGCTTGACTGAAGAGGGGGACAGGTCTTGGTGTAAGCAAGTTGGGGGGTGGTGCGGGTGAGGGAAATGGCACCTGCCAGCTCTTTTGTTCCTGCAGGGCTCTCCCTGCAGTCCCTAATTCTCCAGGACAGTCTCTAAGATGAGTAAATAACTCTCCCTGTCATATGCCCCAGGCATTTTTCAAACTGCTGCTTCTATGTTGTATCTCCCTGGGCTGTTTGTTGTGTTGTCTCTCTAAGGGCAGGGGCTCAGTTTCCTATCACTTTCCAGGCTTGCCCAGAATGAAGATTTTTAAAATTCCAGGCTTTAAGTCCTGCTGGTTGTGAGTACTCACAAAATTCGGCCCCTCTAGTTTTCAAAGCCAAATATTACGAGGATTCATCTTCCCCATGCAGGCTTCCCAGTGTCATAGTCTATTTCTCTCCCTTCTCTGAGTTCGCAGATCCCTCCCTCCGACAGACAGTCCTGCCAGTCCCTTTAGCTTCCCACGTCCTCTCCGCCCTTCTTACCCTCTTTGATGTGGCCTCTTCTTTACATTTAGTTGTGGAGTTTATTCTGCCAGTCTTTGGGTCATTTTCTGGGTTATTTATACTGATGTGAGTATTATCTAGCTGTATCTGTGGGACAAGGTGAGCTTAGGGTCCTCCTACTCCATCTTCTTCCCAGGCTTCTGGGCCCCTTTCAGATATTTTTAAAAACCTTTAATAGCTGCCTCCAACACCCACATCCTTGCTCCTGCCCTACAAAGCCCACATGATCTGCCTTCTGACCATCTGTTTAACATCATTGTCTACCATTGTTCTCCTCACACAGATTGCTCCGGCTATATAAGTGTTTCTATTGCTTCTGGAATACATCAAGCTTTCTTGTGCCTCAGGGTCTTTGCTGCCTGGAAAGCTCTTCCCCTGTATTGTTTCTTCCTTCTCTTCATTCAGATCTCTACTCAAATGCCTACTCTTCAGAGGCATCTCTACCCCACTTCCACCACATCACTCTTCCTTTACCTTGAATGACTTTTAACAATATCGCATGATTTAATTCATTTTATGAAAAAATATATATTTAGGGGTGCCTGGGTGGTTCAGTCGGTTAAACTGCTGCCTTCGGCTCAGGTCATGGTTCCAGGGGTCCTAGGATCGAGCCCCGTGTCGGGCTCTCTGCTCAGCAGGAGCCTGCTTCTCCCTCTCCCTCTGCTCTCTCTCTCTCTGTCAAATAAATAAATAAAATCTTTAAATATATATATATATACATACATATATATAAAAAACACATATATACACACACATACACATGATATATATAGTCGAATATATATACTATTTATATTCAGAATTATTTGTATATGTGTGTGTATATTTTTGATAAAATCAACATATATATTCTTTCTCACTAGAATATAAGTTCTATGAGGGGGCAAGAACTTTGTCTTGCTCAGTGCTATATTGCCAGTGTCCAAAATAGTACCTAGTTGACATATAGTAGACACTTGGTAAATATTCATTTTATTAATATATTAGTGTCAGTTGGTGCCATTGAAATTTATTTTTAAGAATAGGAGTTTTTTATTTTCTGAGTAGGTGATATAGTCACATGATTCCAAAACTAAAATATATAGAAAAGTGCTTTTTTTTTTTAAAAAAAAGGTTTATTTATGTATTTGAGAGAAAGAGGGAGAGAGAGAGAGAGAAAGAACAAGCACACACACAGGAGGGCAGGGGCAGAGGGAGAGAGAGGCTTAAGCTGACTCCACATTGAACACAGAGCCTGATGTGGGACTTGATCTCACGATCCTGAGATCATAATCTGAGCCGAAACCAAGAGTTGGGTGCTTAATCAGCTGTGTCACCCAGGTGCCCCATAGAAAAGTGTGCACTGAAACATCTTTCTACCCCAGCTGGTCCCCAATCCATTCAGTTCCTATTCAAGACCCCAAACTACTGTTGTTATTTTTCCACATGTCCTTCCAGAGTTTCTTGATGTGTATGCAAGGAAACATAAATGTACACACAGATTCTTACTTTTCTCTTTTTACTAATACTGTTATACATTACTGTTCTTAATTTTTAAATTTGTAATATATGTTGAATCTCTTTTCATATAAGTATGTGGAGAGTGTCCTCATTTTTAAATAGCTGCATAGTATTCCATTGTATGGACATACTGTAATTTATTTAACCAGTCACCTAGTGATGGGCATATTGGTTGTTTTCAGTATCTTCCTGTTGTAAACAGTGCTGAAGTTCACAACCTGTGCATATATCATTTTATACATGCATACAGTATATCTCTGATTAAATTCAGAGAGTATAATAGGTGCCATAAATATTGCTTAGTTACTTCCATAGGGATTGTACCAATTTGTACTCCCCCAGCAATGAATAAGAGTACTGTTTCCCATATCCTTGCGAACTGAGAGAGTTATCAGACTTTTGGGTTTTTGCCAATCTGATAGGTTAAAAAATGTTTTCAGCATAGTTTTTTTAGAATTCATAATAAAATTTGTGTTAAAGTTTTTAAAAATAATTTTTATATTTTAAATTGTGATAAACATATAAAACATATAAACATATAAAATTCACCATTCACATTTTTAAGTGTTCAGTTCAACAGTATTAAGTATATTAACATTGTTGTGAAACAGATCTCCAGAACTTGTTCACCTTCCAATCTGAAACTCTATACCCACTAAATAACAATTCCCCATTTCCTCCTCCCTCTAGACCCTGGCAACCACCATTCTCCTTCCTGTTTTTGTGAGTTTGACTGCTTTAGATACCTCATGTAAGTGGAATCATACAGTGTTTGTCTTTTTGTGACTGGCTTCTTTCACTTAGTGTAAAGTCCTCAAGTTTCACCTTGGTTGGGCGCCTGGGTGGCTCAGTCGTTAAGCGTCTGCCTTCGGCTCAGGTCATGATCCCAGGGTCCTGGGATCGAGCCCCACATTGGGCTCCCTGCTCAGCGGGAGGCCTGCTTCTCCCTCTCCCACTCCCCCTGCTTGTGTTCCTGCTCTCGCTGTGTCTCTCTCTGTCAAATAAATAAATAAAATCTTAAAAAAAAAAAAAAAATTTCACCTTGGGTGTAGCAAATGACAGTATTTCCTTCGCTTTTAAGGCTGAATAATATTCCATTATATACCTCACTTTGTTTATCCATTCATCCATTGATGGACATTTGGATTGTTTCACCTCTTGGCTCTTGTGAATAATGCTGCTACGACTATGGGTGTGCAGATAACATTTTGACCCAGGGTCCTGAGTTCAAGCCCCACATTGGGCATGGAGCCTACTGTAAAATAAATAAATAAATAAATAAATAAATAAAAAAGTAAATCTTAAAAAAGCAAAACATGATCATGGATTATAAAACTCAAAATTGTTAAGATGCCAGTTCTCCCTAAGTGAATGTATAGATCTAGTGCAGTTCCTATCAAAATTCTAGCAGGTGTTTTTGAAGAAATTGTCAAGCTGATTCTAAAATGTATCTGATAATGCAATAAACATTGCATAGCTAAAACAATCCTGAAAAGGAACAAGTTGGATGATTTATAGTATGTGATTTCAAGATTTAACTGTAAAGCTATTAACTATTACCAACAATGAACTATTGCCCTAAGAATAGGTGAATTATCAGTGGAGCAGAATAGCACATCCAGAAATAGACCCACACACATAAGGTCAATTGATTTTTGATCAAGGTGGCAACTTAATTCAATAGGAAAGGGAGTCTTTTTTTAATTTTTATTTTACTTTTTTTTTAAGATTTTATTTATTTGACAGAGACACAGTGAGAGAGGGAACACAAGGAGGGGGAGTGGGAGAGGGAGAAGCAGGCTTCCCGCAGAGCAGGGAGCCCGAGGCGGGACTCGATCCCAGGACCCTGTGATCGTGACCTGAGCCGAAGGCAGATGCTTAACGACTGAGCCACCCAGGTGCCCCAGGGAGTCTTTTTTTAAAGATTTATTTATTTGAGAGAGAGAAGGAAGATGGGGGGTGGCGAGGACCACTGAAGGAGAGGGTGAGAGAGAGTCTCAAGCAGACTCCCTGCTGAGCCGGGAGCCCCATGCGGGGTTCGATCTCTCGACCCTGAGATCATGACCTGAGCTGAAATCAAGAGTCGGACACTCAACGGACTGAGCCACCCAGGCACTCCAGAAACAGAGTCTTTTTAAACATGTTGCTGAATCAAATGGATTTTCTTATGGGAAAGTACGAAAAGAACTGTCACATCTTTATCTCTCCATACAAAAATTAAATAGACATTGATCATAGATCTAAACATAACAGTCAGAACCAGAATGGTAGAAAAAAAAAAACAATGGAAAATATCTTTGCAGTCTTGGGTATGCAAAGATTTCTTGAACAGGACATTAAAAGCACTAAACATAACAGTAAATAAAATTAAATGAGTTTATATATTTACTGCAAGACTTCTCAGAACCTTTAATATGTTAATGTTTCTAGTAAGAGGGTCATGCAGCATTTCCCTAAGTTTTTGCCACAGAATCCTTTTTTTCATTTGGAGCATTCAGCTAAACTGCAGGAGTCAGTATGCCAAAGAATATACTTGGAGAAGTTGTTGCTTTGGTTCTCTCCTCAAAGCATACTATTTTTGAGAGCTGTAATAAATTAAAGATCAGCTTCCCCCTCTTTATTTTTTTTAAAGATTTTATTTATTTATTTGACAGAGAGAGCAAGAGAGCACAAGCAGGAGGAGCGGTAGAAGGAAAGAGAGAAGCAGGCCCCGCGCAGAGCTGGGAGCCTGGTGCGGGGCTTGATCCCAGCACCCTGAGATCATGACCTGAGCTGAAGGCAGACACTTAACCATCTGAGCCACTCAGGTGCCCTAGTTTCCCCCTCTTTAGTATGAATTAATGTAATTGCATCTATTTTAACAACCAGAATAAAGAAAACCCTCTGCCAAAAGAACTGTGACCGCACTTTACTCCAAATTGATTGGTCAGCCAGCCAACTGTTAGAATTACTACTACTGGTAGGATTCTAGGTCAGTGTCACATTAGATTGGAATTTACCATAGTAAAAGGAATAGAGTGATTGAAGGTGCCAAGCATTTTGCATTTTCTCTGCACTGGTTCCATGTACTTGTTTGGTCTGCTCTGCCCTGCTTCCTTACTGTCTGTCAAACTCCAGCTTGTTAACCCTCACTCAGATACTCAACTCCTCCCAGTTCCTAATTGCTTGAAAGTCTTTTTTTCTGTGGCGTTTCTGGTCTCTGACTCATACTTCACTGTCCTAATCAGATTCCTTTACCTGCTGTTGCTGCCCATGAACTGATTTTCATGGAATATGGGCTTTCACATAAGAAGTAGGAGAAGAATCAGAAGAGAAGGTAGAACAAAAACAAAGCCAAACTTCACCTAAACCAAAATTTGGCCTAAGACTTTCCCTGTTAGGGAAAGAGATCTCAAGAAGAAGTCAAAATGGGGGCGCCTGGGTGGCTCAGTCATTAAGCATCTGCCTTTGGCTCAGGTCATAATCCTGGGGTCCTGGGATCGAGCCCTGCATCGGGCTCCCTGCTCGGCGGGAAGCCTGCTTCTCCCTCTCCCACTCCCCCTGCTTATGTTCCCTCTCTCGCTGTCTCTCTCTCTCTCTGTCAAATAAATAAATAAAATCTTTCAAAAAAAAAAAGTCAAAATGGTATGTAATGGCAGTAGAAATGTATAAAGAACAGAAAGTTTAAGGAAGTGTCCCTATAGTATCTCTGGATTATGTTTTTAAAAATGAACTACTGTAATAGATAGTAGTTTGTCCTGAATGTGGAAAGCTAATAATAATCAGATATAGAAATGTCATCTGTGTCATCTGAATAGAGTTTACTAGAAAGACTAGACTAGAAGTTAAGTAGCTTTAGTTTTAGATCTGCCACTAATTTCCTTTTTGATGATAAGTAAATATATTCTTTTGAAGAGAAAAAAATATGCTCTCCCCCTCATTGCAAATATATATATATTTGCATATATATATATTTGTGTGTATATGTATATGTACACACACACCTACATACATAACAGGCTCTGTCACAGGTATTTTTTCATGTGCTGTCTCATTTAATCATCTCTGTCCATGTCTCCACTTCCTCATCTGGAAAATGAGATAATAATATCTCAGTCTGCCTTCCTCACAGGACAACAAATGGAATGATAACCAGATATAAAATAGATTCCTTTGAGCATTATTCTGGAATTTAAGGAATAAATCTTGAATGTCACATTGTGTGATATATACCAGTGTTTCCATAGTGAAATGGTGTGATGGATCCTGGTAAAATCCATTTCAAAATGTATTTGCAATACAAACTTAGCAGAAACGATTTACACAGGATGTTTTATAGACATCAGAGACAATTACGGAACACCTGTAAAGTATGGAACAACCTTTTTTGTGCTTCTCAGTAAATGCAACATAAAGTAAACGTGGCCCTCATAGTACTTTATGACACACCTCATCAAAGAAAAACAGGCAAGAGAGATACCTGGGCAAATAAGTAGAGGCAGAATAACAGCGTGGATGACAATTAAAAGAATTTTACATTAGATATTGAAAACCATTTTTTAGTCTGTATTAAGATAGGATAGACAGAAGGATGAGAAGTACCACAGAAGGCACCTGGGGCAGCGGGGGTCAATTGGACAGATGCTTATTTAACTCTACTGCTTATTAACCTGGACCCGGGAGCTGAAAGAAACTTGATCTCTTTTCTAGCAGCCTGATCCTTTATTATAATCAGAATGGAAGGTTTCAGAGCTACTGAAGGCTTTCCATTGTCCTTACAGCTTTCAGAATTTAATAAGATAATGGGGGTGGGAAAGACAATGGGTGCCAAATGTCTAGGAAACTACAAGCTTTTCTCACTAAAGTTTGCTTAGAATGGGGGGATCATACACTAGCAAACAAGTTCATCAAAGGGAAACCATAAAAAGTTACTAATTAAAAATTGAGGAGTACCTGGTTGGCTCAGTCGGTGAAGCGTTTGACTCTTGATCTTAGGGTTGTGAGTTTGAGCCCCATGTTGGGTGTAGAGATTACTTAAAAATAAAATCTTAAATTGAAAAAGGCTGCCTATATAATCTATTATCCTGAAAATGATTAGATAATAAGGTTCATAGGAAGAGACATGAGAAACAAAATGGCTTATATGGCTGCTTTGAGAAAGCAAGATGCACATTAGTAGCAATAAATAGCAAATTGGAAATCACCGACCTATAGGTATGCGTTAATAGTGCTGGTTCACTGACTAAATAAAAAGACAGAAAACATGAAAATTTTACAACCCAGTACAGAAATTACCTTCACTCAATAGCATGACCTTTACATCCATCAGAGGAATTTTTCAATTTTGGTCTTTATTTCTTATTTCTAGCATTTCCTTTTGATTCTTTTTTAATACTTTGATGCTCTACTTTTCTACTAGGTCCTTTAACAGAAGCGGTTATTGTGGTAACAGTTACAAGAGTCCATACATAAGTTAAAACTTGTAGAACTGTACACTATAAAAGTCAATTTTGCTGTGTGTTAATTTACAAAAAAAGGCTATGGCCTGTTCAAAGCAAAAATAACATACACTAGGGTTAAGAGCATATAAAGAAGTAAAATATATAACAACAAGAGTACAAAGGGTGGGAATGAAGTAGTATGATATGAGGTAGACTGTAATGTGTTAACATTGTATAATGTAGTCTCTAAAACTGGTTCTCCAAGTGTGGTCAGCAGACCGGCAGTATCACCATCACCTGGGAACTTGTTAGAGATGAAATTCTCTTGGCTCCACCATAGACCTTTTTGTGTTTTTTTTTGTTTTTTTTTTTTTAAAATGTTTTATTTATTTATTCATGAGAGTCAGAGAGAGAGAGAGAGAGGCAGAGGCAGAGGGAGAAGCAGGCTCCCCGCCTAGCAGGGAGCCCGATGCGGGACTCGATCCCAGGACCCTGGGATCATGACCTGAGCCGAAGGCAGACGCTTAACCATCTGAGCCACCCAGGCGCCCGGCTCCACCATAGACCTAACTGAGTTACAAACTCTGGGGGTGTGGCACAATCTGTGATTCTGATACATGCTAAAATTTAAGAACCAGTGCTTTAGAGCAGTGGTTGGGAAATTTTTTCTGTAAAGGACCAGCTAGTAAATATTTTAGGCTTTGTGGGCCATATGGTCTCTGTAGCAACTAACTCTGCCTTGGAGCACAAAAGCAGGCACCTCGAGAGTATCTACATCAATTAGCAGGGGTGTATTCTAATAAAGTGTTACTTATACAAACAGGCCTGCTAGATTTGGCCCAGGTACTGTCGTTTGTTGACTTCTTTAGAGTATCCATTAACACATACAGGTACACGCACACATACACATACAGAGATACAGCTACAATGCCAAAAAAGAAGTAAAATGAAATATTTAAAGTACAGATCATCCTAACTTTGCAATGTGGGACCATAAAAATGATCATGCAAGCTGAAATCATGCAAAGCGTTTTTAATATCAATGGGAAGAAATATGGTTGTTCTGTGACCCTGAAAAAATTTTTTTTGTCAAAACTTTTGGCGGGGAAAGGGGAAGAGGATATTTTATTTATTGGGAAGGGCCATTAGGGAACTTTCTAGGGTCCTAGAAATGTTTTAAATCTTGATTTGGTTGGTAGTTATAGATGTAGAGAATTATCAGCATTCATTAGATTGAACACTTGAAATCTGTGCATTTCATGTATGTAAATTATATCAACAAAAGATTTTTAAGTACAAATTAAGGGTCTGGAATAAAATCTGCATTTTACATTAGGTAACATCCTTATTGCAGACAGACTAAGATAAATTACAAGGAATAAGTGAATTCTTTAGGAAGAAAGATGGGGCAAACAGTCCAGGCACAGGAACCATTCGCAACACTTGGGAAGAGGTATGGGAATGCATGATGTTTGGGAAACATTGCTCTATGTGATGGAGAGCCATCAAAAGATTTTCATGAGAGAATTGAAATAACCAGACTGTTTTAGAAAGATCACTACTCAATGAACGGAAGGGGAAAGAGAGTAGAAGTAGGGAGATAAGGAGGCTATTGTTACAGTCCAGGTGAGACATGAAAACTACCTCAGGCAAAGGCTGTGAGAATTAAGAGTAGGGCATAAACTTGAATGATATTTAAAATCAGCTGGGTTTAGTGATTGACTAGATTTATTAAAATATTAGCAAACATTTGTGAGCCAGGCATTGTGCTTTGGGCTGCCATGCCTCGTCTTGTTTAACCTTTACAATAACAATATAGGAAGGTATTAGAATTACCACTATCATTGCTATCCTCATCTCCATGTTACAGATAATGTCACACAATTCGTCCAAGTGACATAGCTTGAAAGTGACCCAGCCATGGTTTATAATATACACTTTCTCAGTAATGAAAATTCTGAAGATAATTTATTTCCAAAATTGCTAACACAAGAGAAAATAACGGAAGGCTAATTTCATGACCAAATTTAGAAAAGTCAAGCAAATTGTAAAATCAAAAGAAATACTTGATTTAAGTAAATCCTTGGAACACACAATCTATGCCATATTTTCAAGGGAACAATTAAAATTTCACATATTCCTTTCTCTATATATTTTCCCCCAAAATCTTCAGTACCAAATATTAAGTTCATTAGTGTACACAAGAAAAAAAACATACAAAAGTGAAATCCTATTGCAGTATCATTAAAAGGAATCAATATTTTTTGCATAAAATATAGAAAAATACTTGTAATAAATAATGCTCAGAAATATTATAAACCAGAGATTAAATTTACATCCTATGAAAAGCCTCGAAAACCCTGCTAAAAGAAAGCTACACTACATTAAGTTCCTCAAGAAGAAAATAGGTATCAATGACACTGATACATTTTAACATTTAACAATATAATTCAAAAAAATATATAATTCAAAATAAAATTTTCAAGTAATTTTTAACAGTGGTCCTCAAATTATTTAAATTAGTTTAAAATATGCATTATCAAGCAAATTATCACTCAGTATCTCTAATGAACATATACTCACTGATGAAAACTAGGTTATATCTAACAGTAGAAAGTAGTTTAATATCAGAAAAGGAGAGACTGGTACAGCCATTATGGAAATAGTGTAGAGGTTCCTCCAAAAATTAAAATTAGAACTATAATACTATCCAGCAAGCCCACTAGTGGTTATGTATCCAAAGGAAATGAAATCAAGATCTTGAAGAGCTATCTGTTCTCCCATGTTCATTGCAGCATTGTTCACAATAGCCAAGATACGGAAACAACCTACGTGTCCATCAATAGATGAATGGATAAAGAAAGTATGGTGTAATATACAATGGAATATTATTCAGCCATAAGAAAGGGAAACCCTGCCATTTGTGACAATCCAGAGGATATTATGTTAAGTAAACTAATTCAGAAAGATAAATGCTTTTCTTATTTATATGTGGGATCTGAAAACATGGGACTCAGAAACAGAGAGTAGACCAGTGGTTATCAGGGATTGGGAGGTAGGGAAGATGGAAGATATTGGTTAAAGGATTAATTGATTGTGGTAATCCTTTCATAATGAAAATATATATCAAACCATCACTTTGTACATCTTAAATGTATATAATTTTTATTTGTCAATTATACCTCAAAAAAACTGGAAAAAAGTTTTAAAAAGAGAAGTTGACTATTAATTTCATAACAAGATATGATTTATTTAATATTATAAATACTGTTTAAAAATATTTGATAGACTACAAAATACTTTTTTAGAATTTGTAAATAAGAACAAAGTTTCCTAATTTATTAAAATCACACATATACAACTCTTTAAGTTTTTCGAAGCATGGGAAAATGTTTATGTTTTAATGTTAAGTTTAAAAAGCAAGATACAAAACTGCATAAAAACCACAATCTTGGCTAATTAATAAACACGCAATGAAAAGACTGAAAGGTAATGTACGAAAACATTAACAATGGTTATTCTGGCTTTTGGGGACCGTGACGCTGGAAAGGTTCTGGCCAGCCGAGGACGTCAGGTCTCCCTGTCCTCCTCCCTTTCAACCTTTCCATGAAGCCCCTCAATAAAATGGCTTGATTCCCCCCCCACAAAAAAGAAACAAAACAAAAAAAACAATGGTTATTCTAGGGAGCTACTTTTAATATTTTCTTTTAATTTTTAAGAACAGAAAAAGATCATTTTTAAAAGAGTCCACACCAACCTCTTTGGGAAACTGGTAATATCTGTTAAAGCTGAACAGGTACCTCATGCAACCCAGAAGCTAGTGACATTTACTGAACGCCTATGTGACAGGCCTTGTCCTGAGCACTTCATATGTATGTTGAATTGCAGTGGTGAGGGTGGGCATCCTTGTCTTGTTCCCAATCTCTGAGGAAAAGCATTTCATATTTCATCATAAGCATGATATTGCTGTAAGTTTTTTGTAGATACATTTTATAGTTTGAAGAGGCTGTCTTCTGTTCCTAGTTTTATGAGAATTTTCATTATGAAAAGGTGTTGAATTTTGTCAAATTCATTTGCTATGTCTGTTGGGATGATTGTATCGCTATTCCGTTTTATTCTTTTCATATTATATTGTTTGAGTTTTCTGACATTAAACCAACTTTGCGTTCTTGAAATAAATGCCATTTCAGTCATGTTTTGCTATGTGTTTCAAAAATTCACTAGATTCATGGGGCGCCTCACGGTTAAGCATACAACTCCCTCTCAGCTCAGGTCTTGATCTCAGAGTCGTGGGTTCAAGCCCCATGTTGGGCTCCATGCTGGGCATGAGCCTACAAATCAATCAATCAATCAATAAACACAAGCACTGCAGGTTCAATTTACTAGTGCTTGGCGGACATTTTTGCATCCATGTGGGATGCAACGAGGAATATCAGTATCTATGAAGGATATTGGTCTGTAACTTTATTTTTAAAGATTTTATTTATTTGACAGAGAGAGATACAACGAGAGAGGGAACACAAGCAGGGGGAGTGGGAGAGGGAGAAGCAGGCTTCCCGCTGAGCAGGGAGCCCGATGAGGGGCTTGATCCCAGGACCCTGGGATCATGACCTGAGCCAAAGGCATACGCTTCATGAGTGAGCCACCCAGGCGCCCCTGTAACTGTGTTTTTAATAATGTCTTTGTCATGTTTTTGTACCAGGGTTATGCTGGCATTCTAGAATGAATTATAAGGTATTTCCTCCTCCTGTGTTTTCTGAGTTTGTATAGAATTCGTATTTTTATTGGTAGTAGTGGGTGGTGGTAATGGTGGTAGTGATGGTGGTAAATGTTTGATCTTACCCCTTGGTAAAGCCATGTGGGCCTAGAGCTTTTTCGGGGGGAGAACACTTTTATTACGAATTTGATTCATTATGAATTCTTCAATAGATATGGGGAGACTTAGATTTTTCTAATTCTTTTTAAGTCAGTTTAAGTAATTTGTGTTTTTTAAGATATATCCATATTATCTACATTGTTGCATATATTGGAATAACATTCATAATATCTTTGTATTGTTCTTAGTGTCTTTAGTGTCTGATGTGATATCCCTTCTTTCATTCCTAATGACATTTTTTTATTTGTTTTTTTAATTAATACACTATTTTTAGCAGTTTTAGGTTTATGAGAATGAGCAAAAAGTACAAAAAGTTTCAATATTCTTCCTCATCCCCACACTCAGTTTTCCCTATTATTAATATCTTGTAGTAGTATGGTACATTTGTTACAATTATAAGCCAATAACAATACAGTTTTATTAATTGAAATCTGTAGTTTACATTAGGGTTCATTCTTTGAGTTGTATCATGCAGAACAGTTTCACTGCCATAAAAATCCCTTGTTCTCCATCCCTTCATCCTTCCTCCTTCCCATAGACCGCTGGCAACTGCTGATCTTTATACTGTCTCCATAGTTTTGCCTTTTCCAGAATGCCATATAGTTGGGATTATATGTATGTAACCTTTCAGATTGGCTTCTTTCACTTAACACAATTTGTTTTTTTCTTGTTTCCCTATCAGTTTTGCTAAGGTATTGACAATTTTATTAATATTTTTAAAAATTATCTATAGAAAGTTTATTCATTTTCTGTTTCTTAATTTCATTGGCTTCTGTTCTTTATTATTTCTTGTTCTTTTTTGGGTTTAGTTTGTTCTACTTTTCCCAGCCTTTTTTGGTGGAAACAAATCATTGCTTTTAAATTCTTCTCTAAACTACACATTTAAAGCTATAAAATTTCCTCTAAGTACTGGTTTAATTGTATCTCAAACATTTTGATATGCTTTCTTCATTCTCATTTAGTTTGAAATCTCATTTTCCTTGTGATTTGTTTTTTCACCCATGGACCATTAGATGTGTATTTTTTAGTATCCAAACATTACAGGCAATTTTTTTTAATGATTTATTTATTTATCTTAGAGAATGAGTGTGAGTGTAAGAGCGGTGTGAGGGGCAGAGGGAGATGGAGAGAGAGAGAATCTCAAGCAGATTCCCTGATGAGCATGGAGCCCGATGAGGGACTCAATCTCACCACCCTGAGATCATGACCTGAGCTGAAACCAAGAGTTGATTGAGCAATCAACTGAGCCACCCAGGCACACCAACAGGGATTTTTTAGAAAAGATATCTTATTGATATATAAAAAAATAGATAAAAAGACTCCAGTCTTTTGAAATTTACTGAGAATCATTTTAAGGCCCTGAATAAGATCTATGTGGGTAAACCTTCTTTGTACAAATTCTGTAGTTTTTAAGTGTGGTGTTCTGTGAATGTCAATTAGGTCAAGATGGTTGAGAATATTGTTTAAATCGATTTGCTTACTGGTTTTGTTTGTTTGTTTGGTCTAGTACTGTTACTGAGAAAGGGGTTTTAAAATCTCTATGATTGTGGACTTACCTATTTCTCTCTTTAGTTCTGTCAGTTTTGTACTTGGAAGCTCTGCTGTTGAGTACAACTGTATTTAGGGTTGTTAGGTCTTCTTGATGAAGTGGCTCTTTTATTTTTATTAAATCTCCCTTTTTATCTCTGCTAATACTGTCTTGAAATCTACTTTGTCTAACTGATAGTATATAGTTACAGGAGCTTTCTTATGCTTAGTGTTTGCTGGTATACCTCCTCCCCACCCCCCAACACCTTTTACTTTCAAATTGTCTGTGGTTTTATATTTGAGGTGTCTTTTTTATAAATAGCATATGGCTGAGTCTAGCTTTTTTTTTAATCCAGTCTCACAGTCTACCTTCTAGTCCTTCTATATTTAATGTATTCATTGATATGGTTGCACTTAGGTGTACTTTTTTCTTTGTTTTCTATTTACCCCATCTGGGTTTTGTGCCCCATTTCCTTCTTTGACTGACTGATTGATTGAAGTTTATCAAATATTTTGTAGTATTCATCTAATTGATTCATCAATGACTGTTGAGCTATATCTTTTATTTTTATTTTTTTTTAAGATTTTATTTATTTATTTGACAGAGAGAGAGAACACAAGTAGGCAGAGCAGCAGGCAGAGGGAAAGGGAGAAGCAGGCTCCCCGCTGAGCAGGGAGCCTGACACGGGGCTCGATCCCAGGACCCCAGGATCACGACCTGAGCGGAAGGCAGACACTTAACCATCTGAGCCACCGAGGCACCCTGGGCTATATCTTTTAGTACTTGCTCCAGAGATTTTACTATGTATCCTTAAATTATTATAGTCTACTTATTAATATTATCCCATTTCTTATAAAATATAAAAACTGCAGATATAAAATATATGACAGTAAGAACACAAAAGATGGGATGTAGTAGAATTATACTGTGTTAGGGTTAACATGAGGGATACTTGCAGCATTGAAACTCTTTAGTTTCTTAACTGTGGTGGTGGATAAATGAACCTACACAGATGATAAAATCATATAGACTGTAATATACCCACCCACACACACACACACACACACACACACTTCCAAATAAAACTGGGGAAATCTGAATAAGACCAGCAGATCATATCAATGTCACTATACTGTTTGTGATACATATTATATTCTAGTTTTGCAAAATGTTTCCGTTGGGGAAAACTGGACAGAATTTACAAGGGATCTCTCCATATTATTTTTTGTAACTGTATGTGAATCTGCAATTATCTCAATAAAAATAAAAAATGTTCTTGCTGCAAGGTAAGTGAATTTCATTGCTAAAGTAAGGGGCTTTCAGGTATCAAGAAAGAAGAAATACAAAGCACATTTCTACTTTGATTTATGTATTACAAAAATAGAATATTCAACACTACTTCTTAGTTCCTATTGCCTGCTTGGTAGAGAGTGGTAGAAGGGATTCAGAACAGTATTTATCAACATGCCTGCACTTAAGTGTGGCAGATGCAGGCCAGCTGTGCACCAATAGGCCTTCACTGCCCAGGCCTACAGGGACTCTCATAAAAGTAACTATTGGAATATCCAATCCAACCTGCTGTGTTCGTGAAAGACTGGGTTAAAATTATGCCAGCCCAAAGAGATTTTATCCTGTGCTTAAGAATTTATAAGAAGAAAAGTCTGTAACTTTATTCAACCAACAAATGTTTCTTGAATGGCTTCTGTTTATTTAACTACTCTGCTAGATGCTGAGGACACAGGAATGAAAATGACACAGTAACTGACTTTAAAAAGCTTAGGGTTTAGTGAAGAATACAAACTTATACTCCAGTCATTATAATAGAAACGTGTTAAATATGCACAGGGTGCTGTGGAAACAGGAAGGACCTCCAACAGATCTAAAAAGGTCATCAAGGGTTTCTGAAGGAAGGGGTATTTGAACAAAATCTTAAAGGAGAAGTAGTAGAAAGGAAGACTCGACAGGGCACTCTAGGGAGAGGCAATAGCAAGGTCAAGTACCTATAGGTGAGGAGAATAAGCAGTTCACTTTGGCTGGAGCCTAGAACTAGGAGTGGTAGGAAATGAGGACAGAGAAGGTGGTGGGATCGCTTCAGAAATAGCTTTATGTGCCAAGGTCAGGAGTTTGTACTTTATCCTGAGGATTATGAGGAACTTCCTTTACATATTTTAGGGCTTAAGTGTGTACCCTTTCCTCTTATAAGGACACCAGTCATTGGATTTTAAGACCCATACTCTATCGAGTATGACCTCATATTAACTTAAATAATTACATCTACAAGGACTAATTCCAAATAAGGTCACATT
Organism: Phoca vitulina; assembly: GCF_004348235.1. Classification (NCBI taxonomy): domain Eukaryota; kingdom Metazoa; phylum Chordata; class Mammalia; order Carnivora; family Phocidae; genus Phoca; species Phoca vitulina. Next base: position 57,985,350 of record NW_022589711.1, on the reverse strand, counting down.
CTAAGGTTCTAGGTGAATATGAATTTGGAGGGGCACACTCTTGTGCGCTGTGGTGGGTTGAAGTATAAGATGAGGAGAGGACACGCAGATATACACATAAAGAAGAGGGCCATGTGAAGACAGAGGGAGAGATTGGAGCAAAGCAGCTACAAACCAAAGAATGCCAAGGATTGCCAGGAGCCACCAGACCTTAGGAAGGGGCAAAGAAGGATTCTTCCCTAGAGTCTTCAGGGGGAGCATGCCCCTGCTAACACCCTGATTTCACACATCTCACCTCAAGAACTGTGAGGGAATACACTTCTGTTGCTTTGTGTATAATTTGTTACAGTAGCCTTAGGAAAGTACTGCAATATGTAACCCACATTCTATGTATTATGGGTTCAGCTCCTTGTCGTAGTTTTAAGATATTTTTATTCCTTCAAGAGGCAGAGCCTGATTCCTCACCCCTTGAGTGTGGGCTGGATCTAATGACTCGCCTCTAATGAATAAAGGGAGAATGAGGGTATCCAGGTTTGAAGACCAGACCAGGGCTTGGCAAACTATGGTCCATGGGCTGGCTGCCAATTTTTATAAATAAAGTTGTACTGGCACGTACCATGCCCATTTGTTTATGTACTGGACGTGGTTGTTTTTGCACGAAGACGACTGAGGTGAGTAGGGTTTGCATGCCATATAGAGACTATAAGGCCTGCAAAACTAAACTATTTCCCGTCTATCCCTTTAAGGAAAAGTTTGCCAATCCCTGAACTAGGTCATAAAAAGCACTGCAGCTTTTTGCTCGCTCTTGATAACTTGCTCTGGGGAAAGCCAGCTGCCCCGTCACGAGGACACTCCGGCAGCCCTGGTGAAAGGTCCACATGGCAAGGAACAGGGCCTCCTGCAAGCAGCCATGTAAGGGAACTGCATCCGTGGTCAACAGCTTGACCGAAACTTCCTGAGACCCTGAGCCAGAACCACCCACCTAAGCTGCTCCCAGATTCTTGACCTTTAGAAACGGTGTGAGATAATACATGTTTGTTGTTTTAAGCTGTTGAGTTTCGGGGCAGTTTGTTATGCTGCAACATGTAACCAATCCTTTCATCCGCCCCTTCTGCAGTTTTGAAAGCATCCTGTGAGCGGCTCTGCATGTCTTATCCATGCCACAGGCTTTGGCTATTTTAGAAACATACCAGGGAATGAAACCTTCGTATAAAGAAACTCCCAGATGACATAGATAAGACTTTTAGGAAACAAAGGATAGTGGCAGGCAAGGGCTCTATTTCACATATTTTTCGTGATCCTCCTTATTAACTAACATAGTACTAGGTGTGATCATGGCTACTGAGATTGGCTGTCGCTGACAAAATATTAGGTTTGTCACCATGCTTATTTGAGTCATCAGGCAGGATGTTTGCTCTGTTATGTTACTCACTATTATTTATATAAAAAGGAGTATGAGATAATGCCATTATAATCTTTATTAGGTGTGTCTCGAGGGTTTTAGTTGCCCTCTGTAAGTGTAAACCAAGTTGTCTCTAGCTGGGATGGTGTTGAGTTGTGTGGGTGTGTTAGTTTTCTATTGCTGCATCACAATATTATCACAGACTTAGTGGCTTAGAACAACACTAAGTTGTTCTAAGTTTATTGCCTCCATTTCTGTGGGAGAGGACTCTGAACATGGCCTAGTCGGGCCTTCTGCTTAGGTCTCACAAGGCTTCAATCAAGGTGTAGCCAGGCTGGATTCTCATCTGGAAGTCCTACTGGGGCACGCCTGTGGTTGTTGACTGCATTCAGTTCCTTGTGGTTGTAGGGCTGAGAGCTTCAGTTTGGGGAGTTTTTCCCCTTTGGTTGTTCTACCTCTTGGCCAGAGGGTGCTGTCAGTTCCTGGGAGCCACCATATTTCCTTGCCATGTGGGGTTTCCCAACATGGCCACTTGCTTTCTCACAGCTAGCCAGTGGAAGATCTCAGCAAGACAGGCACTGTGGTTTTAACTAGCATCATCACAGAATTATGTGCAGGTAATCACATACATCCCAGCACCTTTTCTGTATTTTATTGATGGGAAGTAAGTCTCATTCACTCTCAAGGGCAGGAATCACACAAAGGTGTGAACATTAAGAAGCAGAGGGCATGGGAGCCACCTTACGAATATGTCTGCCACAGTGGACTTGGTGATAATGCAAATCCTACCTGCAAGGTGGAATTAATGTCTCACCAAAGATAATTGCTGCACCTAAAGAAAAAAAAAAAGAATGTAGTGCATTGTTTTTTGTTCTGGGGGTTTGTTGTTGTTTTGTCCTCTGTGCTGCAAATGGTTGACACCTAGGAGGGCGTTGAATTAGAAGAATGGAGGGAAAATGAATAGAGATGGGATAAACAAAAAGCAGAGGAGATAAAAGATATAGCTAATCCTAAAACACACCTCCAGGCTGGAAAATGCTGTAGCTGGAAACAGCTTGGCATGCAGCTAGGTGGACTGACACTAAGCAAAGTCTTCCTGCATATGGGGAGCCTAACCTACCATTGCCAGCAGCACGAAGAGCCCATTTCCACGGGGTCACAGAGCGTAACAAGTTCTATTATTTGTTCCTTTTCAATCATACTGGCATAGGTGGTATTCAAGTTTTAGTAAGACCTTAGAATAAGAAGGGTAACAGTAGATGTGATAGATCCCAAATCTACCTTGATGTGTGACATGCATTCATTCATTCACTCCGTGAATTTCGATTGAATGCTTACCGTATGCGAGGCCCTTTGCCAGCGCTGTTCAATCTTACATGTCTGTGATGTGTGGCGATGGAAGGAGTGCCACATCTACTGGCTACACCTGCCGTGGGTGTGAGGGGAGCAGTAGAGGCACATGTGTCTAGTTCTGCCGGCCCTGGCATCTAGTGTTCTTATAAGAAGTTGGGTGGCAAAGGACAGGAAAGTAAGTAGGTAAGTCAGAGGAAATTTTCGAAAGGGAGAGACATGGACGTGGCAAAGGAGAAGGCTAGCCAATAAGAGACTGAAGATGATATATTTATCTGTGCCCCAAGAATCTGATAGATAGTAGGGACTCAGTTATATCAGTTGTCTTACCTCTCTCTTTACACGGTCTCTCCTCATTTTTTTTTTTAATTTTCTTAAACATCTACTGTTCTACTGTGTGTCACACATAGTAGTAGACACCATGGTAACCAATGGGAACCAAACTGAATATAGCCCTGACCCCTTTCCCTTTATGCCTTGTCCAGCTTGGAACACCATTAGCCATTTCAACAATCCTTTCCTCCCAGTCTTACTTCCTTCACTCTTTGTCAACCTTTGGCTCTTACTCCTCTGACTGTGCCCAACCCAGAGTACTTCCCTAATCATGTTTTCTGCTGCCATGATTGTTCTGCCTCCTTAGTTGGGTCCTCACTGCTGATTGGTGGCCTTTAATTCATATCTATTCACATTTCCCACAGCAGCTATCCAAACCTCTTCTGTTCCCTCTGTTCCCTGAGATTCCAGCTCTGTCCCCTGCTTTCAGCAGGTTACAGTGCCCCCTGAGGGGGTTTCCCAACTTCCTTTCTACTCCTCTTATAATATTCCATTGCCATCCTCACTTCTCTATTTTCTTATAAAATGAAATAAGTAAATATACACACACACACCTTCTTGTCAAGGCTTTTAGTCCCAAACCCTCCTACCTCCTCAAAGCCTATGCCAGCCATGACCATCCCTCATTCTGGTGAAAAGATATGTTACCTACTACAGCATAGTATATTACAAAATTGTTTCTGGGCAGCTGTGTCTTGAAATTTTGATATCTCCTTTAAAATTACAGGGGAGGGCGCATGGGTGGCCCAGTCATTAAGCGTCTGCCTTCGGCTCAGGTCATGGTCCCAGGGTCCTGGGATCGAGCCCCATGTCGGGCTCCCTGCTCAGCAGGGAGTCTGCTTCTCCCTCTCCCACTCCCCCTGCTTGTGTTCCCTCTCTCGCTGTGTCTCTCTCTGTCAGAAAAATAAAATCTTAAAAAGATAAAATAAAATTACAGGGGAAAAACTGTAATAAGTTTTTAAAAGTTAGAATAAATAAGTTAAAATATCAATGAGCACTTATTGGCAACTTTTAAAACTTCATTTTTTCCAAAAGTAATATAATTTGTACCTCATAGATAATTTAGAAATTTAGATTAAAAGGGAAAAAAATAAAATTATCCCTATCCTAACCATGGTTAATATTATATATAGTCTTCTAGGTGTGTGTGTATATATATATATGTATTGGATCACATAGTACCTATTATCGTGTTACCTTCCTTTTTTCACACTTTGTCATGAAATCTTTATAGCTAGACCCTTCTTGCAAATTTCTGGTTACTTGTTTAGAATAAATCCCTTAGAGTTGAATTTTGGATCAAAGGGTATTTACAATTTAAGCCTACTGATACCTCTTGCCAAATAATTATACTTCAAAGAGAATCTGGTATCTCATTTTGTTTTAATTTGCAGTTCTTTGATACTGAATTTACACATTGTCTTCACTGGTCATTGCATCTCTATTTTTGTGAATTGCCTGTTCATGAACCTTTTCCTCCTTCCCCCACTTCATTTGTATGTTTATCTACCTTGATAATTTTTGAACTCAGAGTTGTTCAAATTAGTAAAAGTGTATTTTCTACTTCAGTTTTCCAGTAGCTATGAATTGGGTTTTTCTGAACACAAAAGATAGACTAGTTTTTGCATATAAGGTAGACCAGAGAAAACATATCTGTCAAGCTGTGGCTTGTTCTTAGGTTATTTACCCTCTTTATGCAACATTAACTTATTGATCATCATTCAAGTTCTTGGAATAATTAGTAGCTTCATTAAAAGTAAAACATAATGACGTTGATCTCAGTCTACTTGTCTGACTTATAAATTATTCTTCAGTAATATACTGCATTTTGTCTTTAAAAATTTTCCAGCATATTTTTCAAGTTTGCAGTAGGTGGCAGCAGCAGAAAACATTCTTTCATTTGCTTCAAAATGTAATCAGGCATTTATGGGGGACAGTATAAAGGAACTTGCCCTAAATGTGAAGAGCTTTGTCATGAAAGCTACTCAGAAATGTACATTCAGCATGAGGTCTGTGAGTATTTCATAGCCTACCTAAAAAGTATGCTCCCAACAAATACTCTTCCTTAGAAAATGCATTTTATTTTTCAAATGTTGCAGTATTTACTAATTAGGCTATGTTTTGCTATTTTTTTTCTGGAATCTTCTTCTCCCCTCACACACATCCTCTTATATTTATAGTGAGAGTAACTTCAAGACACCAGCCTCTTTTCCAGAGGAGTGACCTTTGGAATGATGACCATTTAATATAGAGCTTTGAGTAATTTAATACACTAAAAATACATGCTAAGAAAATGTGGCCTTTTTAGGCCACTCCTTCATTATGGGTGGTCTTCAGTGGGGCTCCACTTTGCTCATTTAAAAATTCAGGGCCAATACATGTTTCAGGAGTATTCGTAATAATTTTCTTTAGATCTTAATACTCCCCCCGAAGTTGAATAAGCATCGTCTGTGATCCTTTCACAACAGGGGCAACCAACACCACAACAGGGGACTTGGGAACACAACCTGCTTTTGTTTTCAGACTACAATGACAGGTGGATATCGTGTTCCATAGGCCAGGAGGGGTGGCTATAAGACAGGCCCTGAGATTGTGGGCTTTGACGGGAAACAGGAACACTTGTGTACTGTGGCTAATTGAAAGTGAATGATGATTCTGATGGCAGAGAGACCAGATTATTCTCAACTAGACGCTATAGGAAAAATATAGAACTGTAAGCAATGGCTTCCTTGTCTACCTTTTCTTAAGATTGCCTCAGAATGAAAAAGAACAGAGTGGGATTTGGGAACAAAGTGAAGGTGATCAGGAGTGGTTTTTCCAACTCCAAAGATTAAGGGGTGTTTTTTGAGTGGAGGAGGGGAGGAAGCATTCTTTCACCCTTAATTCCATCCCAGCTCAAACTCTCTATGTGAACATGTAATAAGAAAGGAAAGTTTCCAGTTCCAGACTGTAAAGTTCTTCAGGGTACTATGTATTTATCACCAGATCTCAGCTCAGTGTCAGCACATTACTGAGTGCACAGTGAGTTTTTATGAATGACTAAATGAAGTTAACTACCTCAGAGCAACCCCCTCCTTGCATTCTTTCCTTTCATATCTCCCTAAAACTGCCCCCTTTCTTCATGTGCTGTGGAGCAGACTGTGTGCTTACAATGACACATGCATTAACCCTTCCTCCTCAGCAAGAGTAGAGCTTCCCAGAGAGGTAAAGAATTCTTTCTGGCAAAGAATTCTTGTTGTTGTTGACCAGCCAACGCAGAAGAGGTGCCTAGGCTGAAGGCTTTTGGGATGGTTTTTAAAAGATTAAAACATTGAAACTTCCCGGGCTAAGGGAAAAAGGAATTTTGTAAGAATCGAAAATATATTTTCAGGCCCTGACATGTTTAATTAGGTTTCAGTAAAACATTTAAGAATTGATTCAAGTATTCTGCAGTCATATTTTCTGAATTGCAAAAGACTTGTTATCAGGAGTAAACTGCTTCTATAATCCTTGTATGACCATTTCCACTTAGAGCTTGTTGAATCGCTGACTAATTGTTTGGGTCTATGTTCTTGTTTCTTTGTTCTTGTTTTAGTAGTACCATCTCGTTATTCTAGAATTTTGTCTCGTGTTAGATTTCAGTACCTTTGAGACAAAACATGTGACTTTTAAAAATCCTTGCTGGCTTTCCTTTAGAACTGAGGACAGTGTTCTCTATCCCAGGAGGAGTACTGAGTGAGTCTTAACTGTGTCAAGAAAAGAAAGAGGTAGCATTCGTAGTCACTGTTATCTTACAGACAGACAGACAGGATGATGTACTACAAAAACACTCAGGAGACCTGGGATCAATTCCTGGCTCTGGAACAACTTCCAAGACTATGGACAAATCCCTGAACCTCAATTTCTTCATATGTTAAAAAAAAAAAAAGAGAGACAGAATAGATTTGACTTCTAAGGTTTCTCCCAGTCCTTGATCCTCTGAGTCAGTATTTCTTCTCCAGATGTCTGGAACAATCATTTCTTCTTTGTCTCATTTAGGAAATAGCTATATAACACCAGGTAACAAGATACATTAGTTGGGATACAGGCTAGACAGCAGTAACCGTCTCAACAAAATTCGGTGGCTCAGAAAAGGAAGACTGTTATATCAGCCTTCATTAACAATCCTCAAATAGGCAGGTATTTTGGTACAGATAGACGACTCTGATTCACTAGAACATTCAAAGCCCAAAGTTAATGGTCTTGATGCTCTGCTATTGCCTGGGGGTATTATCATCTGCAAGGTAGAAGCTGACTCAGCATGGGAAGGAAGAGAGTCCAGGACCAGCAACTTAGCTTCCTGGTTAGGAAGACCTGGAAGTTGCACACCTCACTTCCGCTCACGTCGCATTGGCTAAAGCTCAGTCATGTGGTCACATCTACAACCAGGAGAATAAAGTCTTCAGCAGCGTAGCATGCACCCACCTAAAACTTTAAGAATGGGGGTGGGGTAAAAGTTCTATACCTAAAAGGAAAGAGAAGAGATTGAATACTGGGGGACAGACTCCACTTTCTGTTACAATTTTAAGCCACAAAAACAACTTGTATTTTGCTGCTGGTTGTGCTTCTATCTTATTTAATGAAATAAGCTGAGATCGGGATCTGTGATTTATCTGTATATATACACACCCCACAGCACATGTCAAGGTGTCTTGAACATAGATGGCATTCAACAAAAATGTATATTTGATTTATATATTGATTTTTCAGGGCATGAAGTAACCACTATGTTCACACCACCCCACCTATAACCTGCTCTATCTACTTATTGCTTGTTTCGTGGATGTTACATGTAAAACTTCAGTTCTCAATCTAGTTGAGGAGACTTGATTGGGAGCAGGTTGCTCCTAGTAGCAGCTACTGTCTTTTGCTAGTAGTAGTAAAGATGGTTTACCCTATTTTTGGGTAGCATGATTACATGTAATGGAAAATCAAGAGCTTTCCAGTGTGGCTTCATCATTTGGTTTTAAGTGTATTCCCTAGACTTCACATGTAATTCTATTTATGAGTAAACTTTAAAACAGATACTTCCCTGAAATAGTTTTGGGTTCTGTCTTCTCTGTTCCCTTCATTAGTGTTAATAATAAACAACTGACTGTGGTGCTGAGTGTGAGTCTATATAGTGTGAGCCTATTTACGGATAGTCGTGTAAGGGTCCTTTTAAAAACAGGCCAGTTTTGACTCCGTGTTAACAGGTTACCCACTCTGACTTCCGGTGCCATGGCTACAGCTCTCGTACACTTAACACTCTTGTCTTGGAATAAAAGTACCAACATGTGCCTTATCAGTTTTACATTTGATATGAGCTATTTTTTTTTCTTTCAAGATTTTTATTTATTGATTTGTCAGAGAGAGAGAACATGCACAAGAAGGGGGAGCGGCAGGCAGAGGCAGAGGGAGAAGCAGACACCCCACTGAGCAGGGAGCCTGATGCGGGACTGGATCCCAGGATTCTGGGATCATGACCTGAGCTGAAGGCAGACGCTTAACTGACTGAACCACCCAGACATCCCGATATAAACTGTCTTTGAACAATTCTCCTTATTCTCTCATATCCAGTTTCCCCAAATCCTTCCTCTTCAAGGTCCAGTTCTGGTTGGCCTCCTTTTTATAACCGACTGTAACCACCCAGCCCCAAATAATCATTGTATCAGAAAGAGAGGACCTAGTTCAAGCCCTGGGCAAACTGCAGCATAAGGACAGGGTGTGTTTGTATAAAGACAAACCTTTATTCCCTTTACAAACATGCCAACTTGCCAAAGACAAGTAAACGGCAAGTACTGGGTATGGTCTGGACCAGGAGGAGTGGCTCCCAGCCTTTATTCAGCCTCACCCAACATTCCCAGAGCCCTCGCTGAGCCTCAACACCACGTATCTTTGCTCCTTCTTTGCTCCTCTTGGGACATTTTTCTCCAAAGGACAAGACACCTTTTTCTGCTAAGGGCTTTGATCTTACCTCTGTGTGTCAACAGAGGGCGGCAGAGAGCACCACTCTACAGCCTCTGTAGATCTCAAAGTAAGACAGTCCCAACCCCCTAGTGCCTAGGGAGACAAATATGGGGGACTTTTTTTTTTTTTTTTTTTTAGCTATGACAAAGACTGTTGCTGATATAGGCATGGAGAGTGCTAAACATTTTGCATTATGTAGGAACGTCCCATGCAAGCAAGAATATTCTCACCCCCAAATGTCAATTAACTTCCTTCTAGTATTGTTCTCCAACCTCAAAACATCCCTGTCTACCCCACTGATTTAGCACTTTCACCATTTTGTGTAGTGGTTCATCTCACCAGAGCTCCTTGAGACAAAGAATTGGCTTTTTCATCTTTGCATTATTACTGTTTTAGTTCACTTTTAATTTTTAGTCATTGAATGATTGTAGACAGGTCTTTAATGGGGGAGGGACAAGGTGTAATGGACAGAATTTAAAGTAGAGTCAGTAGGTTACAGAGTTTAGATAAAGCTGGATTAGATTAGATGAGCCAATCTTCCTGAACTTTAATGTCCTCACATATGAAACAGGACTACTATCTACCCTATTTTAAAGTACTTTCTAAAATGTAAAGCAAAGTACAGGACTGTTTATAAAGAATGTCTATGAACAGATTTGTTCCCAATCATTATTTCTGGAATTTAGATATCTTATATGTTAAAAGAACATACTTATATAAGGAAGATATTTTAGCACAAAAGGCATGGCCAGCTCTGTGCCATGAGTTCGCTCTTGGAGCCCTAGCTTCAGGTGGCTTCGGCTCCCTCTGAAGCACTGAAGGGCTGAGATTGGTGGAGAGACAGTGTTCTCAAATGCAGAAGATGCAGGAGCAGACTAAAAACAAAATGGCAGATGTTCACTATTCCTATGTTTTGCTCTTCAATTCTCTTGCTTGCAGTATGAAGCTAAAGTTCAACAGAAGAACAGAAGTTAGATGGTTTACCTGGCCTCTCAGAAGTAGTACAAATTCTCTGTGGATGAGTAAAGTAATATATAAATTTTCCTTTTACTCTTTTCAACATGGAAAGTGCCTTTATAAACTCAAGATATTATTTCTAGCCCCACAAAGGTTAGGTTTATAGTACCTTGCCAGAATTTGTTTATTATGGAATGGTGTATTTCAGGGGTGCTAAATATTTTACTAATTGAGAAATCCATTTGCTTTTGATTTATTTCAGTGCATCTTCATTATTGATCAGAGAAGAATTCTTACATCCTTCGTTTGTAGTCCTCTTTTTGACAGGGATAATACATTAAAACTTCATTAAGCTGTTGAGATTTAGTCTAAATAGCACATAAAATCTCTAAGCAATTGCTTTTCTCCAGCTGACTAGATGTTGTATTATACTTTGTTAAAAAATATTAAAGACTTCAATTCCATTTAACTCAAAATATTTTTCAAAGTTTGCCATAATTATGGGTTTTCTTTTATCATAAAGATGATTGTAGAATTTATGGACATGAGACTTTCATCTTTTTAAAAGTTGATATGTGTTCAGTGTACATTTTTATTTATAGTCTGTTTCAAAAAGGATTTGAAGTCCTTACCATGAAGTATATATACAATAAGGTTAATAAAAGGGAAATCAAACCCAAAGCAGGGAAGAGAAAGCAAATATGCTAACCACAAAAGCTAAAATAGATACAGATATATAAATTGATTGATAGACAGATTTGAGCATAAACTTGGCTTTGAGCTTCCCACCAGCAGGGATTAAAAAAAAAATGGAAATTCAGTGGATTACATTGTTGTTATCAAAAATGTGGGTGCCTAATAATTTTTCAAGAACAGAAAACTTTTCCCTGGTATTAAGTTCTAAAATGAATTCTTCGTGTGAATTGCTTGCATATGAGACATCATGCACGGTAATGGACAACACAGAAACAATATTGCTGTTCCTTATAATAATTCTTGATCAAAGAAAGGCCGTAACACGCAGGCTGTGACAATGATTCTGCTCAGGGGCACTAGGTTAATGATAGTTAGGTAACAGGTAGCTTTCTGAGGATCCATCTATCTGCCTTGATACAAGGATAAATCTTAGTGATACTTAACTGACTGAGCCACCCAGGCACCCACATTTTAGTGGTACTTAAAAGAATTTTTTTTTTCCTTAGATGTTTCTTAAAAATCGCTTTCTCAGCTAGGCATTTAATGGGAGCTAGACAGCAGCAGCAGTAACAATAAAATTGAAGTAATAGTTTGCTGCAGCCTTTGAATATTGAAATTTGAATATTGACATTGCTATCCACGCTATCAAACCATACACTTTGAAAACAGGGAAAGTTAGAGTTAACATTCTGATATGAAAGTAAAGAATTTCAGCCAATGTTCCCACCTAGTAGGTTGTTTTCCATATCAGTTCAAATGATTGTATGTAAACTACAGGTTTTCTTGGGAAATTTTAGCATGATTTTTTGTTTGGTTTTTTGGTGAACAGAGTTTTCAGTCACCTAGCTTAACCTCCTGAGGGTTCACCCCTCCTCAGCTACAGAACCTCAAAGAGTATTATTCCCCAGTCTCCCAAAGAAAAATGATTTGGATGAGCTTTTCATTGGAAAATGTGTCCCTAGTACATATTTTTTAAGAATTTCCTACAAAGAGGGGTGCCTGGGTGGTTCAGTCATTAACCGTCTGCCTTCAGCTCAGGTCATGATCTCAGGGTTCTGGGATCGAGCCCCGCATCGGGCTCCCTGCTCAGCGGGAAGCCTGCTTCTCCCTCTCCCACTCCCCCTGCTTGTGTTCCCTCTCTCGCTGTGTCTCTCTCTGTCAAATAAATAAAATCTTAAAAAAAAAAAAAGTGCATGTTTAAAAAAAAAAGAATTTCCTACGAAGATCTGTTCAAGCTTATTATAAGCAAAATAAAGATGTTGTGTTTTTCTCTGTGGTTTTTAATCCCTGGATCTGCACAGTTGTTGAAATTTCCCTTGCTGAGAATAGAAAGGCCCATGGTATTTGAATAACAACCGCAATAAAACAAAAACAGCGACCAGTATCATTTGCTGAGTATCTTCTATATTACAGATTCTGTGCTAGTCTTCTCATGTATTAACTTTCACATAATAAGCATGGCCTATTATTATCCCCATTTTAATAATGAGAACATGGAAACTCCAGTTTGCCTGAACTTACATAACTAATAAGTGGCAGAGTCAGGATTTGAACCCAGATCTCTTTACTAGCTTTTAACTACTACACACTGGTGCCTGTGGCAGAAATGTGAATCTTCATGTATTAGCCTTGAGGTCATTATCCTCTTTCTTTTTCGTGGTATTTCTGACAAAAATTGTCACTGGGTCAGTATACTTTGAGCTTCTCTTAGATTCTGGTTTAATGAGTCATTTTCCTTTAAAAAAACAATTTTAAAAAACAATCCTAGAATAGCTCATATTTTTATAGCAAAATAATTGTACCTTACCTTCTATTCTTAGGTTGTCTTCTAATAATGAAATTTGAATATCTTCTTGAGAAATAAGACCAGAGTTATCTTCCAGTCATTACTGAGATTTGAAGAAGTTCATTTGACTCTTAAAAGTGCTTACTCATTTAGATACTGGCTTTGTAGTCCTCCACACTTAGCATGCCCACATGCTGAAATAAAGAATTACTTGTAATGATGGGACTTGGCTTGATATCTCTAGAGTTGCTGTGTCCCATACAGTAGCCACCAGCCAGCCACATGTGACTATTTATTTTAAAATTTAGATGTACTATATGGTGGCTAACTGAACATAATAAAAATAAAATAAAATAAAATTTAAATGAACTAAAATATAATTTAAAATTCAGATCCTCAATCACATTAGCCACATTTTATTTTATTATTTTTTAAATTTTATTTTATTATGTTTTGTTAGTCACCATACATTACATCATTAGTTTTTGATGTAGTGTTCCATGATTCATTGTTTGCGAATAACACCCAGTGCTCCATTCAATACATGCCCTCCTTAATATCCATCACCGGGCTAACCCATTCCCCCACCCCCCTCCCCTCCAAAAGCCTCAGCTTGTTTCTCAGAGTCCATAGTCTCATGGTTCATCTCCCCCTCTGATTTCCACCCCCGTCATTTTTCCCTTCCTACTATCTTTTTTTTTTTTTAAACATATAATGTATTATTTGTTTCAGAGGTACAGGTCTGTGATTCATTAGTCTTACACAATTCACAGCGCTCACCATAGCACATACCCTCCCCAGTGTTATCACCCAGCCACCTCATCCCTCCTACCCCCCACCACTCCAGCAACCCTCAGTTTGTTTCCTGAGATTAAGAATTCCTCATATCAATGAGATCATATGATAACGTCTTTCTCTGATTGACTTATTTCGCTTAGCATAATACCCTCTAGTTCCATCCACGTCGTTGCAAATGGCAAGATTTCGTGGTTTTTGATGGCTGCATAATATTCCATTGTATACCACATCTTCTTCATCTGTTGATGGACATCTTGCACATTAGCCACATTTTAAATGCTAAACAGTCACATGTGGCTACTGTATTAGTGCAAGTTATAGAGCATTTCCATCACTGCAGGAAGTTCTTGGGCAGTGCCGCACTAGAATGTACATTTCTCATGGTCCCCTCTCCCTACCTTCTTTCTGTTCCAAAAACAACAATGGCTTCCTCCAAGAATGACCTCCACAGTTTCTGTAATTTGGGGGAGATAACTTATCTTCCCAATGATTTCCCATGATATTCAACAGGAGAAATTGTTGGCCCTGTTAATATTTCTGTGGTACAGGGAAGCACGCTAACCCAGATCAAGTTCATCTTACTAAATGGCAAGTCCATAGAGCCAGCTCGTTTTTATTTGCCAGATTACATATTGAGCCAACTTCTTAGGTAGCTGTGTTTAAAACCATTTACAGACTGTTTTTTTGAATTGCACCAGAGACACCCTGATCCCTGGTAAACTTGTTGAGTAATGATGTTGCTGTCAAATCTTACAGCAAATCGTTGGCTTCCATAACAGAGTTGGCCATCTTCTTGACATGTTCCACAAAAAGGTTGCCTCCTTCTACTAGTCAGTCTGTATTATTTTCCAGAATAATAATACAGACTAACTAATAAATACTAATAATACAAAATAATACAGACTACCTTTTGGGGGAAAAAACAATTATTTTCTAATAAATCTGATTCTTTTAGTGTATCCTGGTTAGTTTTGAATGCTGTTAAAAGGGACAGAGATGTATGTTCTTAATTCCTTTCCATTTATGGGTTCTAAAATAATCTTGGTACATGGACATATACACCAATGTGGTGCACTAAGGCCTACTAGGAATGTACCAGTCCTGCATTTGTCTTGAGCACTCCTATCTTACAGGGGTAAACTTCGGTCTATCTTTTCCAAAGTGATATTCCACAGTAAGCTCCTTTAGAGAAATTTGTTGAATCTGTTATTTGCCAATGATATTCTATTGTTTGAGTATATAGAACAGTGCCTTGAACATCTTTGCTGTGTGTAAAATAGTGCTGGAGAGTTTTGTTGCATTTTGTTTTTCCAAATGAGCTAAGCAGGGTGCAATAGTCACTAGTGTCATGCTTGAACCCTCCATAGCCACACAGAGACCGGCAGCCACTCTCCTCTCAGCTGTACAAATAGTCTGATGAAGAGATAGAGTAAGATCTCTGTTCAGAATGTTCTTGGTCACTGGACACCTCATAATGGAGGCCTTATATTAACCACTGTTGTTCCAGCTTCAAGGATTTCCCAAGTTCAAGAAAGTTGTGATCAGTTTTAGTAAAGTATTGGTAATCATGAAGTGAAATGATGGGGTATAGGGGCAGTGAATTATATTAATCTCCACTTCTGTATAACTTCTAACATTTTTAAAATAAAGAGTAAAGAAACATCATGATTTCTTTATTTTGCTATCATGTTTTATGAGTTCCTTATATATTTTGGAAATTAACCTTCTATCAG
The DNA here is from genome assembly GCF_004348235.1 of Phoca vitulina. Lineage (NCBI taxonomy): Eukaryota > Metazoa > Chordata > Mammalia > Carnivora > Phocidae > Phoca > Phoca vitulina. The sequence goes on along the minus strand of NW_022589711.1, from coordinate 57,970,349 downwards.
ATATGTGTTTTACAAATGTTTTCTCCTGTAGGTTGCCTTTTCATTCTGTTGATTAAAGATTTTTAGTTTGATGTAGTCCCACTTGTCTATTTTTGCTTTTGTTGCCTGTGCTTTTGGTGTCATTTCTAGAAATTATTGCCAAAACCAATGTCAAGAATGGGCAAAGGACTTGAATAGACGTTTCCTCAAAGAAGACATACATATGACCATTAGGCATATGAAAAGGTGCCCAACATCATTAATTGTCAGAGAAATGCAAAGCAAAACCTCAGTGAGATATCACCTCACATCTCTTAGGATGGCTACTATTTAGAAAAGGATAACATATGTTGGCAAGGTTTGGAGAAATTAGAACCCTTGTACAGTGTTGGTGGGAATGTAAAATGGTGCAGCAACTATGGAAAACAGTATGGAGATTCCTCATAAAATTAAAAATAGAACTACCATATGATTCAGCAACCGCACTTCTGGATATATGCCCAGAAGAACTGAAATCAGGATCTCCAAGAGATACCTGCACTCCTATGTTCATTGCAGCACTGAATAGCCAACATATAGAAACAACCCAAGTGCCCATCGGCAGATGAACAGATAAAGAAAATGTGGTGTATACATACAATGGAATATATTCAGCCTTAAAAAAAGGAAATTCTGTCATTTGTGACAACATGGATGAGCCTGAAGGATGTTATGCCAAGTGAAACAAGCCAGTCACAAAAAGACAAATACTGTATGATTCTGCTTCTATGAGATATCTACAAGAGTCAAACTCGTAGAAGCAGAGAATACAATAGTGGTTGCCAGAGATGGGAGGGAGGAGAGGGAAATAGGAGTTGTTACTCAGTGGGTGTAAAGTTTCAGTTTTACTAGACGAGTAAGTTCTAGAGATCTGCTCCACAGTATTGTGCCTATAGTTAACAATGTGGTCTTATATTGTGCACTTCAAAATTTGCTAAGAGAGTAGATCTCACATGAAGTATTCATACCACAAAAACAAACCAAAAAACCCGCAAAGGAACACAAGAAAACCCTCTGATATGTCTACTGTCTTGACTGTGGTGATGGTGTTGAGGATGTTTGCATAACTCTAAGCTCATCCAATAGTACACATTACATATGTGCATTTCTTTGCATATCAATTATATCAATAAAGCTGGTAAAATTATTTAAATTAGAAAAAATTTTTTTTAAGATTTTATTTATTTATTTGACAGAGAGACACAGCCAGAGAGGGAACCCAAGCAGGGGGAGTGGGAGAGGGAGAAGCCGGCTTCCCGCTGAGCAGGGAGCCCAATGCTGGGCTCCATCCCAGGACCCTGGGATTATGACCTGAGCCGAAGGCAGAAGCTTAACGACTGAGCCATCCAGGCGCCCCTAAATTAGAAAAAAAATTTTAAATGTCATGAGCTCTTGGGTGAATTTAATATAGCTGTTTCTGCTGTTTATAGTAAGGCATCTTATTAAAACCAAAATTTGCTCTAAGAATCATTAAGAGCTCTTTTGGAGCTGTGTCTTAATGAGGAAATACCTACCTTATTTAAATGCAGCATTGCTCTTCCACACCCACTTTGATGCATCACAAAGGTGAGCAAGATGATATTGTTCTAAAAAATAATTACATTTATGCAATATTGTCTTATATATTTATATTTCTTAATCACTAGGTTATTCCCATTAATATTTCCCTACTGTTTTGCTTTTACAAGCCTTGGTGAGCAGGGCATACATTTTTTACTGGTCACTAGTTTTAGGAACTGTTTCCCTGACTTTGATTTGTTTTTATCACTTGGGAGCAGGCACGTTGCTGGACAGCAAGAAAAGAGTTAAAGAAAATAGCTCTAATGAATAAAAATGTGATTCTTCTATATGCATTTTTGGTAACCCCAATTCCACTGAAATTCTATTTTGATTCCCTCATTCAATAGCAATAATAATGTTTTCGTGACTATCACAGCTACACACACACACACACACACACACACACACACACACCCGTCCCCCGCCCCCCCCTCTTCCCGCACCCCCTCTAGCTGCCAGTCTGTCTTAAGGCAGTGGCAGACGCCTGATTGGCGGGCTCTGTTTATTCTTTGACCAGATTCCTCCTAAAAGAAGGCAGGCCATGAGTGCCTGAAGCCTATTGGTCCGGCCTGCTCTGGACCCTCCCTTTCTTTTTCATGGCACACACCACAGCGAAGTCTGTGCGGAATCCTAAACCGGCCCAATTTACATCCATTCATGAATCTGTGACGTCAGCAAGCCTTTGGGCTTCTTTGCGGTGGGCTGGAGGATTGTGTGGGTGGAATCCCCCTCCCCCTTATTTTTCTAATTCTGCAAGGCTTTTTAAATTAACCTTCCATCTTTTTAAAGCAAGAAAATGGAACGGCATGTGTAGGAATTCTTCATTGTTGTGAGTATCACACTCTTTTTTTCCTGTTTCATCAGCATTTATTTCACAAGGACAGATGGAGAAGGTATTTGAGATTTGAGTTGATTAGAAAGCTGATATTATTGAGGGAGACACGGTGAGAAAGACAGAGCGAAAGAGTAACCTGAAACCCCGTTAGAGCTCGGAGCCTTCGAAACTGACAGCTGGTTTTCCCTTTGCTCGTCTGCTTGCTTGCTAGACGTGGACATTTTTCATTTACGGTTCTGCACGTTACCTCTGGATGCTGGCTTGGCTTTCCTTAAAGGGAGATTCATTTCTCGGAGAAGAGGATGTGGGTCGCGTGAGAGGCAAAGCCCCGAACTGGTACCAGAAAGGTGCTGGGGGGGAAGCCGGGCCAGCTAGACGGAGCAGGTTCTAGCCTGCTGAGCTCTGGTCTTCCTTTCTGCTGCCCTTTCTGTTGTGTGTCACCCTTCACCTCCCCTTTGTTTCATAATTGTGTACCAGTCAGGGTCTTGAGCTTGCAATCTGGGGAAGATGAATACTTGTCCGACCATTTTTTTCCCCCCCGAAAGCTTTTATTATGGGAGTCACAGGAGTGTATTTATACATCTTTGCAGCTCTTTCTGTCACTCTGTGCTTTTTATTTATATTTTCAAAAACTTGAAAGCCTGCACCAGAGGCAAAAGGGGAATGATCCTTAAATCCTGATCTGTAAAATATCCCCGAACGAAAATTAAGAAGTGGTTTCGTAATATATTCCATAATTATATTGCATAGAAATGCATATGAGTGTTTTCTGAAGATGAACTCTCAGCTGAAAATAGTTTATCCCCCTGTACTTGGCAAACATGGAAAAGTTCTGATATGTTCCATGTATTAAGTTAAGGTTTGATACTTTGCTTGGAGTTTCAACAAAAAGTTAGTATTTGTGATCGTATTTATTTTCCAAGGTTCTGGATTATATTCTGGTGAAAGTTGGGATGATAAAGAAGAGGAATGGGACACTGTGACATGTTCTGCCCCAGGGCAGCTCCTCAACCTAGATAACCTAATAGCATTTTCCACCTCCCTCACTTGAGCAAATTATATTCTAGTCGGCAGCGTGTACCTGGTCCACCTCTCCAGTGAGAGGGGAAGCAAAATGTGTCTGTTAATTTCTTATCATCCAGCCTTGTCATGTTTACCTTGTATAATCAATACTTAGTTTTGAGATTTTCCTATTATAATCTTTTCTCATGAAATAGGGCTTCTAAATTAGGACTCAGATGATCTAATTTGAAGATTATTAGTGAATCTTTCAACTGTAAACTCATTCAAAATTACCTGAGGTAATTGGAGTTTTCTTTTGTTTCTCATCTTGGCATTGCCCTTATTCATTTTGTTTTTCTGGGTGCAACTGAACTCACTAGAGCTATAGAAGGGAAAACTTCTGCCTCATTCTAAATCAGATCTTTGTCCTCTACTCAGACAACTATGGCTTCATATTTTGCTATTTTTTTATATGCTGGGTTGAACAAATGACACAATTTCCCTGTATTTGTAAGCATCTAGGCTTACTTCATCATTTTCTTCTTTTGTATACTTTCAGACTTTGTTGAAAGTAGCAATTGCAAACTTATTTCAAATTATTGAAGTCTAGATCATTGCTAGATCAAAAGACTGAACTCTTAGGGTTATTTTTTTTAATGTGTTTATATAATCTAACTCAAGAAATGTTCGTCAGATTCTGTCTTTTCTATACGTTTTGGCAAGAGGGCTTTATTTCCATGAAAGAAATACAGTCGCACTTTGCATTTATTAAAGTAAAACTATCCCTTTAAGGCACAGAGTAGATATAGAATCTCCCTCTCTCTCCACTCCTAGTGGCTGTGTTCTAGATTATATTTATTTTCCTGTATAGTGTACTTGTAGGGGAAAAAAAAAACAATAACTCTTAATTGTTTAATATCAAACAATAAAATCCTGTGTATCAGTGACTGTCAATAGATGGCTTTCTGTTTCAAAATTGAAGCTACTCCAGAAGTAGGAATTAATTTATTTAGTAAACAAAGTCAGTCAAACCAGAGCCCTATCCTGGGGAACTGTCAAAAGCATGGTTCCTAAGGACCAGAGGCCACATCCACTGGTAGAGGACAGAACAACAGTACTTTGGATGGCAGAACCGGTCAGTTTGGTTTGCACTGTCTACCTACCCTCTCTCTCTGGGCTACAGCTGAATTAATTGCTTGGGGAGCTCAAGTGAATCAAGATAGCCAAGATGACCGATGCTGCCAGGTGGCAGCCTGACTCTTGCAATTTTGATTAAAATAAAAAACATTCACCAAGAACACTCTTTACTTAAAAAAAAAAGTCATTTAAGAGATATCACCCTCCTGCTCTGTGTCTCTTATTCCTTAAGAATATGGGAGGAGAGAAAGATTTAGAAGATGCCATATTTACTCCTAAGGAATGTAGAAGGTAAGATACCATACATATATAGTATTGTAAAGACTGGAATGACTTGGGGGAACTTTCTGTCTCTCTGTTTGTTCAGTATGTTCTTAGAGTTGATCAACCATCACCGCAATCAATTTTAAAATATTTTTATCATTGTAAAAAAACAAACAAACAAACCAATACACATTAGCAGTCACTCCTCATTTCCCCTCAGCCCCCCAGCCCTAGGCAATCACTAATCTTCGTTCTTTATACAGAGATTTGCCTATTCTGATCATTTCATATTAATGAAATCACATAACATACAGTCTTTCATGACTAGCTTCTTTCCCTTAGAATAAGGTTTTTAGAGTTCTCCATGTTATAGCATATATCAGGGCTTCATTCCTTTTATTGCGGAATAATATTCCATTGTACAGATATACCATGTTTTACTGATCCATCCATCACTTGATGGACATTTGGGTTGTTTCTACTTTTTGGCTGTTATGAATAATGCTGCTATGAACATTTGCATATAAGTTTTTGTGTGAACATATGTTTTCATTTCTCTTGAGTATATACCTAGCAGTGGAATTGCTGGGTCCTATGATAACTATATGTTTCACATTTTCAGGAACTGCCAAACTGTTTTCCAAAGCAGCTGCACCATTTTACATTCCCACCAGCAGTATAGGAGGCTTTCAATCTCTCCACATCCTTGGCAACACTTCTTAGTGCCTCTAATTTTGATAAGAGGGATCTTAGTGAATTTGAAGTGCTATCTCCTTGTGGTTTTGGTATACATTCCCCTAATGGTTAATGATGTTGAGCATCTTTTTAGGCGCTTATTGGCCCTCTGTATTTCTTCTTTGGAGAAATGTCTATTCAGATCTTTTGCCCATTTAAAAAATTTATTTCTCTTTTTATTATTGAGTTTAAGAGTCTTTGATATGTTTTAGTTACAAGTTCTTTATCAGATATATGGTTTGCAAATATTTTCTTTCATTCTGTGAGTTGTCTTTTTACTTTCTTGCTGATATTGTTTGCAGCGCCACATTTTTAAATTTTGATGAAACTCAGTTTCTTCACTTTTGTTGTAGTTGCTTGTGCTCTTAGTGTCCTATCCAAGAAGACTTTGCCTAACCCAAGGTTATGAAGATTTATCCCTATTTTTTAAAGAGCTTTATAGTTTTAGCTCTTACATTCATATCTATGATCCATTTTGAGTTAATTTTTGTGCATGGTATAAGGAAGTGTTCAACTGCATTCTTTTGAATGAGGATATCCAGTTCCAGCAATATTTGTTGAAAAGACTGTTCTCTCTCCCATTGAATTGTCTTGGCACCCTACCAGGGAACTTAAAAAAAATACTGATACCATGCTCCTGCCTCCAGAGAGTCATATTTAATTGGTCTGTGGTGGGGCCCAGACATCTGCATTTTTTTAAAAGCTCCCCAGATGATTTTTTTAAAAGATTTTATTTATTTGACAGAGAGAGACAACACACGTAGGGGGAGTGGGAGAGGGAGAAGCAGCAGGGAGCCCGATGTGGGGCTTGATCCCAGGACCCTGGGATCATGACGGGAGCCGAAGGCAGAAGCTTAACAACTGAGCCACCCAGGCGCCCCTCCCCAGATGATTCTAATGTGCAGCCAGGGTAAAAACTATTTGCATGGATAGAGAGCTAGTTTTAGAAAAGAAGAGGGACACTACTTCTGAATCAAGAAAACAGAGTGAAGACATAGAGTTCTATATGGAAAGGAGGGAAGAGAGGAAAATTAAGATTCATAGCAGAGAGCATGGATTTTCTTGCTAAGTAGTAGTTAGTCATTTTCAAAGAGGTTAGTGAGATACATTAAAGGAAGAGAAGGAGCTGACACTTATCAAGCAACTTCTACATGCCTAGAAATTTGGGAGCTTTCACATACATTATTTCATTTAAAATATAATCCTCGTGGTATGAAGTAGGTACACTACCCCCATTGTACAGATGAAAAAACAGGCTCAGGAAGGTTGCTGACTCAGCAAAGACACGAGGCAGTGCACCTGTACCCAATTCTCAAATCCAGGTCTAATTCTTCACCCCATTCTCTTTCTTCTGTATACCGTGGATTTTGAACATTGAAGCCTACCTTGACTTGTTATTGGTTCGGTCTAGCATGACTCTAAGGTCTTCTCTTGCAGTGCTCTGGACTGGACAATGGAGTAAGATAAGTTGGATGGTGGGGGTAATATAGGGTTAAGTGTTGGTTCAGCAGGTGCGGTGGAAGATAAGAGGGTGTGTGTAAATGAAGATTGTCATGTGACAGTTAATCATGGAGCCCATGCTAACTACACTATACCTAGATATAGCCAGCAGGAAAAATCCTAAGAGGACAGAGGAGCAGTATACTAGGGATGAGAGAATGATTGAAGGGGATAGTGGGGAGACTGTCCTGGGAAAGAGGATGTATCAAATAGAACTTGTAGGTGTCGAAGTGTTGACATTCTTTTAATCAACAAATATTGAGCATTTAGTATGTGTTCTAGGTACTGAGTACACAGCAGTAGGGGAAAAAAACAAAAATTCTTGCCCTCTTGGGGGCTTATTTTATTGGGGAAGACAAACAATGAAGTAAATTAGTTTAGGCAGTGGTAAATGTTAAAGAGAAGCGTAAAGGTGGGGGATGAATAAAGTGTGCTGGGGGTGGGGTAAAGTCAAAAAGGAAATTTTTCAGGGTGCCTGGCTGGTTCAATCAGTAGAGCATGCGGCTGTTGATCTTAGCGTCGTAAGTTCAAAGCCCGTGTTGGGTGTGGAGCCTACTTAAACAATAATTAAATTAAAATAAATTAAAATTTAAGAAAGGGACTTTTCATTGTATGCTGTATTTGCGGATATAGATTCAGAGAGATTCAGAGAGCTTAAGGAACTATAAAACCCAGGGGTCAGTGGTTGACAAATCAGGCACAATGGGTATACAAAGAGAGCTGCTCTAAGACTAAAACTCAGAGTGAATATTTAGTATTCACTGTTTGTTCATCACTTTATAGCCTATGTCTGGCACAGAGTAGACACTTTCCTTTTGGTCTACATTTGTTTATTGTAGAGAACCCCCCCCTTTTTTTTTTGATTAATGATTGTTCTGCTGGGTAGAGGCCAGAGCAGAGGTGGTATTTGGGAAACTTTTTCAAATTTTGCTTGCTGCCCTATTAGGATAAATCCTTCTAAGTTTGGGGGTGGATGTGTGTGTGTGTGGGGGGTATGGGGTGGATGTGTGTGTGGGGGGGGGGGCTGGGGGAATGTCCTTTCATAATGTCACCACCGAGAATTGCTGCATGGTGAGTGATAGTCAATGAGGAGGATGTGTTCTAGTTCTCAGATGAAGCAAGCAAAGAACCACCAGTGTAGGCTTAAATATCTTTTGCTTATTACGCTTTAGCAGAAGATTCGCATGCACCACAGTGAACAGAGGATGAATCGAACCTTTGTAAAGTTTTTAATAATGAGGTTCTTTTATGCAACCATATACCTACCTTCTTTCTTTATCTTAAAGATTACTTAAAATGGATAAAATCAATGTGCTTTCTATTTGCCTGCTTTATAAGGCACAAAGATGCAATGGAAAAAGAATCGGACTAAGGCAGTAAGTACCTCTGTAGCCATATCAGATCATCCTTGGCAAGACAATTCTCTCAAATTCTTTAAAATTTGTCTTCAGCTTTCATTTCAAAATATGAGATGAAGACTTTTTTTAGTGATCTCAAATGTCCTTTCTAACTCTAACATTGTGACATTCTTGGAATCTCATTATTACCAACATCAAACAGACAAGTGACAACTTCTAAGACAATCTGGTTAAAATCTACTTTTACTCCAGTTCTTTCATAGTACTTTTCTAGAAGTTTAGCCTCCATTGGGATACTGCTACAGCTGAGGAGGAGGGGAAAATGTCATGAGTGTTTCAGATGGAGATATCTGGGTGAGACACAGAAAGATTAAGTCACTTTGAGATTTGCCCACGGACTTCCTCATAAGCAGGAAATAGAATCCTGATGAGATCTGACCTTGCCACCTTTAGGCAGGACCATATAAAGGTCACTTGTCTTGGCCATTATTCTTTGTGGTCAAGAGAGAGCTTCCATTAGACTGGTGATTTGGTGGTCTGGGCTAATAGGGAATATGGCAACAGATAATCTAATAACCTTAGTTTGGTTGTGTGTTACAGCCTTTCCTTGATCTGACCTTTTTTAGTGCTCTTAAGAAGCAAAATTCAGGGTGCCTGGGTGGCTCAGTTGGTTAAGTGTCTGCCTTCAGCTCAGGTCATGATCCCAGGTCATGGAGCCCCGCAAAGTGATCACACCGGCTGCTTCTGTCCATCTCTCACTACCTCCTATCATTCTTTAAATCAGGCTGAAGCATGATGAAGGGTGAAAGACTATATTAAATAAGAAAATGAGAACCACTAAATCCATAAATGGTACAACCAGTCTTTGAAAAAAATAAGATTTTTGTGAAAAAAATAAGATTTTGGTATTTTGTATGAGATTTGCCAGCTTTTGAAAATTATTCTTCCCGGAATTGTCCGAATAACAAGTTGGTTGATGGATTGGTGTTTTGAGTTTGCAGATTTTGTCAAGGAAAAAGATAAATTGTAAAAATTACAAAACAGAAAACATCCTTTCCATTTTAGTGTTCATTTCATCAGTCTAGAATTTTTCTTGTATTCTTTTTCATTTGTATAATAGTCAAGCAGAGAGGCCTCATGTCTAGTCCTAACAGCTATAATAATTTCAGATGGTGGGTTCCATTTGGTAATAATACTTGTGCGTGTACCAGTGTGGTAAAACCATCTTGCAAAACGCAATCATGTATTACAGAGAAGGTGTAGTAAATGTGCAATTTTAGTTGTTTAAAAATTAGGGAAAAACGATGTAGGATTTCCCAATGACAGATGGTAATTGTCTTCAATCTGCTAATTTGTACTGAATTCCTGGGCTGGGGTAATAGTTGAGCAGTACTAGGAGGACATTTTAGTGAAACTCTAAATTCCAAAAAGGCCAGAGAAGTAGAAAAAAGGCTTAGGAAATAGTCAAAGACAAAGGACTGGAGAAAGGTGACAGAAAAAAGAAAGGGGTGGGGGGTGGGGAGACAGAGCCCAGGGAGCCTGTGGTTGGGCTGATGGTTCACCATGGGCAGGTGGCAGTGAGGAGAGCAGTTTCCATCTTAAATCAAAGACAATGGATTTGGGAGCCAGAATGGAGGAAAAAAAAAAAAGACTCATTTAGAGTCCTAAAGAGGCCTGTCACAGTTGCTATTACTAAAGAGGGCTCAATTTGCAAAATAAGCCCACCGAGGCTTCTTATTACCCCGAGGCACTGTGCCTGCATTCGTGGTAGCTGTCCTGTCTGCCTCTGATGGGACGCATGAGGCTCTCCGGAGGCGCAGGTAACCACAGATAATTGAGACTAGTGAGATCAAGCCCACCAAAATACAAAGCCATGGTTGCTTTTTCCAGGGAAGATAATCTTTTGATTAAAGTGAGATTAAACATTTTACTAATTACTCACCAATTATTTCCTCTCACAGAACAAATTCAAATACATATGCACACTAAGAAGAAACAGATGCAACATACCTTTGGATATTTTCAGTCACTACTCTCTAGGCCTAAAAGTACAGACTCATTTAAAACCTTTGCTAAGCATAGAAACTCCTGGGAGATACCCACCTGATATTGCAGCAGCTAGGGCTCAAGAGCCAATGTGAAAAGAAACTGTACTCCTTTGCCAGGTTCTCCCACTCCCCACCCCACCCCCCATCTTCCTCCTCCTGTTTCTGGCCATTTTTGAACAGAACCCCTTCCATCTGTTTGCCTAATCAAAAATAACTGAACATTTGCTTTATACTGCTTATGTTAATGATCAAAGCCAGGCTTTAATCTAACCTTTAAGTATTCTCAGAGACCTGGAGACCAGAGTAGATTTCTTCGAGAAAGAGAAACAATCACATAATCCTTTATGTTTTCTATTATGGCAGAAGCCCTGATTGGAGAAAATATCGTAACACTGAAACAGTACTCACTCCCCATCACCGGTTCTCCTTTGATCACAAGGTTATCTACACTGATAAGGGCTTCCTTTAACTGAACCTTACACCTTTGATACTGGCTTTTGTTAGAGTCAAACTGCTTTTGCCACAGATGGTCTTATAAATGGCCTCCGTCTTTTTCCTGCTAACTATTAAAAAGGCTGTGGCATGGTTTTAAAAACCAAAGAACAACTAGCCACCCAGATTCTAAAAGCCTTGGACCAAGTCTGGAAAGGGAAAAGGAATGACCAAGAGAACCTCATTATTAATGCAGAGCAAGAAGGTCCCCTAGGGTAAGGGAAAGGGAGTCACTCCAAGGGAGTACCTATCCAGGAGACTGACTATACTTCATTAAATCTTCGCCAAGCTCAAGAGCAATGTGAAATGGTAATTGTGATTTACCTGAGATGCATATGGCTTGTACCCAGAGATGTCTTTATGCCAGAGAACAATTATGCATGGGGATTGACCTGAAGGCTCAGAATGAGGAAACTGTAGTCTCAGGGCTTCCATTTTCTAAGACAAATCTCTTCTGGCTTATTCCTGGGTGGTTGCAGCTAAGGATTTGCCAAAGCAAACTAAGCTTGTGGGCCTGGTTTGGGGACTTATCCTTTCATTACTATGTATTGTCACAGGAAACTAAAAAAGTAAAAAAAAAAAAAAATTCTTTGACACTTTTTACCAAGCAGATTCTTCAGATTATCCTATTTTGTATATAATTCATAAAATATGGTTTGTGAAAAACTACTCAATAAGTTTTTTTCAGATACTTTAATATTAGATTTTGTATAAAGTACCAAATAACAAGAGAAAAAAAACAATTTTTTTTCTTTATTTCTATTTCTCAGTTGACCCAACCATATTGGCCTCCCCCCACCAACCATGACTAGGTCTAACCATCCTGGCTAGCTAGCTCGCCTCCACAAAACCTGGTGTGGATTTCTTTCTTTCTTTCTTTCTTTTTTTTTAAGATATTATTTATTTATGAGAGAGAGAGATGGCAGAGGGAGAGGGAGAAGCAGACTTGCAGCTGAGCAGAGAGCCTGATGCGGGGCTCGATCCCAGGACCCTGAGATCATGACCTGAGCCTAAGGCAGACGCTCAACTGACTGAGCCTCCCAGGTGCCCCTGGTGTGCATTTCTTTTGATGAGCTATGTATCGATTATTTTCCCACCCTTCCCGCCCTCCCTGCAAAAAAGACGTATTACCGGTTTAAAAACTGCAAGTTTAAATCCTGCAAGAGACCTACTCATGAAGCAGCTTACACAGTGGTTCTCAAAGTGTGGTCCTAGAACCAGGACCATCAGTATCACCTGGGAACTTGTTAGAAATGCAGATTCTCAGGCCACTCCCCAGATGTTCTGAATCAGATGCTGGGGATGGGGGTGCCCAGGCAGCTGTGTCTAAACAAGCAGGCTGGGTGATGCTGTTGAGTACTCAAGTGTGAGAATCCTTGGTGTATAGTGGGTCTTGTCAGACTGCTCGTGTGCGAGGGAATCACCTTGGATTTTGTTAAAAACCAGATTCTGATTCACTTTGTCTTGGGTGATTTTTGTCAGCATTTCTAATGCTGGTGATGCTGATGTCAGTAGTCCTTGGACCACACTTTGAAAGTAGTGAGGATCTGAAGAATCTCGACATGAGCCGTTCCAAGAACTGCACTGAGTAGGCTTTGCCAAAATTGTAACTATCCCAGTAGTTCCTAAGGAAATACTCCTAAAAGAGGAGGAAGTTTGAGGCCTAAAGATTTAATCATAGTATTATTTTAATAGGAAAAATAGCCCAACTGTTCAATAGTAGGAAAATACAGTTGATACTATTTGCAGATTGTGTATTTGTTAATTCACCTACTCACTAAAATTTATTTTTAACCCCCAAATCAATACTTGGGGTGCTTTTACAGTCATTCACAGACAGACATGTGCAAAACAGAGAAAAATTTGAGTTGCCTGAAATACACACTCCCAGTTCAGATGGAGCAAGGTGATGCTCTCTCCCTTCATGTTTCAACATTCATACTGTAAACAAGTGCCTTCTCAAAGTCAATTTCGTGGGGCGCCCGGGTGGCTCAGTTGGTTAAGCACCAACTCTTGATTTTGGCTCAGGTCATGATCTCAGGGGCTTGGGATCAAGCCCTAGGCTCCCTGCTCAGCGGGGAGTCTGCTTCTCTCCTTCTCCCACTGTCCCTCCATGCTCTCTCTCTCTCAAGTAAACAAATAAATCTTTTTTTTTTTTAAGTCGATTTGGTGCTGTGTTTTTCATTTTTGTGCTTTTTGTTGGTGATTTTGCTGTTTAAAATAGCCCCAAGCATAGTGCTGAAGTGTTGCCCAGTATTCCTAGGTGCAAGAAGGCTGTGATATGCCTTACAGAGAAAATATGCTTCGTTGAGGCATGATTACTGTGCCATTGGCCATGAATTCAGCATTAATGAATCAACAATGTATATCAAGTAAAGTGTCTTTAAATAGAAACACACATAAAACAAGGTTATGTATTGATCAGCTGACAAAATGTTGTGACCAGAAACCTACCCCCGTATTTCTCCTAGGAGCTGTGTGGTTCAGGATCCACTAATCCACTGTTCGCAGTGACTTTATGGAACAAGAAAAATAACCAGAGTCAACTATAGTTAATAGCCAATTAATAGAATATATGCTGCCATTTTAAAATGAGGATGATGTAATCTGCGCAAATGAAAAATGTGTATGATGTTTTGGTAAGAGAAAAGAGACTGGAGTCAAAATTTCAAGAGTAGCACAGAGTTACGTTTACGATTTTTTCAAGTAAAAAATTGAAGGAAGTATGCCAAAATTTTTTGAGTTAAGGTGATAGAATTATTTTTTTCTCTATTTCTCGAGTTTTTGTAATACCATTAATTTGCTTTTATAATGTTACACTCTAAAATGTGTGTCTTACTAGTACTTTCAGAGTTATAAGATAGTAAGAGGGACCACCTTTTCGCCTCCTTTAGAGACAGAGGCAACACACTCTGGGTAAGGAATTGGCCATCTTTTTTTTTTTTTTTTAAAGATTTTTATTTATTTGACAGAGAGAGACACAGGGAGAGAGGGAACACAAGCAGGGGGAGTGGGAGAGGGAGAAGCAGGCTTCCCACCGAGCAGGGAGCCTGATGTGGGGCTTGATGCGGGGCTCGATCCCAGGACCCTGGGATCATGACCTGAGCCGAAGGCAGATGCCCAACGACTGAGCCACCCAGGCGCCCCAAGGAATTGGCCTTCTTAAGAAAGACCTTACTAACATTAGTGTAAGAGAGTATGTTCTTTGTGTTAAATCACTCAAAATTGTTCCAAGTTACATGTGAATATCAAAGAGAAATCTAGAATTGCAAACCCCTAGCAAAGGTAAACCAAGTACTTGGTAGGTACTACTGAAACCAAGCTTTGTCAATAATTTATCTTGCCTAAACATAGTTTTTCTAACTTCTGTTTTCCACTCTTTCAACGTGATTAATAGCTTGGCTTCTGAAGTCAGAGAGGTGAGTCGTGGCAGTCCCATCTATTAGCTATCTATGCCGTTTAAATTACTGAACACTTCTAAGTTTCCCCCCATGGATATAATGAGGGTCATTATAGAACCTAATGAGTGTTTGACAAAAGGCTGAGCGTGTGTGCTGTGGTCATTTCACGTGATTCTGGCCTTCTCTTTCCTTCCTCATGCTTTTTTTCTTCTCCCATTCCCTTTTTCTTGCCATAGAGAAAGTAAAAACTGTCTTTCATCTCTCCTAGGAATGGCCATTTTATGGAACTGTTCACGATTTAAAAAGCAAATGAGTTGAATATTTCACTCTGACTCCATAAAATAAAAGCCTAAAACTGAAGTACACGCATTCTATTTGAGTGTAACCTATGCTTTTTGTGTGGGGGAGGGGTGGGGTGGGTCACAGAAGGATTTGTATAGGAAAGTTCCTGTTATTATCCTGGGACCCTGTGGAGAACACAGCTTTCAGCATATGTTCTTGAATGACAACTATGTGCTGGATGCTGTATCATGTGCTGGGATATAGTGGTGAACAACCCAGCTATGGCTCCTGCCTTCACAGAACTTACAGTCTAATAGGGGAGCTAGTCAAAGAGTCATTATAGTAGAGAAATATGTGTTGTGGGGGGAGGGGGTCAAGGGGTCAATGAGTATAGGCTGCTAGAGGAGGACGTAAGTGGGGCATCTCACCCAGACTTGAGTGATACCATTGTAATACCATTGTAATACCATGCAAAGGGGACTACAAGTGCCCAGAAGAGAGAGGGCAGTGAATTCCGAGAACTGAAATGTGAATTGCAGGGCTGTATCCCAAACATGAGGCTAGAGAAGCAAATCATGCCAAGAGGGTTGGACTTGATTCTAGGAGCAGGAGATTTTACAAAGTTAAGTTGTATGTTCAGAATTACATGCTAGAAAAAGCACTCTGGCTATGGAGAGAATGGAATAGGATGGAGAGACTAGAGACAAGGCTACAATTAGGGGATTGTTAAAATAATCTAGGCAACAGTGAAGATGAGCTGTGCTAGGAAGGGTTATTGCGATGGAAAGAAGTGCATAAATTTAAAGAGATATTCAGAATGTTAAAGGATACTTTTTTAACGGGGGTAAAATAATGATTTATATACATATAAAATGAATGTGTGTCAAATATTGTACTTAACTCATTAATTAATGAGGGAACCAGTAAGATGCTAGAAGGAAAATTCCAAGAGCACGTATATACATAGACAATAAGGAATGATGGCGTGCCAAAATGAATGTGTAACTAGGGGCAAAACCAATCAGTATCCACAGAGCATTAATAATCCACTGCATTCCACCAGACATGATTCATTTACATTCCTATGGACAAGAATCAGTTGCATTACTAGATGTTTGCTACAATTTTTGGCTGTAAATATCTCAAAGCCAAGAAAAGTCTCCTGTAAACTGGGAGTGGTGCCTTAGGCAAGGATACCCGGTAGTATTTTTGCCCATTTCAAAGTCTTTGACAATTTTCCCTGACAAGAAAATATCTACAGGACTTTGATGATTAGTTAGACGTGGTGATGGTAAGTGAAGAGGAAAAGAGAAAAGTCAACTATGCCGTTTCATTCATTCAAGGAAGTTGAGAGAGCATGCAGCCAAGAAGTTGAAAATGGAACAAGAGGGGCCAATGGGAAAGTTTCAGAGGGAAGAGAGAGTGGGAGATTGGGTCAGGGAAGAGGATGCACAGAAAAGTACAGGGTTGAGACTCTCAGCTGGAGTTGCTTACTTACATCTTGGGCAGTAACAAAGGAGAACAGGAATGTGATGCAGGGTGGGATTAGCTGGCTATAAGGTTTGAAGAATTATTCCCAGTAGTCCTCTGATCTGTAGCGTCCACGTTAGAACTCTTCCTTTATCTTATGTCCCTCTGGGCACTTGCCTCTCCGTACCTCCTTGCTTGGAGTAGAAGTCTAAAAGAATGGTGTTAAGAATGTAGAAAGTGATTTTGACTTAACTAAATCGATTTAATGCAAATAAACTCTGAGGACAGAGAAAGTCTTATGTATCTTTTTTTGTCCCTGTGATGTCTACCATAACATCCAGTAATGATATTTCATAAATAGATAGAATGAAAGACTAACATATTGGATTACAGCCTGAAGAACTTGAGGGCTTACTCGACATCATATAGCTGCTTATATAAGGATTCTAGGATTCAAACCCAATTCTTCTGACTCTAAAGCTCATGTCACTAGGATGAGTGAGTTAAGTTACAACCTCATGGAATTTTCAGCCTACCAATTTTTAGGAGAGATGAAAAGGTGCTTCTTTATTTTTTAATTTCTTATGGTTCCAGGAAACAAATATAACTGCAAATTTTAGATATGCTTTTTTTAAAAAAGATTTTATTTATTTATTTGACAGAGAGAGACACAGTGAGAGAAGGAATACAAACAGGGGGAATGGGAGAGGGAGAAGCAGGCTTCCCGCTGAGCAGGGAGCCCGATGTGGGGCTTGATCCCAGGACTCTGGGATCATGACCTGAGCTGAAGGCAGACACTTAATGACTGAACCACCCAGGCTCCCCTAGATATGCTTTTTTAGGGAGAGGTAACCTTCTAAAAGGACCCAGCTAGAAATCAAATAGACCTAACAAGCCATCCACTAACTGTGTGACCTTGGACAAGTTATTTGGCCTCTCAGAGCCTCAGTTTTCTGTCTATAAAATGGTGATAATATTGACCTCCATGAAGACAAAAAGATTAAATGAGATAAAGTATATAAAAAGTAGAAGCATAGTAGGTGCCTTAACAGATGTTAGCATGTTTTTCTTCTAAGGCTTAAAGCTTTTAGATGCTTACTTTATACCAAAATCTGCCTCTATTTTAACATGGAATATATTTAGGACTTAAATCCTTTGCTTAATTCTAGTCCAACCTAAACTTAGTTTTTTTAAATATAATTTCTGTAGAAAAGTATTTGTTTCTTGGTATGTTTACCACCTATTTCAAATCCTTTGCTTTTCTTTCTTCCCAGTATACTAACCTTTACCATTACATGTTTCTAGAATCACATTGCTATATTACAACTTAAATTGGGTTTGGTTAGTTATAGCATTTTGATTCCCTTTATTTCTCAGATTCAACAGGCATTTTGAATTTAACATCTATTTCTTTTTTTTTTTTTTTTTATGATTTTTAATTATTTGGGACGGGGGGCGAGGGGCAGAGGGAGAAGCAGGCTCCCTGCTCAGTGGGCGGGGCTCAATCCCAGGACCTGAGCATGACCTGAGCCAAAGGCAGACACTTAACCAACTGAGCCACCCAGGCGCCACTTAACATCTATTTCTAATTCAGCTTTGAAAATACCATTACAATTCAGGATTGTTGTTGGTTTCCTTTTTAAAAATCATTTCCTCAAATTCCATAAGAATATTCTATGCCTCTGCCATTTCCTGAAATATGCAAATATACTGAAATCATAAACAGATAGATATATCCTGCCAGACCTCTTGTGACAAAAGCATGTCAAGGAGTTGAAAGTGATATAATGAGGATTTGATCCATTTCCCACTATTGGGAAAGGGGAATGTTACTAAACCCTGGTAAGCCTCAGTTTTCCTCGGAGAAGGGTCAGTAATAACTGCTCTGTTCACCTCACAGGTCTCCTATGGGGCTCAAAGGAAATTTAAATATATGGCATTACCTTGGAAACTGAGCTCCATATATAAATGTAAGATAACGCAGTGATTATTGCTATTTTTTGCCATTCTTTTGATGCACGTCCCTAAGAACATAGGGTAATGGAGCACGCTGCAGGGAGTGTCTGTATGCCCCCAGACAAATGAGAGCCAATTGTGATCCTTTTCTGTCCTTCCTTAGTATTTCTGACTGGCAGTCAGAAGGCTTTATGTGATGAAATCCTATATGCTCACTTTGGAGCGACTGAAGGCATTTAGAACTTTTCATTGCTGGGTGTTGTGTTTGCAGAGTTATTTACACCACCTAGCAACCTGGCCCAAGACAAACAGTCCCTATTAGCTACACAGTGACTTGCTATACCTGTCATTGCTCTGTTAATGTAACAGCAAACATGTACTGTACCTAGAAGATGGTGTTCTCCTCCCCCCCCTTTACTATTAATCTTATTCTGTAATTGTTTTATAATCTCCAAAAGTAATCTGTAACGTGAGAGAATCTTACAGCTGAAAGACGTAGGAGAGGTCATTTGGTTCAATCTTCTTTACTAAAGCAGGAATCTTATAATTTCTCTAATAGATTGAACATTTCCAGTTATGGGGAGAGCGAATCAGTTTTGATATATCCGTTTGCATTGTTGGTTGTTTTGATGCTTTATATTCACAGAATGGTTTTTTGTTTTTGTTTTTGTTTTTGCTAAAAGGGATCTTAGAGACCATTCTAGTTCAATTCCTTCCATTTGCAGATGAGGATATTAAGGCCCATAGAGGTTAGGTGACTTGCCCAAGGCTAAACAACTAATTTATGACACAGGTGGGACTCCTGATTCCTGGTAGCTTCTTTCCAAATCATTAAACTGCAAAATTACTGAAGTCATAAATGCTGAGTAGTATTAATGCTATTATACAATATATAAATGCTTTAGTATGCAGCATATTTTAGCATGGCCAATATTTATGTTGTAATATAGATAAATTTATTTTGATTTTGGTGGAGAAAATCTAAATCTTTCCTTATAATTATGTACAAACATCTCCTTAAAGCTTCATGAGAAACTCACTGTTTTGAACCGGACCTTTTTTCTTTGCTTTCCTTTTTTTTGGGGGGGTGGGTGGGGGGGAAGAAGTCATCAGTCTGATTCTTATATCTAAGAAGTCACATGGCCAAAAAAGACACAAAACCACATTTTTCTGCCTCACATGAGGTTTGGGGAGTGGACTGGAGCCAGGGGCTTTTTTCTATTCCTGTCAGGCTTTGGTCCCAGGCCTGTCAGTGGCAATGAGGATAAGACAGGAGTAGAGCCTGCCCATATGCCAAGGGGACTTTGAAAGGTTGCCTGGCCTATTCCTGCCTTCTGGAAGGACTGCATTTAAAGGGAAGCTGCAGCCTTTTTTTTTTTGTCCTGTGAAATTACTTGCTGGAAGCTCTAGGATGACCCCTTGTCCTGTATGTGGGATGGGTGGTGAAGAGGAAGACAGAACACTGATTGGCTATGATGGGAGAAACCGATAGACTCAGGGATCTGAGACGTGTGGACAGATTTGGGGGAAGGAACATTGGAATTGGTGTGCTGTAGTAAAGCGCTGACAAGCAGTGCTCTCTGTTCGAAGAAATAACCAAGACCTCAGAGGGAGGACCTGGCAGCAGCTTTGGGCCTGTCATCCAACGGGCTAACCTCAATTCCTTGTCTGTTATAGATCAAAAATATTAAGGCTTGTCAGTTGCATCAACAAGAAAGACATTTGCTCCCCAAATTTCAAACTGTTGGTCTCTTATCCTTGTGAAGACAGATGAACAGACTCTTGTTCCCCAAAGCAGAAAGCTGAATCTATTATTTATTATCCCACTGTACTTTGCACCTCCGTCATAAGCAGTTATTATGGCCTGCCTTCATTTGTGTTTGCGACTATCTTCCCTACGGGACTTGGGTTCTCAAGAGCAAGGACCATTGGTTTTCATTATGGAATATCTAAGGCATACCAAAAGATAAAGAAGATGCCATCTTTACATCTTTATATCCCCACATGGCTTTTAAGTACGCACCCAGTACTCAGCAGGCGCTCAGGAAATGTTTGTTGAATTGCAGTACTAACGTCTTTTCTTGTGCTTGTGCAGTCATGCTTCCTACCCCTTGCAGATTTATGCAGAATCAGAATCATTTTCTCTTGGACCTAAACTCTCAGGGTCAATGCAAATATACTCTGATAGTCATAGAAATAGTAGCTGCTCTGAAAGGCCTTTGGAACAATGGTGCCCACATTAGACGGTCCTAATTGTTGATGGTCATTAGCACTCAGAAGTAGTGTTCTATTCAGATGTGCTCTATTCGAAGTTTAGATAAAGGAATGAAACAATAAAGGTGTAAATAACTAATGGGTATATGGACTTGACCTTAATGATGAAAGTAGTTTGTTATCTGTGTTCACTGTTGTACCCATTAGCCATCACTGATTTTTTTTTTATTAAAGATTTTATTTATTTATTTGACAGAGAGAGACACAGCGAGAGAGGGAACACGAGCAGGGGGAGTGGGAGAGGGAGAAGCAGGCTTCCCGCTGAGCAGGGAGCCCAATGCGGGGCTCAATCCCAGGACCCCAGGATCATGACCTGAGCTGAAGGCAGACGCTTAACGACTGAGCCACCCAGGTGCCCCCATCACTGTTTTTTTGAGGGGACCCAGAAAGTGGCTCATGGAAGACAGGACTGATTTGAAGAAAGGAACACCCTTGGATTTATGAAAGGGTAAGAGGGGATTATTTGTGTATGTGGTGTGTGGTGTGGGCAATGGTGAAGAGCTTTTGGTAGATTGGGGAGGATTGTGAAAGAAAGGAAAATATAAAATAACCCTTGGCACCAAGCTAAGGGTGAAGTGAGTCCATAAAATGTATGACTCTCCTGATGTGAGTATAATAATTACGTGAAACTTTTCTATCATGTTTGTCTCCCCAACAGTATTTGCAGCCCTTTGTCCCAGTTTCAGTTTAGCTACTTCCTTATTCCATTTCCTGCTGCTTTGCCTGATAGAATATGTGAAAGTGGAAACCCTAACTTGTTACCTTCTCATTGAATTTCCCACCTTCTTTTTTTTTTTTAATTTTTTATTGTTATGTTAATCCCCATACATTACATCATTAGTTTTAGATATAGTGTTCCATGATTCATTGTTTGTGCATAACACCCAGTGCTCCATGCAGAACGTGCCCTCCTCAATACCCATCACCAGGCTAACCCATCCTCCCACGCCCCTCCCCTCTAGAACCCTCAGTTTGTTTTTCACCTTGTCACCTTTTCTGGATCTTCTGTCTTGATTAGTGGTAACACCCAGTCCTCCTCACTAGAAAACTCTCTCTGACCATCACACCCAGCTAGTCACGATGTCCTGTCAATTCTGTCTTCAAAATAACTCTCAAATTCTTCCCAGTCTCTCCATAGTAGCTTTCCCCATACTTTAGCATCCATCCATACATCTTCTCCCCTTAAACAGAATCATCTTTCAAATCTAATCACACCACTTCCCTTCACCTCTCCATGCTTCTTTGACCATAGGAGAAAAAAAAAACCCAACAAAAGCAATCCTCTAATCTACCTTTCCAGCCTTATCTTCTCATCTCTCAACACCACCCTCCATTACCTGCTGGCATTTTCGCCTCTCCCCAGATAACCACATGGTTTCTTTCACACATTCCTCTGACTGATATTTTTTGGGGGCTGATATTCTTTATACCCCTTCCCTATTCATCCTGGACAGCAATTTTCTCTTCTTCAAACTTCAAAATTTGTACCTATTCTTCTGAGAGAGCTTCTCGTGCTACATAGTAATCATTTATTTATATATTTCTCCTCTAATAGATTGTAAGCTCCTCCAGAGCAGAA
The DNA here is from genome assembly GCF_004348235.1 of Phoca vitulina. Classification (NCBI taxonomy): domain Eukaryota; kingdom Metazoa; phylum Chordata; class Mammalia; order Carnivora; family Phocidae; genus Phoca; species Phoca vitulina. Next base: position 57,948,438 of record NW_022589711.1, on the reverse strand, counting down.
GTCCACCATCTTGTTCATCTTTGCATCCTCGTTATTGCTTGACAGGGCCAGCACCCTAGGGGATTAGCAAAGAATTTGTTGAATCCATGAATGAGCTGAATAGAAGATATCAGATAAGCAACCACCTTCCTCACAGAAATGAGAATTTTTCCATGCCCTCTCGTGATTTCAGTGGTAAATCTGATGACTGCCTTTCTCAGATAGCTGTGGTGAGAGCTAATGTGAGAAGGTCCCTAAAAGGCCGTAAGTATCTTAGAAGATGTGATAGGTCTAAGCTTTAGGTATTTAAGCAACATAGAAAAAAAAAAAAAAAAAACCAGTTGTTTTAGCACTTCTAACTTGTACTTTCTTTTTTTTTTTTTTTTTTAAGATTTTTTTTATTTATTTGACAGAGACACAGTGAGAGAGGGAACACAAGCAGGGGGAGTGGGAGAGGGAGAAGCAGGCTTCCCGTGGAGCAGGGAGCCCGATGTGGGGCTCGATCCCAGGACCCTGGGATCACGACCTGAGCCGAAGGCAGACGCTTAACGACTGAGCCACCCAGGTGCCCCTACTCTCTTTTTTTTAGAGAGAGAACACGCGTGCGAGAGAGAGCCAGAGCAGGGAGAGAGGGAGAGAGAGAAACTTAAGCAGGCTCGGCACCAAACCTGGCCCACAAGAGGCAAAGTGGGCCATTGCAGCTGATGGACTGAAGGCAAACGAGGCTCAGACATAACAGTGTGGAGCCCCACATGAGGCTCAGTGCCAGGACCCCGAGATCATGACCTGAGCCAAAATCAAGAGTTGGACGCTTAACCGACTGTGCCACCCAGGCGCCCCACTTGTATTCTCTTTCTAAGAATGATCTCAGGTGCCCTTTGAGGTTTAATGTAAGACCTCAAAAAGTATCCTAAGTTTTTCTTTCCACTTGTAATTTTCTGATTAATTTTATAAACTTGATTCTCTGCACTGTTTTCCTTCTTATTAGGATCATTCCTATCTTCAGTCTTCTTTTTACTTGCTTATACCGTTTTTGAAATTATCATATTTGGAGGAAATAGTCCAAAGCAACTAAACCCTTAGGCTGAGGTAAGAGGCAGAAGAGAATTATCAGCCACTAGGGCACCTTGTTTGGGGGTGTGCAACTTTCCACAAGCATATTCATGCAAAATCGTGAAGCTTCTTGCTAGGTTAACTTCTCAGTAGTATTCTTTTCCTTTTTTTTTTTTTTTTTTAAGATTTTATTATTATTTTTTAAGTAATCTGTACACTGAATGTGGGGCTGGAACTCATGACCCCTAGATCAAGAGTCAGAGTTGCATATTCTACATGACTGAGGCAGCCAGGCGCTCCTCTCAGTTGTTTTCATTCTGTGGTATATAATGTCACCTTTTTCTTTTCGAGACATATTTGTAAGTTCACTAAAGGTAGATGAAACATCTCGGAACCTACTGTTTGTCTCTTTCACTTGAGAACTTTTTTTTGCCCAGAGCTTCTCAAATCCTTGACTTCCCTTTATTTGCCAATATTTAAAGTAGGAGAACTCTCCCTATAATTTTCTGAATTCAGAAATTTGGTGTGGGGGTCGGGTGAAGGGGGGAGGTGGTTTCTGAGAGTTGCTTTTGAAAACCTGCCAGCTGTGTGTCCTTCTGCTGCAGCAGAGTCCCTTGTCTGGACCTGGAGCTGCCCTTTGCTTCAGTCCCTTCTATGGATGGCTGCACTGATAGATGGATTCTCCTAGGGGAGCTTCATGGATCAGTCCTCTGTCCATTACCATGTAGCAGGATTATAATTTATAGCCCCAGATGGTGACTCACACCCCCCTCCCCATTTACTCAGTAGAGCAGCAGAGCTATTAACTATTGAATTGCTTCATTCTTTTTAAAAAATAATTGTTGGTATTTGCAAAGGGCTTTGTATAAAAATACTTCTAAAAACACTGAAAAAAAATAAAGTTTCATCAGAGCGTGAAGCATGTTATGAGTTATAATAAAAAATAACCACACAGTCAGGCTTATTTTTCTTGGCCTAATTCTATGTAGAACTGAGGTTTTTAAGGCACTGATTTGGGTCAGATTCCTGAATTTTCATAGAAGGGCATCAGCTCTTTCTTCTTGGTTGATTGTTAAAGCTTATGGGTCTACCCCTTATAAGAAAACCAAGAATATTTCCTTGCCAGGTCCTTGCCAGAGAATAGAAAACAGCTACTCAGATTTTTTGAAAGCTTGAGCATGATTAATAATGGTTTATTATTAAATAGTAATATTAAATAATACTATAATAATACTAAATAAGGAGAGGATTTCCTGAAGAAGGTGTAGTCCATGCCCTTCTGGATTAAATCAGAATTTCTAAGCACTATTTGCTTGGAATCCCTTACTGTAAGCATTGCTGTTCTGGAATACCCGAGAATCTCATCTTGTAGGGAGAGGGGCCCTGAAAACTGTCTTAGGAAAGATGCTACTATATTTGTTGAGGCTGTTTTATCTTCCTCGTTTTGTGCGGATCCATGGAAGAAAGGCCTCACAGGACTTAGTACAAGTAAAAACTGCTTCTCCTGGACAATTGGTGTGTTTTTATCTTACTTGAATAATTAATTGTATCTTTCTCTTTCATTTGATCCATAGAAAGCTATGGTCCAGATTTGTACCTTTTTTAATGGTTGTTAGCATACAAATTATTTTTGTTCACTGGTTTTACTTTGGCATTTTTTTTTTTTTACCCTTCAGTCTTATTTTCCCTTTATCTATTTACCTCTTGTATTATGTGCATTTTTGTCAACAGTCTCAAGTCCTTTTTAGGACAAAGTCCATGTATCTGTCTCCTAATATGTATTTGCCTATTTTAACCAATTTAAGATGCTTATTCTATTGGGTCTCAAGTAAACCATAAATGTACCACTTTTTGAATTTCAGTATTTAGCTGTATATGGTTTTAAACTCTTGAGACCTTTAAGAGCTCTACAACGTGAACCATGGACAGCATTTATTGGACAGGATATAGAAGCCAGATGATGCCTGGAAGTCTTACTGTGTAATTTAATCCTGGTGCTGTGTTGTTTGGCTTCACTGGACTCTGAGTGTGCATCTATAATTACGTGCGCATGTGTAAAAAGCCCAGCCCTGATAGGAAAGAGAGGGAGGAACATCATTAGCAGAGATTAGATTTGTCTCTCCAGCTGGGCAGTGTGCCTCTGAATTCCAAGGGCTTTCCCCAGTGTAAATTATTAGACTGTACTCAGCTGTTGTTCAGTTCCCCTCTGGCTGAGCTGCTTCTGCTAATGCTATTAAGCTGTGTTCTCAGGTACTAGATATATCTCTGCATGTAAAAAGGAAAACCCTTGTCATATTCACAGGACAGTAGTATATAGCCTTCTCAAAGACAGAATAGAAAGGCAAAATGAAACAAAAGACAAACTGTGGGCCAAACTTCAGCTACATATACAATTTGGAAATTGTTAGTAGACCAAAATAATTCCTTTCTAACTAAAACAAATAGGAGTAATGTAATACAAAGAGTTTAATTCCGATCAGTTGAGCATTGCACTTCTGGAATGCTCATCTGACTTTAGATGTTCTGAAACTGGCGAAGTCTAAACAAATTAACCCCACTTAACACTCTGAACCAAATAAGGTTGAAGGCCACTGGGGTTCTTCAGTGATAATAATACACTAACAATATAAAAACTTACACTCTTTTAATAGAGCATGAAGCAGGGGTGCCTGGGTGGCTCAGTTGTTAAGTGTCTGCCTTCAGCTCGGGTCATGATCCCCAGGTCCTGGGATTGAGCCCCACATCGGGCTCCCTGCTCAGTGGGAAGCCTGCTTCTCCCTCTCCCACTCCCCCTGCTTGTGTTCCCTCTCTCGCTGTGTCTCTCTCTGTCAAATAAATAAATAAAATCTTTCAAAAAAAAAAAAGCATGAAGCATAAGGCTCAGTGCAATATACATACCAATTAGGTCAGTAGAATTCACTTCTACAGTAAATGATCTGTTTCAGTTTTTCCTATTGACAGTTAATACTATGTATATGATGGACTAGCACAACTCAAAAAGACACGTCTTTTCTCCATGATTTTATTGCCTAGCATAGCCAACTTATTGATGGAGATGAACCAATTTATCCATTGAAGGTCAGGGAAAATAAATGAAGTGCACAGATAATAGAGACACTCTTAAGTGATCATTTTATTTTTTTCCTTACCAACCCTATTAACAAATAACAAAATTGGCTGACTGAAGTCTTTTTCTCCTCCTCCTTCCTTTGGGGAACATGTTCATGTGCTGAGGAAGAGGGCTAAAACATAAAGAACCAGGAGGTCACGTAGCAGTGGGGTCACCGCTGGTCGGTTTCCCGGCGCGGGACCTGGGTGCTCCACTATCCATCACTGTTCTCAGCAGCACTAGCAGCTCTGTGTACGCTCTGCAGAAATAGTAGCTCCAATAGTGCATCAATTCAAGATTAAGCGCTGGATGTGGTTGAGAACTTACCTCCTACTTATGACTTTCTGAAGAGGGGAATTTTTAAACATAAAAGATTAAAGAGAGAGGGCCTATTTTCAGTGCACAGAAGATTGGCATTATAAGAATAGATGAGAAAGCCCACACCTCTCTAAGAAAGGCTCTCGTGTAGTCACCCTTGCCAGCAAAGCTGAGAGGAAAGCACACTGGCGGGGATGGGGTTAATCCTGGGGGTACATCCGTGGCAGCAGTTCACACTTGGATGGGACGGCTGCTTTACACAAGGCAGCCTGTGGAAACCAAGTGGACGATCATTAAGATTTAGAGTTGGCCATCAGACCGGCTTCATGGGTGCATAACCACAGGGCCCCACGGATGATTTCATACTCTGCTGTCTCTGCCTTGAAATTCTTATTAGTTCTTGAACAGAGGGTCTAGAATTTTCATTTTGTAGTCGTCCTGCAAATTTCATAGCCAGTCTTGTTAATCTGTAGAATTGTCATAAGCCCTTAGATGGTGTTCTTACTAGCAGAGCATCTCAGGATGTTGAACCTTTCCTATGGCATGTTCCTTTTGCTCAAAGGCCAGCATGCGTATTCCTTCCTGGCTCCTGTTAGATTTCTAGAAGTGGCTCTGAAGAATGTGTTTGTGTCAATGAATGACTTAACAGGAAACTCTGCCTCAATTTCATGCCCCCAAACAATTCTATTTTGTTAATAAGGTATACAGGTATTATTTAGTGTAATAGCATGATTTCAGAAACTACATATTTTGCTCATTCCAGTTACTGTGGGCTTGAACAAAAGTTTTTTGGTCATTGCATGAGTAATGAGTAGTGGCTTTTATGAAACCAAGTTCTTCTGATCAGAGAAAAGAGACTTGTTAGCTCAGCATTCACAACCTTCCCTGATGCAACATCACCCCATAGTTATAGCCGTGCTGATCACGGCCCTCCAGTGCACCTTATGTTCCAACCCTCCCAGACTGCTTGCTATTCCTGGGAAATGCCTTTTATTTTCTTGCCCTCCATTCTTTTCTTTATGAAATTCTTTTTGATGGGAATATATGTGTTCTCCAAATAGCACCCCTGTCTCCCCCATCCTCTGCCCTTTCTCCCCTGGCGTGACTCTTACTTCGAGGTCCCACTTTGTTGATGAAATTCCTCTTCCTCTATGGCATTTTCCCCTGATATTCTCAGAATTAGTTATTACACCCCCTGCTGTGCCATCTACTGTGCTGGGCATTTTATAGCCCGGTAGATTCTAGCTGAATCTTCGCTCTTGAAGCCTTACTTAATGCTGCCCTGTACTACAGTTACTTGTTTACTTGCCTCTCTGACATGCTAGGTTGCATGCTCCCCGAGGGTAGGACAGTCTAATATATCTCTATTCCATCATCCGTGGCATCATCATTGTCGGGCACATGCTCAGTGCGTGTTTACCAAGTGTCTTTGTCCATTCAGGCTGCTGTAACAAAACACCACAGACCAGGGAGAAATTTATGGCTCATAGCTCTGGAGGGTGGAAGTCAGATCAGAGTGCCGGCATGGTTGGATGAGGGCCCTCTTCTGGGTCCCAGACTTCTTGTTGTATTCTCCCATGGTGGGAGGGCGAGGGATCTCTCTAGAGCCTCTTTTATAGGGGCACTAATCCCATTCATGAGGACTCTACTCTCATGACCTAAGCATCTCCTGAAGGCCCCACCTACTAACACCATCACTTTTAGGGTTTAGGAGCTCAACACATGAACTTTGGGGAGACCCAGACATTCTGATGATTGCATTGAGGGAATTGGAAGGACTGCCCTCGTTCCTTTACAGCATTACCTTGTGTGTTTAGAGTACTTGGCTATAATTCCCTAAAGTGAAACAACCAGCTGACATCCATTGATCTTGTGGGAAATAGCTTCGACGTTGAGAATCATTTGTGGAAGAGAGAAATAATAAAAGCGAGGCTGTCATAGGGAAGGAGGCCTCCTAGAATTGTGTAATGGAGGGGTCATGGGTGGAAGAGGACTGAGAGTCCAGTAGCAGAAAAGTTAAAAAAGACCGGAGGGCGCCAGAGTAGTCAGGAAAAATTACCGAAAACAGTTTGAAGTCAGAAAAACAGGAAGCCTAGGGTACCACTTGACTCTCGATTTAGCCATCCCTAGCCAGCAATTTAGTTCTCAACTTCTCTTTTTGTAGCACCTTCCCTTAATTAAATTATCCTGCCATGTGAACAAGAAAGGGCTTGAAATAAAGCCAGGAGCATGGCAGGCCTATTTAGGAGTATGCTAAATACATTTTTATTCTACCTATTTGACTCTTAAACTAAATCGTAGCTATTGCGGAATTGTCTTTTCTCTTGATTCTGCCTAGGCTGTAAGGAGAGAGAAAAAGAGAATAAATCAGAATCAGAAGCTGAATCTACTGGGGTTAAAAAATAATCAGATTCTTCTTTGAGCTTCTCTGTGTCCACTGCCAAGCATGCCTTTAATTTTGTCCCTTAGGATTAGACATATGTAGGCTAAAGGAAAAAAACCACTAATCCCCAAACCTGGATTGTCCAAGACATTGTAAGTGGCTTAATTTCTAAATTACTGATACAACTAGTGGACCATCCTAGCCCTATTGTTATTTCAATGATTACGAGAAGAAAGTCATTTGGTTGACTAGGTGTAAGGGCTTTGTGATTCCTCGTAGGTACTAGTGATTTATTTTCATATTTTAAGTGTTGGTGCTCAATTCATTTTAGTCCAGTGAGATTGAAAGGATACTTCATTGCAAAACCCTTTCCCACCAGTGAATCTACTTGTTTTTATACTGGGCAAGTAGAAAGGGCTCTGTAGAAAAATCTTTCAAATGAAAGTTGGAAATTATAGAATGGGGGTAGGATCATCCCAGACGAGATGTGGGGTCTATTCCACAAAATTTTATCCAGTGAAATAAAGTATAAAAATTAACATTGAAAGCATGCCTGGAAAGGAAAATCATAAAAGGACAGTAGAAACCCTAAAGATTTTATGGGAGGAACACTTTGATTTGCCTCAGTAAGTGAGGGAAAGGATTCATGAGCTGATTATGTGTTTGTCTGTGAACACCCTGGATCTTTACCTTAACCTTTAACTCACACTGACTCTGAGGTGGGAAAATCCAGGGGTGGCTTTTAGACTCTAAGGACATGTAACCTGGACTGTGCTAAATTCTTATTTTATTCTCTAGACTCATATTTATTAACTTTCATTTAGAAACACCTAGAGGTACCTCTATGGCAAAGGATGTTAAAGAATTTGAAATATAAAATTAATTCTAATGTATACACCTATGGAAAGTTGTAAAGCAATGTGATTGCTAACAACTCACACAACTAAATGGACTGTCCTTATCAAAAGCATTGTAGTAAACGTGGCGGAAAGAGTAGCAGTGTATTGAGAACACTGATGGTTTCCAAGGAGTCTATGGCAAGGCTATTGATGTGTTCTGGCAGTCCTGCCATTGCCTAGGGCAGCTCAGGGATTTTGCTTTCAGAATGCCTTTTGAACATCTCAGTACTAGAGTTAGGGGGGAAAAAAGCCCAAATCGGTCCCCTCTCATCTGCCCCTGCCTGTTAATAACCATTGTTCTGTTTTCTGTCCCTGTGGTTTTGTGTTTCCTATAAATCAATTTCATATAAATGGAATCATGGTATGTAGCCTTTGTGTTGGCTTTTTTTTTTCTTAGCATAGTGCTTTTGAGATTCATCCATGTTATTGCATAATATATCTTTTCTTTTTCTTTCTTTCTTCCTTCCTTCCTTCCTTTGGCCATACTTTCATCTTAGTGTGAGTTGGTGTAGGGATGGGGAGAACTGCAGATAAAATGTGTTCAGTCTTCCAGGTTTAGCTAGAACTCTTGTTAACTAGGAAAAATCAGAAGGTGTGAGTATAGAGTGAAATGTTCCTATTTTGCAGTTGAAATTAAATGTATTTTGGTGAGAAATGCCAAGATGACAGAAGGAAACCCTTTGAAGATTTCAGAGTCTTGTTTATAGTAAGAACTCAATAAAATGCTCATTAGGGGATTTTTTTTTGGAGCTATAATTGACATGCAATATTAGTTTCAGGTATACAATAACATGACTAGATATTTGTATATATCATGAAATAATCACCACAATAAGTCTAGTTAACATCCATCACCATACATAGTTACAACAAATTTTTTTCTTGTTATGAGAACTTTTAAGATTTACTCTCTTAGCAACTTTCAAATATGCAGTACTGTATTAGTAACTGTCGACACCATGCTTTATATTACATCCTCATGACTTATTTATGTTATAACAGGAAGCTTGTGCCTTTTGACTGCCTTTACCCATTTTGCCCACCCTACCCCCTGCCTCTGGCAACCACCAATCTGTTCTCTGTATCTGTGAACATGGGTTTTTTGCTTTGTTTTTTTAGATTCCATGTATAAGTGAGATCATATGTTATGTCTTTCTCTGCTGACTTATTTCACTCAGCATAATGCCCTCAAGTCTCATCCACTGTTGTTGCAAATGGCAAGATTTCATTCTTTGTTGTGGCTGGATAATATTCCATTGTATATTTATACATACCACATTTTCTTTATCCATTCATCTATCGATAGACACTTACGTTCCTTCTATGTCTTCACTATTGTAAATAAAAAATGCCTGTTAGTTTGATTTGCATCTACAACAACTCTAAAAGGGAGGCTTATTAATGCCAATATACAAATGAGGCATTTCTATAACTTGTTGAAGAAGTAAATGACAGAGCTAGGTAAGTGGCAAAGCTAGGATTCAAATAAGGTCTTTCCAACTCGAAACCATATTCTTTCCTATTACAACGCGTCATAAGCATAATGTAATGGGACGTGGGGAAAACAACTACTCATAATATTCATCATGGTCTGGTTCATTATGGTCCTGGGAGGAATTTTGCTGTAATGGCAAGTTATTCACTGATGAAATGTACTCAGTGTATGATCATGACCCACTAGCATGTTGGACATCATCAGAAGGGGTCTAGCAATGAAATAAAAACCAGTCTCCTCTCCTTAATCTACAACCACAGGATCAGTGACATTTGGAGCATGATTCTGAGTGGTAATCTGAAGGAAAGATGAAGTGAAGTTGGAGATGGAGATGGATCAAAAGCAATTGAAATGATTCAAGGGATGTATGTGTCCTGCCTTAGGAATGTAGGCTGGAACTTTTAAGACCCATCAGTGTTGAAGAACACAGGTGATATTTATAAAATCATGGTGCATAAATTCTGGAATTCTAGACTTCAAGAGCATCACCTGAAGCTTAAAAGCATTTGGAACACATTTTTTAAAAGTCTTACTTTTAAATTTTTAAAGGCATTTTTACCTCAATTCATGAATTCATAAGAACTTTATTCATGTCAGGTTCCATGCTAGGTGTTGGGGAAAACAGTAATAAGATAATAAGATAGACCCTACCCTCAGCAAGCTTCTCTTCTAGTGAAAGAAACATACGTATTAAAGAGATCATTTATAATATTAAGTGTTAGTAATAAAATAAAGGCATTAAGTTTAATACGAAAATAAGCTCAACACATGAATAAGATTCTTTAATGGATTATGAAGGGAAGCAAGTGACGATTATATTATATCCATTCCTTTTGGAAGTAGAAGTCACAAAAAACAATTTTGCCCCCTTCAAAGCTATTATATGGCCAAAAGGGCCACTGGCATTTTGTAGGTTCTCCATTTTGTAGGTTCCCGGTTGTCTCTTCTTGTCCTCACTTTATAAGGTGTGTGACTATAGATCATGCTATATTTTAAGAACAGCTAAACACACATACACGTAAGTTTGCCAACAGTTATTTAGAACCAGAAAAGGGCAGCGGGGGGCTGGGGGGGGTATTTCCACATAGGCATAATAGACATCATAAAGTCCATATACCAACCCTCATGGTTTACTCATAAGAAGATTCTTCAAGCCTTTGTACAAAACCTAATTGCTATTATTTTGCACACATTTTAAACAAGTTTGGTTGTCTGGTTCCCAGTCCAGGACAAATGATAAGGACATATTAACTACTCAGACTGATTTACTAAGAGCCATGAGAAGCAATGGCTAGTGAGTTGACTAGTGGCTTCATACCAGACACTGAGTCAGAAGAAAATCAAATTAACAAAAAAGTACAATAATAAAGCAATCATTACCATTTCAAAAGGGTTTTCCACCTTGCAAATGATTTACTAGTATTACTTCAAATAGTACTTTATATTGGGGATTTTTAAATTTTAGCTCTTTTATTTTAAAAATGTAATTTATACACAACTTTTTAGAAACACATATTTTGAAAATGTGCACTCATAATGAGTTCAGATTATAATTTTTGAAGGGAGGCAGCTGAATATGTCTTTAAATTCTATCCTATGTAATATAAATCTTTGTATTGAGGGACTACATCCTGTTTTCTATCATAGTTATTCTGCATTTATTTTTCTTTCCATTAGAACTGTCTTGTACATTTATTATTTTTTTAACACTTAGAATAAATATTTAATACTTATTGATGTTCTTCCTTGTCATCCTGATCTTGGACAGATGGGACTTACCAAGGATCCTTTAGTAGTCTGCAAATTTCAGCTATATATTGGAAATAGAAATGGAAACTACCCCAATGAATAATTAAAGAATGGGTTTAGATTACTCTCTAGCATAAAGTCAAATTCACCTTCCAAAACAATGACATGGGCCAGGTGAAAAATGATTGAGATTTGCCAATTTCAAATTTCTATTCTTGGTAAAGCCCAAAATGTTCTATTTTCTAGGGTACATTTTCTAGGGTATCATCTGGATTGAATCATTATCTTAAAAAATTAAAACTCAGGACTGATTCTGTGAGTAAAAACAATGTTGAGTAAGGAGAACAAAACAACGTTAAGTTAAAAGTCTAAAGCAGTGGGATCTTTCACTAATACGATTTTGATTACTTCTCAATTAAAATTGGACATTGGATCCAGAGTCTAGAGTTCCTTGCTCCTCCTGGAGTTTTTATCATGGTTATCTCTAATACAGTCTTGTCTGAGAAGAGACAAGAGCTGTTGGTGATTTGGTAGAAACTTCTGGTCTTGTTCCCCCTTCCCTCCATTAGCCCTCCCTTACTTCTCTGCCTTTCACCTACACTAGTCTTGTGATTAGAGACTTCAAGGAAGGATAATTATGAAAATAGCAATAATACAATTTCATCTTTGAAATTCTCCACAAATGACTGTTGAAACTACTTAGGTATTTGAAAATTATTCCTTTGGCTTTTCTCATAATTTTAGATACCTGGTTATGGTCTCTTGGAAAATCCTTTTATTATTTTTTAAATTTTTAAAAGATTTATTTAATTATTTTAGAGAGCACGTGCATATGCTTGGGTTCAGGGAGGGAAGACCGGGAAAGAGAGTCTTAGTTGATTAAGCGTCTGCCTTCAGCTCAGGTCATGATCCCAGGGTCCTGGGATGGAGCCTGGCATTGGGCTCTCTGTTCAGCAGGGAGCCTGTTTTCTCCCTCTCCTGCCCCCCCTGCTTGTGCTCTCTCTCTCTGTCAAATAAATAAAATCCTTAAGCAGACTCTGTGCGAAGTGTAGAGCCCAACATGGGGCTCGATCTCAAGACCCTGAGATCACAACCTGAGCCAAAACCAAGAGTTGGTCACTTAACCGACTGCGCCACACAGGCATCCCTTGGAAAATCCTTTTTAAAAATCTCTAATTTGAGGTGCTTGGGTGGCTCACTCAGTTAAGCACCTGCCTTTGGCTCAGGTCATGATCCCAGGGTCCTGGGATCGAGTACTGCATTGGGCTCCTTGGTCAGCGGGGAGCCTGCTTCTCCCTCTGCCTGCCACTCCCCCCGCTTGTATGCACACACGCGCTCTCTCTCTCTCTCAAATAAATAAATAAATAATCTTAAAAAAAAAAAAAAAAAAAACCTCTAATTTGATCCTGGCAAAGTCATTGGAATGAGCTGTATTTAAATAATTTCATTCACAGATATTACTAAAATTTGATAGCAAACCTGTTATTTTAAAAGAAGTAATGGAGTTCTATGCATTTAACAAATCCTCATGTACAAAGGGAAGCTACTATCTTTATCAGTTCTCACAAAAAAACAAATCTATTAAGGCGAGTAGAACATATAGAGCACAGCTGTACAATAGAACTATCTGTGATGGAAGTGCAGTGTCCTATTTTGCACCGTCTGGTATGGTTGCCACTAGCCACATGTGGCTACTGAGCACTTGAAATGGACTAGGGCAACTGAGGAACTGAATTTTTAATTTAATTTAATTTTAATTCATTTAAGTTAAATAGCCACATATGACTAGAAGCTACAGTTTTAGTGTGGGTTTAGAAGTTAAATGTTAAAATATAATGGAGTAAACCCTACAGAAGGTGGGCATATTTTAGAATTCTCCACTTTATTTGTTGCTAGGAGTTTTTAGCTTTACCCTAAACATAGAACCTCAGCTCAAGGTAAAATGTGAGTCAAATCCATATTTTTCTGATTTAGACATTTCTTAATTAAACAGACGCCCATTATAATATTGACAGTAGAGTGGGCCATGGACTTGGACTCAGGCTCAGGCTTTGGGACTGGAGTGGAGCTGGGCTTACCTCCTGTCTTTACCACTTAGTAAGCTGTAATGAGTTATTTGAACTTCCTGTGCCTCGATTTCTTTATCAGTTCTTATCAAGGGTAATAATAATGCTTTTCTCAAAGGGTTGATGTGAGGATTAAAAAAGTTAATGTAAGTGAAGTGGTCAGAGAAGTGAATGGCAATAATCTCAACAAATGTTAGCTGTTGTTATTAATATACTGTTTATCACATTGCTCTCTCTGTGTGAATGTGTGAGTTTTTGCATATGTAAAATTCTCTCATCCAACAAGTAAATTACATCATATTATATCAGGTTCTGAATTAAGCGTTGAGGCTGGAAAGAAGGGAAAGAAGAGGGACAAGGTACAGACATAAATGTTACTTGGCTTTAGCTCCTGGTGAATTTACAAAGTAATGAGTTATTTCTGTTGAAAAATAGGAGTCATGACCTAATCTTTGCTCCCTCCAATTCTAACAATCTATGATTCTGTCATTCCTAAGCAATCCGAGGATAGCAGAAGGACCCTTGATGACTTCTTGCCTGCCAAGTACATGGAGGACTTGCACAGGAACCCTGTGCAGGATCTGCTGCTTTGTGGGACATTCCAAATATATCATTGGAAATCTGTTACTGATGCTCTTCAGTAACTCTGTTATACCAAGCTGGCAATGTATTATTTGGTTTGAATGTTATATAGAATAAAACAAGTGCAGAATGTGTTCTACTCATATCCCTACTTCAGTTATATTTTACTATTCAACTAAATAGTCCAAATAATGACAGTAAATTTAATGGGAAAAGAGAACTTTCATAATATAGTTTTATTCAAAAAGATTTTCTCCTCTTTCTCACTTGCTTAGAGTCGTGAACAGTAGCTCTGACAGCAAAGCTAACCAACTCTTATCAAGCAGTACACTATCCGTCACCTCCCTATGGCTGGCATATATTTGAATAGCAACAACTAGCATCAGAATACTACCCTGTAGCTTAAAAAGCACTTTCAGGTCCATTATCTCATTTAATACTCACATGAATCCCATGAAGATGCCCCTTTTTCAGAACCCCTGTATAGCAAACTGCCTCCACGGTAAGTATTTTTTTGTTGTTGTTTAAAGGTTTTATTTACTTATTAGAGAGGGAGAGGGAGAGCACAAGCAGGTTGGGTGGGGGGTAGAGGGAGAGGGAGAAGCAGACTCCCCAGTGAGCAGGGAGCCTGATGCGGGACTCGATCCCAGGACCCTGGGATCATGACCTGAGTTGAAGGAAGCCGCCTAACCGACTGAGCCACCCAGGTGCCCCCACAGTAAGTATTTAATCACAATATAGATATCATTTAGTTTTCATTGATGAGATGCTTTTTGGGGAACATATTTTACAGTATTGAGATTCATGGATGACCTAAATGTAATAAATAGAATTTTATATGTTTAGAGAGAAAAATATTCCCCAGCCCAGGTTGGACAGTTGTCCAACGGACACCCAACTGCTGTAGAGCCCATGACTGACACGAGAGTTCAAGTTTTCTCACCAAACCAAAAGATTCAGAAGCCAGAGGTAGACCTCTTAGTAGCTGAGGCTCAGCACTGTGGGTTGCATTTCCAGCTTTGACCTTTATGTCTCTGCCTTTAGCAGCAGGATCTCCACTGGTATGGTGCTTAGGATCAGATCCACTTCCTGCCCTTCTCAAAGCACCCTGTTCTGTGTCTCTGGACATTGACTTGTATGGACTGCATCGGTGGACTTCCTTGCCCTCTGGTTTTCTATTAGGTTCAACCAATGGGAAGCACCTGCAGGCTCTTTGAAAGCAAGAGGAGAGTGAGGTTGGGGTTCAGCATTAACTTCCCTGGCTCCCTCCCTCTCAGGTCAGTGCACTTTGGTTGCACTGCTCATACCAAAGGCTGCAGCTCTTGTTGGATGAACTTCTTCTGTAGCCACACTCTCCAGGTTCTGGTGATCATTCTTTCCCCTCCCCAGTTAAAGCCTGCTGGCTGTTCCTAGCTCTGGGGCATAATACTATCCCTGTTGCTCTTCCTGCTCCTGCCTTTTGTAAGCAGTCTCATTGAATTCTCCTCATTTGCCCCATTTGCCAGGGCTTAGGCTAATTGAGGGTCCTACTTCAGTGATCGTGCCTGCTTCTACTGCTTGTTCATCATACAAACAGTAACCACACAGACTTCAGAAAATCTTAATTCAGAAAAATGATTATGTACAGCATAAAAAGTTTCCTTCAGTTTAATCCCTAGTACATTTGGAATATGAATTAATCTCTAATTAGATTCTGCTTATTTTGTTCTTTAAAAGCATATCTAGTCTGGGGCACCTGGGTGGCTCAGTCAGCTAAACGTCCAGCTCTTGGTTTTGGCTCAGGTCATGATCTCATGGGTCATGAGATCGAGCCCCACGCTGGGCTCCGTGCTCATCGGGGAGTCTGCTTGAAGATTCTCTCCCTCTGCCCCTCTCCCCACTCTCATGCGTGTGCACTCTCTCTCTCTCTCTAATAATAAATAATATTAAAAGAGAAAGAAACATACCTAGTCTACAAAGGAAGATGCAGGTGACATAGTAAACAAGTGTAGTTACTGTGTATGTTAAGATCGTGATACTTACGAGAAGTAAGTATTAATTATGTGTTTATTGTCAACATCAGAGTACTAACTTGTGCTACTCATGCTATCTTCTAGTGAGAGGATTATTGGGATTCTTCAAATTAGATCCTTTTTTTTTTTTTCAAACTAGACGAGGCATAGAGACACAAAAATGGTCAAAGGGGATTCAGGGCCTGGGGCCAATGAATAGTGAGGTCAAATCCTGCAGGACAGGCCATTGCTTATTTCTGGGCTAAGTTGTTCTACTTAACCCCTTGGAAATAAATGTCTTTTCATTATAAAATGGAAATAACCATCCTTTGGGACAACTTTAAGGTTTCCTTTTTCCGTGGTTATAGCCCTGAAATAACCAAGGACAAATCTGTTTTAATATTCTCTGTACAGCCAAGGAAACCATTAACAAAATGAAAAGGCAACCTACTGGATGGGAAAAGATGTTTGCAAATGATATATCTGATAAGGGGTTAATATCCAAAATATGTAAAGAACTTATATAACTTAACACCCCCCACCAAAAAAAGCCAAACAATCTGATTTTAAAAAGGACAGACGACCTGAATAGACATTTTTCCAAAGAGGACCTGCAGATAGCAGGTATCTGCAGAGATATTTTCTTGAATCAATGAAATTAACTCCTAATTTAACAATGCAATGTTAGAAGCATGGGAATTAGTTTTTTCTCCCAAGTATCAGAATGATGTAGCATTAATACTCTCCCAAACATTATAGCTACCTACAGCCTTCCTTGTTATTTCCTAATTTAGATAAAACCTGGAATGTAAAAACAGCTGCTATAATTAAATTAAAGACAAAGGAATTTAAATATGAAAAAGAAGTTGCACACATTTGGGCTTTTCCTCTCCTGTTTTCCATCTTACTTTTGCCCTTTTGACCCCGTATCTCTCTGTTTATTGATTCTTTGTGCCTTCATTTATAATTTCAAATGAATGTTAAAAGCTCAGTGTGTCTCAATTTCTAAGTGTATTGATCTCCCTCCTCTTACCATTTTTCTCATTTTTCTACTTTCCTTAAGAAAAATTTGTCCTGGGGCGCCTGGGTGGCTCAGTCGTTAAGCATCTGCCTTCGGCTCAGGTCACGATCCCAGCGTCCTGGGATCGAGCCCCGCATCGGGCTCCCTGCTCCGCGGGAAGCCTGCTTCTCCCTCTCCCACTCCCCCTGCTTGTGCTCCCTCTCTCGCTGTGTCTCTCTCTGTCAAATAAATAAATAAAATCTTTAAAAAAAAAAAAAAAAAGAAAAATTTGTCCTCCATTTGCCCTTCCTCTCATGTCCCTTGATTTCACATGTATATTGAGCATATTGACATACGTCTTTTTATTCTAGTTTTTCTAGTTAAAGATTTGGAGAGCTAACAGGCATGGAGGAATCAGTGTGTACTGGGCGTGTTATATATGCATGATCTCATGTAATTATCTATTCTATGAATTGGGATCTGTTGTTATCACCAGTTATAGATAGAATGACATTGAGTTGGAGAGTTAAGGGTGACTTAATGATGAGGATCTGAATCCAGGTCTGTCTTCCTGCAGTCCTTTCCCTCCTATCCCCTCACAGTATTGCTCTCCATATAATGAAAGCCATAGAAGGTTCTAAGTGGATTGATTTGGGCTATCATGCATGCTTTAAAATTATTTCCCAATTGAAAAAATAATTTTAAATAATAGTTTTAAAATGATTTCAATTGTCATTTCAATTGTTCTCCTGAACTACTTACATTTTTTACACTAGGCTTCCCAACAATGTACTTAACATTTCATGTGATCTTTCCTATATGCAAAAGTAGTAAAGTTGGCTCATTAGTCTGTGTGTTTAAAGCAGCAGATTTGGATTGAAAACTTCTGATTAAGTAATGTGTGCTAATAATAGAAATTTGGGGAGGGGCATCTGGGTGTCTCAGTCAGTTAAGGGTCTGACTCTTGATTTCGGTTCAGGTCATGATCTCAGGGTCCTGAGATTGAGCCCTGAGTCGGGACTCCATGCTCAGTGGGGAATCTGCTTCTCTCTCTCTCCTCCTCTCCATCTGCCCCTCCCCAACCCTCAAGCTCATTTTCTCTCTCTCTCAAAACAAATAAGTCTTTAGAAAAAAAAAATTGAGGAAATAAAGAAAATTTAAAAGAACAACAGTGATAACTACTGTTGACCTTTTAAACCTATTTTCTTATGTGCTTGGAATGCGTATATGATTATTTTTATATTAATATTTGTATATTTAAAGGCATATATGTCTGTGTCTTATTATTTAAGACATTTTAAGTGCATTTATTTAGTTATTGATTTGCTTCATATGGCAAGTCAGATTTAGGTCAAAATGTTGATTCTATCCTGGAATATTTGTACTTATAACAGTACATGTTATTTATTAAAGTTTTATGGAGTTATAGAGAAATCATTCCTTTGGTCAAGAAATAAAGCATTTGAGGTATGTAGCATTTAGCACTTAAGGTATATTGGGAGCCTTACAGATTGCTATTTCTTGATAAGTTTATAGTCTACAACTTTGAAAATAAAGCATCTTTTATGCATTTAAAAACCTACATAGGGCGCCTGGGTGGCTCAGTCGTTAAGCGTCTGCCTTTGGCTCAGGTCATGATCCCAGGGTCCTGGGATCGAGCCCCGCATCGGGCTCCCTGCTCGGCAGGAAGCCTGCTTCTCCCTCTCCCACTCCCCCTGCTTGTGTTCCTGCTCTTGCTATCGCTCTCTCTGTCAAATAAATAAATAAAATCTTAAAAAAACCCAAAAACCTGTATAAAGGGGCGCCTGGGTGGCTCAGTTGGTTAAGCATCCAACTCTTGATCTCAGCCCAGGTCTTGATCTCAGGGTCGTGAGTTCAGGCCCCGTGTTGGGCCCCCACTGCTGTGGCCGAGCCTCGTTTGCCTTCCGTCCAGTCAGCTGCAGTGGCTCACTTTGCCGCTTGAGGGCCAGGTTTGGTGTCTGTGCTGTTAAGGGCCTGCCTGAGGCCGCTGTGGGCTTGTAGTTGGGCAGTGTCAGCAGTCAGACCCGATACCTGCCCTCTCAACCGGTTTGCCCAGGTCACACTGGGCTGCAGGACGCTCTCCCGGTATTGTCCCTTGAGAAGCTTTCATTGGTGGGCAGGCCCTGCAGACAAACCAGATACCTGCCTCCAATCCTTCTGCCCCAGGGCGGCAGTGACCCTGAACTACAGGGTTCTCTCCGTGTGCTGCCTTTGAGAGGTTTTTGTGGGTGGGCAAGGCCGGTAGTCAGAGCAGGGCACTGTCTCCACACTGCCAGTTATAAGATTTCCTGCCTTGGCTGCAGTGGACCTGGTGCGTGTGGTTCTTTTCCTCTCTCCCCAGGGCAGGAGTCACTTTGGAGTGGTGCTGGTCCCTGCTGGGGCTGCTTGCTGGATGAGATGTGGCTGGAGCTGCTTTGGAGGGATGTGTAGGCCACTCTTTTGATCTGATTGTAAATACATACTTAGGATTTTTTAATTCCGTTAGAAAAAGCTGTCTAATTTTTTTTAAGTTCTAATCAAGACAGACCTCTCAGTGACAGACCTCTATCCTGGGAAGATCAATATGTGTTATTACTATGAACAAGTAGCTTAATCCCAGTTTTAAAATGGGCTGATGCCCTAATAGCAGAAGTCCCTCTTATGCTCTAGATATTGTTATATGAATTTTAGAGATGGCAGAGTTGTGTTCATTGTAAAGCAAGAAAATGCCAAGTGAAGAGAAGACAGCTTGGGAAGATCTTAGCACCACACAAGAAATCTCAGCACTAATTCTTAATTTATAAATTTATTCAATTTTAGTCACACTGAAAACTTGATGGGGTAAAATTTTCCAAAATCTTTGGTTTGCACATATTTATGATAGAAAACTCGAAATCGGATCTACTATAAAATTACCCTGTATTAGCAACTTGGGGAGTTTGTATTTGTATTATAGAATAAAAGCACAAGAATTCAAGGGCTATTTGGCCACGTTGCCTCTCCCATCCCTTTTCCTCTGTGCTGAATCCATTTGGGCACAAAGCCAAGGTAATTTCCAGAAATTGGCAGTGCCCTGGCAAATGCACAGCTGCCGCCGTCTCCAACCCTTGCTTACTAATTTTGCACAAACCACTTCCTCCTCTTGAGACTGAGAAATTCAAAGGGCAAGGGAGGTGTGCCTGGAGGGCACTACCTTGAGCTCCTGGTAGCTTCAGGAGCCCCTAAGGATGGCAGCAGCATCACGTCCCCTGCCGCCCTCCCCAGAGAGCTTCCTGCTGATAAAAGTGACATTCCAACCTCACCCTTGTACCCTCCTGCTCTTGCTTAGCTTTTTCCATTTGACTCTCGATGTTTAAAAAAATTTGCCTCATTTTTTTCAGTTCCCTTCTAGTAAATACTAGTTCTGACTTCTCATGAATCAAAAGATCCAAACCGTCAGTTGCCACGAGGGTACCGGAGCCAAATCTGGGCAGGGAGAGAGGAGCAGAGAGGGCAAAAGACAGAGCAGAGATGGTGGGGCTGCCTGTGTTCCTTGTTTCCACGTACCAGCTTCTCCACTGTGCAATGGCAGTGTGTGGGTGTACACGTACACACAGGTAAAAGTTAGACAATTTTATCCTCCCACACTCTTCTTAAACGTAGTCAGCTCTGATCATATTTTAAGAGAGTCATGGGGATGATTTTTTTCCCCTTTGTTCTTGTGCCTCTCCATCTCTCTGCCTTTGTTGGTGGAGATGGGACCTGATATTCTTGGTGGGCAGAGGGAAGCCTCTGGGACTACACACATCTTGAGACGTGCTTCGAGGGGTCTCTTGCTCTGCCCCCTCCCAGAGCACAGCTGAGTTACCAGTAGCTGGATGGCCTCTCACTGCTCTGTTGACTGGTGCAGTCACCCCTCTAGGTGGGCGCTTGTCCTTCCTTGGGAGTAGCTCTAGGACATCTAGAATAACACTGCGAATTACTATTATTTTTTCATCAGTGGTCATGATATCGTAGCTATTTGTTTCTCTTTGTCTGCATAAACAAACAACCAGACCAGGGAAAGAGTGTAGCATGAGGAAGGAGGACTCATCCCAGCTCTGCTGCTGATTAGCTGTTGTATCAAGCAAGTCGGCAGTATCCTATGAATTTGAATTTGGACACATGAATGTCATCTCAGAGGTGAAGCAAGTGGGTTGGACTATAGTCCTTGATAGACATTCCTTGATAAATACCAAACCGAGTGTGATGAGTGTGCTGAAATCCTCTTCCTTTAACTCATTCGCAGTGCCAGTGGGCACAACTCTACTTCACGTGCATCCTTAACCTCTTAGAAAGGGGTAGAGATTACAAAACAAACTCGTGTTTTTCTAACTTTTTGGTATGAGCCCATCCCAATATGGTGTCATTAGGGAGAAACTCAGGATAAAGACGGACAAAATGGAAATTTACCGGAATTAACATAAAGTCCTGTAGTTTGCTTCAAAGAACAAACTGCACAAATAGGTGTTTGGCTGAAATTCACATACACTTTTAGGTATTTGCATTATCCTCAAGTTTGATGTGAGCCAAAAGCATAATGTACACCCCGTGCTGCACAGGGTAACCACAAGTCCCGACAGCAAAGGCAGATGGGAAGTAACTGCTGAGGCAGTGGCCAGGTCAGATGGGATCAAGTCAGCAGTCCTAAAAGACCTCAGGCAGAGCAACGTAAGAGAGGCCAAAGGCAAGAGAGCTCCAGGTTGTGGCAGGAGATCAGCCAGAAAAGCAAACGAAGGGATCAGTAATGTCAAAGCTGAGAGATCAGCTTAAAAGGAATGGGGTGGGGAGGATGGGGTGAGGGAAATCGGGGTCAATTCAGCAAATAGCTGTTGCTGTAACAGAGGGCTTCAGCTATTATTACTATCTTTTCTTTCCCCTCCCTCCAGCCTTACATTCCCAGGCAGCTTCCTAGCCCCTAAATTTCTGCATGCCCTAGAATTTCAGTCCCCCCAACCTAACCTCATCCCACCCAACTTCATCTCTCTGATTTGTTTAAAGGGAAAAATCATCTGCATTATTTCATAAGGTTTCAGAGCCCATATACGAAGGTAAGGCATTACTGTTACTGCTCCCAACATTAGCTGGCTAATTTCATTATTTCTGAGTTACCAGCCTTCTCACACATGCCCTGGTGGTTTCTGCTTGCTTCTTCTAATGCTCTTAGCCTCCCTGACTTCCTTTCTTTTTATTTTTTTATTTTATTTTTTTAAATTTTATTTTATTATGTTATATTAATCACCATACATTACATCATTAGTTTTTGATGTAGTGTTCCGTGATTCATTGTTTGCATATAACACCCAGTGCTCCATTCAATAAGTGCCCTCTTTAATACCCATCACCTGGCTAACCCATCCCCCCACCCCCCTCCCCTCTAGAACCCTCAGTTTGTTTGTTTCTTTTTTTTTTTAAGATTTTATTTATTTATTTGGCAGAGAGAGACACAGCGAGAGAGGGAACACAAGCAGGGGGAGAGGGAGAGGGAGAAGCAGGCTTCCCGCCGAGCAGGGAGCCCGATGCGGGGCTCGATCCCAGGACCCTGGGATCATGACCTGAGCCAAAGGCAGACGCTTAACGACTGAGGCACCCAAGCGCCCCCCTCAGTTTGTTTCTCAGAGTCCACAGTCTCTCATGGTTCATCTCCCCCTCCAATTTCCCCCCCTTCATTTTTCCCTTCCTGCTATCTTCTTCTTCTTCTTTTTTTTTTTTTTTAACATATAATGTATTATTTGTTTCAGAGGTACGGGTCTGTAATTCATCAGTCTTACACAATTCACAGCGCTCACCATAGCACATGCCCTCCCCAATGTCTATCATCTAGCCACCCCATCCCTCCCACCCCCCACCACTCCAGCAACCCTCAGTTTGTTTCCTGAGATTAAGAATTCCTCATATCAGTGAGATTATATGATACTTGTCTTTCTCTGATTGACTTATTTCGCTTAGCATAATACCCTCTAGTTCCGTCCACATCATTGCAAATGACAAGATTTCGGGGGTTTTTTTGATGGCTGCATAATATTCCATTGTATATATATACCACATCTTCTTTATCCATTCATCTGTTGATGGACATCTTGGCTCTTTCCATGGTTTGGCTACTGTAGACATTGCTCCTATAAACATTGGGGTGCATGTACCCCTTTGGGTCACTATATTTGTATCTTTGGGGTAAATACCCAGTAGTGCAATTGCTGGTCGTACAGTAGCTCTATTTTCAATTTTTTGAGGAACCTCCATACTGTTTTCCAGAGTGGCTGCACCAGCTTGCATTCCCACCAACAGTGTAGGAGGGTTCCCCTTTCTCCGCATCCTCGCCAACATCTGTCGTTTCCTGACTTGTTAATTTTAGCCATTCTGACTGGTGTGAGGTGGTATCTCATTGAGGTTTTTATTTGGATTTCCCTGATGTTGAGCACTTTTTCATGTGTCTGTTGGCCATTTGGATGTCTTCTTTGGAAAATGTCTGTTCATGTCTGTTCATGTCCTCTGCCCATTTCTTGATTGGATTATTTGTTCTTTGGGTGTTGAGTTTGATAAGTTCTTTATAGATTTTGGATACTAGCCCTTTATCTGATATGTCATTTGCAAATATCTTCTCCCATTCTGTCGGTTGTCTTTTGGTTTTGTTGACTGTTTCCTTTGCTGTGCAAAAGCTTTTATCTTGGTGAAGTCCCAATAGTTCCCAAGTTTTTACCCTTGCTTCCCTTGCCTTTGGCGATGTTTCTAGGAAGAAGTTGCTGTGGCTGAGGTCAAAGAGGTTGCTGCCTGTGTTCTCCTCTAGGATTTTGATGGACTCCTGTCTCACATTGAGGTCTTTCATCCATTTTGAGTCTATTTTTGTGTGTGGTGTAAGGAAATGGTCCAGTTTCATTCTTCTGCATGTGGCTGCCTGACTTCCTTTCTTCTGTGGGTCTCAAATCATCTTCCTTTCAAAGGTTCATCTCAAATCCTACCTCTTTCATTCAGCCTGAGTGAACTACTCTAGTCCCCATTACTGTTTGCCCTCTGCACAGCTCTGTATAACAGAACACGGCACATTTGTCATGGGGGGAAGGGAGAGGAGGAGGCAATTCCTTCCATGTAATTATTAACTCCTTAAGTAGTTTATAAGCTTTGGAAGGAAGGAACTTTGTCTTACAGAGACTACATGTGTCGGTAAGAGATAGAGTTTTGGAATTAGGAAAAATAATCTGGTATTCAATCTTGGCTCCATGACCTTTAGCAAAATACCTCTCTGTAGACCTTAGTTTTTGTGAAGACTAGGCATAATGATTCCATGCCCTGACTTCCTTGCACAGGGATCAAATGTTTAGATCAAGATTATAGCCTACAGGGGCGCCTGGGTGGCTCAGTCGGTCAAGCGACTGCCTTCGGCTCGGGTCATAATCCTGGAGTCCTGGGATCGAGTCCCACATCGGGCTCCTGGCTCAGCAGGGAGTCTGTTTCTCCCTCTGACCCTCTCCCCTCTCATGCTGTTTCTCACTCTCTCTCTCTCTCAAATAAATAAATAAAATCTTAAAAAAAAATCATAGCCCACAGCACTTTATTAACCTGTGAAGCACTCTAAGGAAGCAAGGGGTTATTATAAGAGGTGCTATGGTGTTATAAAAAAAGCAAGGGAATTTGGGAATCTGAATTTTGAGTCATATTTGTATTTCTGCTCTACCACTTACCCAGTTTATGACCTTAAAAAGTTTTTTATTTCTTTGTAAAATGAGAATGACACTATTACAAGGATTATAGTGCTGGTGCTGACTTACACACCAATTTGTAAGAGCCGATTGAAACTTTGCAAGTAGGTTACTAAACTATTATTAGCTTGAAATCTGCCATGGTGGGAGTATTTATACCAGAGAAATCAGTAAACACTACAAATCAGAGTGTCCCGGTGTTTTTTTCCTTTTTTTTTGGTTTTGTTTTGTTTTGTTTTCTGCAGAGCTGTTTTACCAGTATATTGCTGATTATGCATACTGGGCTGTGTAAATTGTAAGACACTTTGTCTCATTTATCATTAGAAGTAGTAATTGTAACAGTAATGCTTTGTATCCACAGAACTTAGCTTAGTGCAAAGCACAGCTCCTAGTATCTATTTAATAAGTATATTTTTAATTTAACTTGGGTTCACCCTTGTATTATTTTGATACTTCTGCCTTGAGCTAAAGGAGCACTCCCATCCCATCCTCCCACATCCCTCTCTACAAAGTGTCTTTTTAAAATCAGATAACATAAATAAAAGCCTGGTACAGTGCATTAACACACACAATAGGACTTAAACCCTCCATGTCTGTAACTGAGCTAATTACCTTTTTTTCCAAACCTTTCTTTCTTCTGCTATTTCATATCTCAGTTAATGATATTGCCCATCTATCCATTATCCCAAGTAAGTTATCTGAAAGTCTTCCTCTCTTTTCCCTTTTCCTTACCCACACCCAGGTCTAATCAATCACTAGATCTTGCTTATTCTACCTCTTCAATCTTTCTCCTCCTCCTCATTACCACTGCTCCTGCCTTGGTTCAGGCCCTCATCATTCCCACTTGAACTCTTTCTCCTAAGTGACATCTTGACTTTCAGTGTTTCCCCTTCAATCCAACCTCTACTTCTATAGATGTAATTTTAAATTACAAATTTGAGGAGCGCCTGGGTGGCTCAGTCAGTTAAGTGTCTGCCTTCGGCTCAGGTCATGATCAGGGGTCCTGATCCGGGGATCAGCCCTGCATCGCATGGGGCTTCCTGCTCAGCGGGGAGTCTCTTCCCTCTTCCCCTCCCCCCGCGTGCATGCATGCGTGCTCTCTCAAAATCTTTTAAAAATAAATAAATTAATTAAAAATTTGACCAAATCCCTCCCCCGATTAAAATTTCTTAATGGCTCTCTGTTGTCTTGAGGATAAAAATCCAAAAACTTTAGTTTGTCATCTGGGTCCACCACATTCTGACCTTTGGCTACCTTTTATAAGAGTTATCTCCTGCTGCTCCCCAATACTTCCTGCAATGTCTAGTCTCACTTTTACCTGGTTTACCCTCCAACCCAAACAACATTTCCTCTATGACTTCTCTGGACGTATTTGATGTTTATTTTTCTGAGCTCCTGTTGCACCTTGTTCATGTCTGTGTACCATATATCTAACCATGTGACTCTTATTATCAATTGGTCTTTCCCTCTAGATTGTAAGTTCCTATAGAGTAGAAGCCTATGTACCATTCATTAATTCCTAACACATTGTGTAGCATATAATAGGAGCTCAATACATATTTACATGAATGAATGAGTCTTCAAAGGATAGGGTATTTTCATTGGTTCATTCACACAAGCTACTCATAGGATACGGCAATGAAAAAAAACTCTTAAAATTTGGATCTCAGTAATTCAGATGAGAAATTAATAACATAGGGGTAGTTTCTTTTTATCCATAACCCCCAATCTGGGATACTATGACCCGTGTCACCTTCAGGATAAAATCCAAGCCTTTTAGCCTAGCATACAAATCTCCTTGCAAAATGGTCCCTGACTGTCTTTTTTTTAAGAAAATTTTTAAAAGATTTTATGTGTTCATTTGAGAAAGAGTATGAGAGAGAAAGAGAACACAAGCAGGGGGAGAGGCAGACAGGGAGAGAGAAGCAGACTCCCCACTGAGCCTGACGTGGGGCTCTATCCCAGGACATGGAGATCATGACCCGAGCCAAAGGCAGGGGTTTAACCATCTGAGCCACCCAGGTGCCCCTGGTTCCTGACTTTCTCTCCTTTCTTATCTTTCTCTCTATATATACACATAACCCTACATTCCAGCCACTTCAATTTGTCATATATTCCATAGTCTTTCATGCATCCTTGCCCTTGTTCATACTTTCTCCACATCTGTGGTATCCTCTCCCTCTTCTCTCACTCACCCCTTTCCTGCCAACCCGATGAGGTTCTACACTTCTAACACTGATCAATAGTTACCACCTTTGGGCAGCTAGCCCTGAAAGTATCCCTCCCTCTTCTGTGCTCCCAGAGCACTTGGTTGATTCATGATAAGCACTGTACTGTCAATCATTGTTGGTCTGTTTCTTGCCCCCTCCATAAAGTGAGATTCTCTTTATACCCTGGTTCCTATTAAACATATTCTAAATGTTTAATTCAGGGGGCGCCTGGGTGGCTCAGTTGGTTAAGCGACTGCCTTCGGCTCAGGTCATGATCCTGGAGTCCCTGGATCAAGTCCCGCATCGGGCTCCCTGCTCGGCAGGGAGTCTGCTTCGTCCTCTGACCCTATCCCCTCTCATGTGTTCTCTCTCTCTCATTCTCTCTCTCAAATAAATAAATAAAATCTTTAAAAAAAAAAAAATAAATAAATGTTTAATTCAGAGTGAAGGAAGAAATAACTATTATATAGGGATTTGTAAAGAAAGTAAATTTCTGACATACAATGAATAAATTTAAGATTGAATTTGCATGAACTGGCCAATCTAGACAATCCCATGTCTTTATTTTCAGAGGTTGGGTGGCCCTGAGAAATTGGTGCTAATGGACAGATCAGAAGCAAAGAATAAGTTTAAAGCACTGGGGCTTAGTTTGTTGCCCCAGATTTGGTTAATAGTTAACAATAGTTAATTCTTGGGATATATTCTTCCAGTCTTTTTCTTATGTATGTGTTCGTGTGTCCTTTCCAGTAAAAGGTGGGGGGGTGGGTGAAACAGGTGATGGGGGTTAAGGAGGACACTTGTGATGAGCACCAGGTAATGTATGGAAGTGTTGAATCACTATATTGTCACCTGAAACTAATATTACATTGTGTGTTCACTGGAATTTAAATAAAAACTAAAAAATTGTAAGGGCTTATGTTGTATATATTGTTCTAACCTATTTTTTATATTAACATGTCATGAACGTTTTCGCAGGTTCGTAAGTGCTCTTCTACAACATGATCTGTAATTGCTGCATAGTATTCCACCATTTGGATGTATACCGTGTTTAACCAATCCCCATTGCTTCAGTGTTTTTGTTATTATAAACAGAAGTGTGGTAGTGTGGGTGACTAAAAGAAGGGTGATCTCATGTCCTCCTCCTATCTTCCCCAGGTTCTGGAGCCCTCTCTTGCATCAGAATTCTGTCCCGATAATCCTCTGAGTGTCATCTCAGGACCCTGGGCACACTCATGGCACCATGGCCAACCCTCAGGAGCACCTGAGCTGCTCCTCTTCCTCACACTTACCCTCGAGTGAAAGCAGAACCTTCAACGGACTACAAGATGAACTCACACCTGTGGGGAGCCACCCATCACCCAAGCTCCTTAAGGACCAGCAGGAAAAGGGGGTGGTACAAACAGAGATAACCGAGAGCATGAACTGCCCCATCACCACGACAGTGTTGACAAGCGTGAGTGAGGATTCCAGGGACCAGTTTGAGAACAGCGTTCTTCAGCTAAGGGAACAAGATGAATCAGAGATGGCCATGTCTCAGGGGAACAGCAACACCGTGGATGGAGAGAGCACAAGTGGAACTGAAGACATCAAGATTCAGTTCAGCAGGTCGGGCAGCGGCAGTGGTGGGTTTCTGGAAGGACTGTTTGGATGCTTAAGGCCTGTCTGGAATATCATTGGGAAGGCATATTCCACTGACTACAAATTACAGCAGCAAGGTAAGGTAGAGTGTGGACCTGGGAAATAGTCCCTGCCATCACCACCATTCCCTGGATAACCTTGGATTAAAACCCTAGTGCCCGATGAATACCCTATACCAATCTCCTATAAACCTTCTGACTGGAACAGATTCACATTTGGTTGGTCTTTTCTGGCCAAAGCCCATCTTTTGTAGCTGTCCAGTCTAGGGGTGTCAAGTAGAGTACATAGAAGACAATCTACAGTGTTACGAGGAAGAAAATGTTAGAGCTCCTGTTCCTTGTATCATCATTTTAAGTTTCTATTTTCATGCATGTTTTCATATATATTTGGTATTTTAATAAAGTTGTGCAGATACATAACTTTTAAATAAATCACCTAGTGCATGTTTACAAATTTTTTTATTGAAAGTTCATGCAATCAAAAAGTCTGATGGCCACTGGATTAACTCAAAACCAGACAGACGCCACATGGTTCTCTGCCTAAAGCTTGTGCCCTGGTTTAGGTTGTAGTAAAAAGGAATCATTTTCTTACAGCCCAGGCACAGAAAGCTCACATTGTGAGGAAAGAACAAATATACAATCAATCTTGAGAAGCATTATTATGTCTAGATCCCACAGCTTTTTAAAAAGTAAATTAACTCCCATCACGGTGTAACATGCATATTCATATACTCCAATCCAAGCATTATGCTTCTGAAGGAAAGAGAACACATGGCCCTAGTGTTCTTTATAACTTCATTTATATTCTTTAAAAGAATTTTTTTCTTCCTGATAGCAAAAATAATATATGTGGTTAAGTTGGAATATACAGGTAAGTTTCCCCCCAAAAGTAAAAATATTTATCTATGATCCTCAGTCTTCACTATTAATGTTTTTGGTATATATTATGTTAGTCTTATTATCTGTGTGTGTGCTTTAAAAAAAAAAAACAGAGTCAAACTATTTCATTATGCCTTTTCACTTCACATTTTGAACATTTCCCATATCATGAAATATACTTCTTCAGCATTTTTAATGCCTACACAGTATTAAATTGTGTGAATGTGCCAAGATTTCTTTAAGCAATCCTCTATTCCTTGGCAATTTGTTATTTTTAGTGATCATATGCTATACTGCAATGAACATCTGTTTATTACTTAATTTTCACACATACCCTTCATTATGTCTGTGATCATTCTTATTATATCTTTGATTTCCTTAAGATAAGTTTTTAGAAGACAAATGGTTGAGTTAAAATGGTTCATGGCTTTTTAAGGCTTTTGATACATATATTTGTAGTATTATGTAAATGATTCCATTGTTAATAGTTCTCTCATCAAGAAATTTTGGAAAGGACCAGAAATGTAGACCAGAAATGAGATTCTGTCTTATTTATTTTATATCTGAATGTTGGACTCTGTGACCCTCTCTTAGAAATATATTCATGTTGGGGCTCCTGGGTGGCTCAGTTGGTTGAGCATCTGACTTTGGCTCAGATCATTATCTGGGAGTCCTGGGATCGAGCCCTACATCGGGGAGCCTGCTTCTCCCTCTCCCTCTGCCCCTCCCCCCACTCGTGAGCTCTTTCTCTCAAATAAATAAAAATCTTTTTAAAAATTAAATATATATATATATATATACACATATATTCGTATCTTTCAGTCGAGACTGTTGACAGCTTTTCCACAACAGCCAGTCGACCTCAGTCACTATTGACCACTTTTCTCGTGCGTTCTATTTTTCTGATTTCTGAAATATTTTCTCTTAAACCAATACCTCTCTTAAACCTCTCCCTCTATACCCTTTCCCAGTATGTGTATTGGATTTGCTGGTAAATCAATTGATCCCCGGTGTGCTTTCCAGGATTTGTCAGTCAGAGCGTCCATTCCTGTACATGCAGAAAGTCTTTGTGTCCCTGGGGTTGGTCTGTCTGTCTGTCTCACTGTCTTTCATACATCCTCCCATCCCATCCACCCTGCACATTCCACCCTTCTTTCCCCCTCTATGGTCTTAAGGTTTCAAGAAATTAAAAAGTTGTTCCTTGTCACACAAAGGTTGGGGGTTTCAATGTTAAACAGTATTATTATTTTAAAAATTGGGAATTAAGATAAGCACAAAGAGGAAAATAAAAAATAACTTGTTATCCCACAACCCAGAGATAACCACCCTTAGTTTATTATTTTTTAAAAAGTTCCCTCTCCTCTGCTTAGACACAAAACCTACTAATATCTGCTTACGTGATAAAATTGCATTTGGCTTTTAGGGTCTTAACTTGTCCAGTCTAATAATTATTTTGGTGGTAATTTGGAGATCTCAGGATACAAATGCAGCATCGAGGTTCAGGCTCATAAAGAGGGGCAGCAGATACATCCTATGTGTCTGTCAAAAGGACCTTTCAAATTTGGGGGGGGGGGAGTGCCTGGGTGGCTCAGTCCGTTATGTGTCCGAATCTCCATCTCAGCTCAGGTCTTGGTCTCAGGGTTGTGAGTTCAAACCCCCTAAATGGGCGTGGAGTCTACTTAAAAAAAAATTTTTTTTTAATTGTCCTGTAAACTTGTATTTAATCAGTCTTCTGATTATGGGACTGCCAGAAAGGCTTATTTCAAGAGTAAATAAGAAACGGTCCTGGTCAGCTTAAGCTTACAAGGCAGCTTATAGCTGCCTAGCTCTTCAGCAGATGACAGGATACCCTACTGTGGGCTGGTGTTGCGGGGGGCCGTGAAAGGGATTCACTAGCCAGAAACTAAGGTAGTTTTTTCCTTGTCAGCTCTGGGATCAGGGAGCTAATCTTTAATCCTGGATTACAGTCAACCAAAGGATAGCACACAGAACAGATGTGTCTCTGCATTTGGTACTTATGAGGAAACTTCACTTGATTTTTCAAAAATTTTAATGACATCTTCATCTCCCATTTAGTATGTTGGTAGTGAAATCCAAGTAAGGTAGTATGTGTAATTGAAATTTTTTACTGCCAAATAGTTCGCAGTCCTAAAGCAAGTATTATATGATAGCCATGTCTGAATACAAACAACGGAGAACTTATGCCTTAAAAGTGGGTGGGCATGGGGCTTTTTCTCAGTCTTAGAGATCATGGTAGATATTGGAATTAAGATAATAGTCATAGTGATGAATCAGAAGATAGAAGCTGGGGAAGAGTACCAATGGACAGGATTCCATTTTCTATAAAAGCAGAAAGTCTGGTATTAACCCTGGAGTGAACACAGCCAGGTTCCATTGTTATGTCGTTATCTTGCTGTCAGTTATCAGGGCCCCCAGTTTTGCACATCCTCATTGCTAACATTCTTTTTTCTTTTTTTTTTTTTTAAGATATTTATTTATCTGAGAGAGAGAGAAACAGCATGAGAGGGGAGAGGGTCAGAGGGAGAAGCAGGCTCCCCGCTGAGCTGGGAGCCCGATGTGGGACTTGATCCCAGGACCCCAGGATCATGACCTGAGCCGAAGGCAGACGCTTAATGACTGAGCCACCCAGGCGCCCCATAAAATACAAAGTCTTTTTAAAAAACATTCTCTTAATATGTGTCAAAGAAATAGAAAACTCCTTCAAATTTATGAGGACTATGAGACCCCCGACAGATAAATGCACAAAGCATAAATGTGGCAATTCATGCAGAGCAGATGTGAGCATTAAACAAATGTGGAGAAAATATTCTACTTCACTGGCAATTAAAGTAGTGCAAACTTGGGGTGCCTGGGTGGCACAGTCGGTTGAGCGCCCAACTCTTGGTTTCAGCTCAGGTGGTGATCTCTGTGTTGGGAGATTGAGCCCTGCATTGGGCTCCCTGCTCAGTGAGGAGGCTGCTTGGGATTCCCTCCCTCTCCCTCTGCCCCCGTGCTCGCTCTCTCTTTCTCAAATAAATAAGTCTTTTAAATAAATAAATAAAGTAGTGCAAGCTTATAAAACATTACTTTACACCTAAATAACTTAGAACCCAAAAAACTATCAACAATATTCATTGCTGGCAAAGTAAAAGGGACACACACACTCCTGCATTACTACTGTCAGCAAAAACTAGCAAAGCCCTTTTGTATGGCAAGTTAGAATGTATAGCAAAAGCCAGGAAACTGTACTCTAACCTAAGAACTGAGTCTGAGGAAATAATATAAAGAAAGAAAAAAGTATCAAATTTAAGCCAGCAAACAAAAAGATGGAAGGACTTAAGTACGGAAAAGGTAAAAGGGTACAGTAAGCTACTATTGAAGCTTATAACGAAAACTGTATATACACGGGGGATACACAATACATGAGAAAAGTAGAAAAGATTATGTGTCACCTACCGCTTCTCCGTAGCTGCACACATATGAGCAAAGACTGGAAGAGAAGGTGATAACTGAATATGGAATGGGATTGCAGATAACATACTTTATTTTCTAATATTTGCTGGTGTTTCTAGCATTTAACAATAAATAAAGATTGAGTAAATAGGGAAAAACACACAAGAGGTCTAATTTTAGTATTTTAGTAGTTATGAAAAATTAGGATAACTTGGGCTTTTATAAAGTTTTTCAGAAAAATATTGCCCAGGATGTTCTTGCCCCAGAATCCAGTAATAGTCCTTTTATTTGGCCCCGGAATGGCCAAAGTAACACTGTGTCTAGTTCTTCACCAGACCTCTCCCGAGTAAAACCCTCTGACAGTATGCCATCGATAATCTGGGTCCTGTGTGTGCTACACAGATAAGCCTGTGGGGATAAAAGTGGGACTGCGTGAGACACTTTACACTTGTCAGTCATTCGAAGCCAGAAAGATCCTCAAAGCAGTCAAGCCCATAACTCACTCTTTCCTCCCGCATCTCACTTGGTATCATTTGTTTATTCGGTGATTTCGTGTTTGTGAGCTATTTGTATTTTAGGGAAATTTGTTTTTATGTAGCGTCTATCTAACTTCAATAGAGCAGATATCTTTAATCTGCTCAGAACAGAAGAATGGGTTAAATATCTGTGCTGTCAAACACCCTCACTATAATTTGTTCTGCTCTATGTCATCCTCTCTGGAAGGTCATGTTTTAACCACTGTAATGAGAAGCCACATTTTATTAAGAGTATACGGGATTTATTTTCTCTCAAGTTTGAGAAAATGAGAGAAGAGGGAAATGTAGTTCCCTTCCAGGTACTGATGACCTCTTTCTGCTGCTTCATCACCATAGTAGATGTGAGTTGATTTGCTTTCAAGACCAGAATATCTTCAAAGCTGACTCAACACTACCTTGTTCAGTATTCTGCAAACAGTGACCTTTTAGTGATTGGTGATCTAATGAAAATCCCCCATAACCTTTAACATTGTCATTATCCTCTCCTCACTCCATGGGACTCCTCGTTCTTTGATGTTTATTTCTTACCAGTGTAGTGACAATGCACTGATAAAAAGGGGGACAAGGAGATGGATCAATGGATCATATTCTCCTTTTTAAGTTCCATGAGATTAGAGCATGTATTGATTGAATTTTTGAAGTGCTTCATTTAAAATAGCATTTTAGGGCACCTGGGTGGCTCAGTTGGTTAAGCAACTACCTTCGGCTCAGGTCATGATCCTGGAGTCCCGGAATCGAGTCCCACGTCGGGCTCCCTGCTCGGCAGGGAGTCTGCTTCTCCCTCTGACCCTCCCCCGTCTCATGCTCTCTCTCTCTTGTTCTCTCTCTCAAATAAATAAATAAAATCTTTAAAAAAAATAAAAAATAAAATAGCATTTTATTCATTACAAAAGTAATACAGGCTCATGGTAAAAAAAAAAAATACGGCATAGGATAAAGAGCATAATATGAATCATCAATAATGTCACCACTTAGAAGTGACTCCTGTTACTTTTTTGGTGCAAAGAAAATCAAATTCTAAGAAAGAGAGAAACTTGAAAATACTGCATCTATATGAGTAAACCTATTATGGCTAATGACCCTCTCAATTACTTCGCAAGAGGCAATGTGGTATTAGTGGAGAAAGCACTGTCCCTGGAATCAGCCAATTCTTGAGATCTGCCACTTACCAGCTGTATGACCTTGGGTAAGTTACTTAATCTCCCTGGCTCAGTTTTCTCATCTATAAATAACCATAATAAGGCCAGACTTCCAAGATTGTTGAAAGGATCAGCACATGAGATACATAAAGCTTTATGCTAGTGTCTGGCACGTAGTAAGTACTCAATAAAAGGGAAATATGAATATAAGTTTTGTGCATAATTAGGTCCTTGGGAGAGTATCATTGAAAATTCATTCAGGAAAGATTAATTGAGCATCTACATTAGAAATTCAAAGAGGAATAAAACAACACTGACTTACAATGGGTAATGGGATAGGGATAGTGGTATAGAGACAGATAAGTGGATTGAACGTGCAAGCTTGAAGTGAGGAAGTGGGGCCATGGGAATGTCAAGATATGCTTTGTTTGGAGGAGAGTATATTGGAGATCTCCGATCTGCTTGATTTCATTGGTTAAAAATTGATACAAACTGGGGCGCCTGGGTGGCTCAGTCAGCTAAGCATCTGCCTTCAGCTCAGGTCATGATCCCAGGGTCCTGGGATCGAGCCCCACATCCACGTAGGACTCCCCACTCAGCAGGGAGTCTGCTTCTCCTCTGACCCTCCCCCCTTCTCGTGCTCTCTCTCTCTCTCTTTCTCTTTCACTCACTCTCTCTCTCTCAAATAAATAAAATCTTTAAAGAAAATGACACGAACTAACACATGAGAATATCTGATCTATTGTACCAAGACCCATAGGAAGGTTATATATTTTGGTGCGTTACAGGTGGGAGTCCAAAGGTAGAGATCATTTTGGGTGACGCTGAAGTTGGTACCTTCAGAGTGGCCTTATAGAACGGTCCCTGAGCAAATCCCGAGATCTCTCTAAGTTTGTTTCTCGCTTGTGTGCCTAGATACTTGGGAGGTGCCGTTTGAGGAGATCTCAGAGCTGCAGTGGCTGGGTAGTGGAGCCCAAGGAGCTGTCTTCTTGGGCAAGTTCCGAGCGGAGGAGGTGGCCATCAAGAAAGTGAGAGAACAGAATGAGACGGATATCAAGCATTTGAGGAAGTTGAAGCACCCTAACATCATCGCTTTCAAGTAGGTCAAGGCTTTCTTTTTTTTTTTTTTTTTTAAGAAATAGAGAGATTTTCTTTCTCCCAATATCTACATATGAGTTCCTGCTTTGAAAGACATATGGAAAATACTCTATAGACTTAGTACTGGGCTAGGTATTTTGGGAGGGCACCAAAGAATGATTAAATGAAGGTCATGTCTTTAAGAATCGTATAATCTGGTAGTTCTTTTTGCCAGAGCACACCCTTCTCAGAAAGGATATACTTGGGACAGAGAGGGAGCGATGGATTCTTACCAAGCAATCATATCTGATGAATCAACCTCGTTCACCAGTGGGATGATGGAGGTCACTCTGAGATAACCTGCCCTTCCGAAAATTCAGTTAAGAAAACAAAGCTGATATCTGAAGTGATCATAGAACAATTAGTCCCTGGGCGCCTGGGTGGCTCAGTTGGTTAAGCGACTGCCTTCGGCTCAGGTCATGATCCTGGAGTCCCGGGATCGAGTCCCGCATCGGGCTCCCTGCTCTGCAGGGAGTCTGCTCCTCCCTCTGACCCTCCCCCCTCTCATGTGCTCTCTCTCTCATTCTCTCTCTCTCTCAAATAAATAAATAAAATCTTTAAAAAAAAAAAAAAAAAAAAAAAAAGAACAATTAGTCCCTGTGTAACAGAGAGGAATTTTTTTTATTAGTTTCTATTAGCCTCCCTTCTTAAATATGAACTTGTAGTAAGAGGCACCTTCAGAGTGTTTCTCCCTGCCCCGGTTTTGCTAGATCCCTTTTCAAGTAATGCCAAACACTCAGCTTTCTAAGTCTAATGACACTGGAATACTGATGAGAGTAAGTTATATGCTATGTTCATTCCACAATGTAGTTGTTTTCAAGAGTGTATGAACGTATCTTTCTAGTTCAGACTGTTATTTTCATAATACTGGCGGGGATCACTAGCAAAAGGGGAGGCACAAAGGTACATTTGTGGCAGTCCCCAAACCTGACAGTGCTGAGCTCTAAATATGTGTAATCTCTTCTGCCTGTACCTTTCCCTTGAGGTCCCTCTCTTGCTGGGCTTTAAATTCTGCCCTAGCCTGAAACAAATGAATGACGAGTGGCTTTACAGGAGGGAAGGTGAAGAACAGGAAAGCTAGTCTTCAGGTGGAATGACAGTTTAGAAACTAGAGCTTCTTGATACGTTTGACATATATGTATTTCAGTCCTAGAAAATAGTATGACTGATGAGGCTACCACTAAAAGGGGAATAATTTACAAATTCCCCTTCCCAAAACTAAGAGGAACTTCTCCCAGCCCCCAAGAGGGATCCTCTCTCGATAAAACTCTCATTGTAAAGGTAAACATGTCATGGGATCATTTTTCATTGGAATCACATCCCTAAAGTAAGGAATAGAAATCTTGGGGACAGGTTTTGTAGAATGGGTTTAAATGAGTATTGATGTTGAGTTTTGATTCCCTTTATGGAAAGGGAAAGAGATGTGGAAAGGAGAGAAGCATTCAGCTGGGATACTAAATGAAGTGCTTGGATGTATCTCCTTGTGGAAGGGACATGCATACAGTGGGCATGGGAGAGAGCTTCGGTTGCCCTCTTGATCCCATCCTTTGTTGTGCTGTTAGGGCCAGGAGGATGTGAGACGAAAATGAAATGCTATAGAGACTAATTATACTCTTTCCAAAGATGATACATTTCAAAAGACAGCAGAAGGATTATTTTTAAGCAGACAGACTATCAGAGACTCACTTCTTTCCTTCATTTTACTTCACTGAGAAAATCATCCCTTCTAGCATCCTACATCCTAAATGGAAGGAAGGGCCTTTCATTTAACTTCCGTTTAACGAAACTTTCAAGCTTCAATCACTAGGATGCTGAGTTTGAGACACAGAATATTCTACAGATTAGCGTGGCTTCTTGGCCTCCTGATGTGGGCTGGGCTGTCTGTCCCAGGTACGAGGGCTTACCACCAGGATGTCCTGGCAGAAATGTGTCCCAAGAGTATGGGTGTGAGAAGCTTTATTTTTCCTTCCTTCCTTTTGCTTTTTCCTCTTTCCTTTTTCCTCGCAACCTGTTCCGTACCTCACTCTTCTGACCCTCCTACCTACATGTGCAGTTTTCTGCATTTTGGACGAGTACTGCCATGCCAGTGCCCCACTTTTTAGGCTGAAGATGCTCGAATAGTCTTTACCTCTACATGGAAACCAATAGTGAGACGGTGTCCCTGGTTCATTACACCATGCTCTTGAGGCTTTGGGCAGTGTTGTGTGTGCAGCCATCTGTGCCATGAGTTGCTTGGCCAATGAGTCATTCAGGACCGTCTGGAAGATACGAGGCATGATTAGATTTGAGTGTGTCTCTCTGGATGCTGATTGCTGTGCTTACAGCTTCCTTTGAAGTAAGAACCGTGTACGGAAGGGGAAGTGAAAGAAAAGAATTCTGTATTTTCTTCGTCCAATTTTTTGAAAGCAATCTTTTAGGAAGACCTAATCTGACTGTTCCTAATGGAATTGGGTGCCAAGGGGAAGAAAAGGTGGCAATTAGAAGTGATTAGAGAGCTGCTATTTATAGCTACTAAGAAGCCTTGTCATAGTACAGGGTTGATGGAATGATTGCCTCTCATCAGTCAAGAAAGATGAAAAGTACATAACATAGCACTGTTACCCCTTTCTCTCTGTTTGCAACAAGTTAAAACAGGGTTAAATAGAATGCTGAGTAGCTTCAAACAAATATTTATTTTGATATTCTTAAGCACATTACATTATTCCTGCCTATTCTTTGTTTTTCTGTAATGAAAATTAAATTGTCTGATTATAGTTGTGGTCTATCTGTGCTCCGCCAAGTGCTCCTAAAAGTCAAGTAACAGAAACTTGAAAAAAATTTTTCATTAGAAATGAAGATGAGAATTCTGGGTAGCGGAGAGTAGTAGAAATAGCTCTGTGGCATTTGACAGGCATATCATGGCAGGGAAAATGAAGACTAATTTTACTTCTTCATAACCTGCTGTCGTTATAGGACTTTCCCATGGTCTCAAGCTATGGCCTCTTCATTCCCTCATCACTTACAGCTGCCTAAGAGAGAAGACATGAGTTGCCTAAGAGAGAAGACATGGAGGACTTTAGCTGGGCATCTTGTAGATAAAATACTCTCAACTCCTCTAGAAAGTTTTGAAAGAAGGCGTACATACTATTAAGAGATGGGATACCGAGAATTGTATATGATAATTGTTCTCTTTTCTCATCTTCAGAACAAAAGTGTGAAGTAGAGTTAATTATCACTTTTCTAAGGTAACATTGATATAGGAATCCCCAATATGCTTGTGTATACAGAAGTTACAAAGCACAGAGGGAGGGGAGTATAGCAGAGTGTGTAGAAGAAGCATAGGCTTTGACGTTAGACTGGATTTGAATCTAAGCTCTGTCATAGGTGTATCATCTAGGGCAGGTCACTTTCCCTCTCTGAACCTTACCCATAGAAATGGAAGAGGGTGTAT
This sequence comes from Phoca vitulina, assembly GCF_004348235.1. NCBI lineage: Eukaryota > Metazoa > Chordata > Mammalia > Carnivora > Phocidae > Phoca > Phoca vitulina. Next base: position 57,909,678 of record NW_022589711.1, on the reverse strand, counting down.
GTGTTGTGCAATGGTTTGGGGCAGATTAAATCAGACAATTATATAAACATGGAACATTCCTGACAAATAGAAGTTCTTCCATGCTAGTTCCCCTCTTCCTACCCCGTGCACCTGCACGTGTTTGTGCAAAGGGTCAGCAGCAAAGAAAGTTAAGGTGAAGTTAAGAAATATTTGTCAAGGACTTGCTGTGAACTTCTAGACCTTAAGGTAGAAAGAAAAGAAATTGAAGACCTTTCCCTTCCAGGAGCCAATGATCTGTATGGGGAGAGGAAATTTGCATATTAAAAAAAACTAATGGCTCCCGGGTAGCATAAGAATTTAGAGAAAGATCTTCTTGGACTGGAATCGTCAGGAAAGGCTTTGTGGAAGATGTAGGAATTGATGGAAATATAGGCCACATAGAAATAGGTTACATTGTATGATATTGTTTTTATTCTAAGCAGAAATGTTTTTCCAAAGACTATATAATATAGAAAATTGACTCTTTTTTTGGTCCTCAGACTAGTTATCTTAAATTTGACTAATTTAAAATTCAACAATTAATAGTAAAAATAGCAGTATTTTATTTGAATTCTCTCTTTCTGTACCCTATATATAAAACCTTCTATTTAATTTTAAAAGGAAGATATTTCAGTTACTCTTAACAATCTAACACAACACAGCGCCTGGCCTACACAAGTCTCAGGGAATGTGCTCCTTGTCCCAGAATGGAATGGCCCCACAGAAAAGCACTGGATCCAGCACAACATAGGGATAATCTGGAATGAACAAAAGGAACTAAAATTGTCCATATGCATAATAGAGAAGCTTGCAGACTAGAGGGGGTTTAATGGTAATTGAAGAATTGGGAAAGATTATGCCTTTTAAAAATAATATGGACAGAGAACTGGTCTTAATCGTTAAATGTATTAAATATTCTTAAAATATAAATATGTATACAGGTACGTTTGTATGTATGTGTGAATTTATAAACATATTTGTGTTTTCTTGAAAGGGGCGTTTGTACTCAGGCCCCCTGTTACTGCATCATCATGGAATACTGTGCCCACGGACAACTCTATGAGGTTTTGCGAGCCGGCAGGAAGATCACACCTCGATTGCTAGTGGACTGGTCCACGGGAATTGCAAGTGGAATGAATTATTTGCACCTCCATAAAATTATTCATCGTGATCTCAAATCACCTAAGTGAGTTTGGGAGCTGATTTTTCGGCCATTTTGTTTTATTGCTTTGAAATAAGGGAATTTTTATCAAGCACGGTTGTTTTCAGACATCATACTTTCTCGGTTGAGTTTAAATCGGCACAGTGGGTAATTCTCTTTGCATGTTTTCTGGATTCTTGTTGACCAACTGACCTATGTGGCAGATAGCTCCAAGCACCTGACACTAGTTTTCCCTTTGTGTTGCTTTTTAACTGTGCAGCTGTGAAACAAGATTCATTACTAACTGAAGTATTCACTCTCCATCATCCCAGATACTTAATGCCAAACTTTCCCACCTGAAGGCTTGATTTGTTGTGTTAAAAACTGAGTTTCAGAAATGTAGGCAATAGGATAAAAATGGATGAATAAGAGACTGAGGCAAAGAGAAAATAAGAACATTAGAACTAAAGCTTGCTCACAAAAGGTATGCCACAAGATTCGTACAGTGGGTAGAGGTGGACTGTAGATTTGGCTCTGACCTTCCTAGAGTCTAAGCAAAGAAGGAAATAAATAGTCACAAGGTTCACAGTGTCCATAAGATAATATAAACTGGCTATTTAAGAGAAGCAGAGTTGTTTCTAGTGATCTGTTTTCAAAATGATTCTTTGGCTGTCAATAACCACTTTAAGAGGAGTGTTTATTCATTTCCCCAGACCACATCAAGGGAAGAAAGGAATTGATAAAATGGTGTATATCATCGTAGCTCCTGTTTTTAAACTTTTTTTTTTTTGTATTATTTCTCATCACATTTTGGTTTAGAGAAGCAGAGAGGAATTAGCCTTTTTTCAAAAACATGTCTGCGTAGTGCTTTCATGGTTTATGGTATTTTTTTAAATATCCGTTATCACATCTGGTTTGATGTTGGCAAAAATTGTGTGGGGGTAGTTGCAACAAGTATCATTCTTCTTATTTTATATAAGAAACACGGGGGACACCTGGGTGGCTCAGTCGGTTAAGCGTCCGACTCTTGATTTTGGCTCAGGTCGTGATCTTGGGGTTGTGAGCGGGGCTGGAGCCTGCTTGTGATTCTCTCTCTTCCTCTGCCCCACGCCCCCCCTTCTCCATTTCTAAAAAAGAAAGAAAAGAAAAAGAAAAATGAGAGCTCAGAGCCCAAAGTCATGGAGCTAGGACTTGAGCCCAGAACTTTTAGACTTAAAGCCCCAGCCTGCATCCTCCTCGTCATGTGAAGGTGAGGGATTCACAATGATTTCTGCCTCCTGTCCATGGAAGATACAAATCAGTCCTTGATTATAAACTTCAAAGCAGCTCTTGCTTATCACCCTCGTTCTCTGCAGTGCTTATCATAGTCGTTAGCTCCCTGAACAGCCCCCTCCTTGCTTTACTTGCAAATAAACTTTATTATAGTCTTTATTCCATCTGCTCACATTCTTACACAACCTGTTGGTTTTGTCATCCACTACATACACACAAAGGACACAAAATACTTGCCAAAGACCTCTTTGAATGGTCTCCTTCTTAACCACCTTGTTCCCCTTGAGAATTAACTGTAGAGGAAGAAGTCAGGAAGTTTTAGAATGTATAAAATCACATGCTACTTTCTTTAACTCCTGTCATTTACAGATTAGGGTAATAAGTTACCCAATAAGACTTTCCCTCTGTTATCAGTACTCCCTTGAACTTCCGGCAGCCTTGGCCTCTTTGGGTTTCAAACAAACTTTGAGAAGACAAAGATCAGACTGGCTTGCTTTAAAGAGAGATTTCATTACCCGCATTAAATCTTAGGCTGTGTGACCCCAGCTTTGTCTCAGAGAAGACTTTACACAAGTTCTAACCGCATGTGCCCTGTAGTTTCTCCCCATGTCCATTCCTTCTTGCCATAGCAGGAAGTCTTGTAGTGACCTGGACACCTGGGTGGCTCAGTCATTAAGCGTCTGCCTTCGGCTCAGGTCATGGTCCCAGAGTCCTGGGATTGAGCCCCACATCGGGCTCCCTGCTCGGCGGGAAGTCTGCTTCTCCCTCTCCTACTCCCCCTGCTTGTGTTCCCTCTCTCGCTGTGTCTCTCTCTGTCAAATAAATAAATAAAATAAAATGTCTAACCCAACACTTGTCACATCTTTAAAAAAAAAAAAGTCTCATAGTGAGCAGCACAAAAGAGGCCGAAGAGGAAGCTTCTAGTGTTTTTCTTTCTAGGGGCTTATCACCTTTTCTGACTTTCAGGGTAAATGATACCATCAGCTCTGAACTATGTCAGATATCCCATGATATTTAAATCCATATGCATTTTCACCATGACTAACACCATTAAATCCAAATTTCCAAAGTATGTAAATTTTACATATCAGGTGCAAAACTAGGGGTCGGTTGTGGATGAAGGTATTCTAAAGCAGTTGTAAGCAGAGCCATTTGGTAACTAGAGAGCCGTGTGATACTGGCATGGAGAGGGACAAATGTGAAGTCCCTGGTTCAGAGAAGGGAGGAGAGAGACTGAGAAGTTTTCTGTTTTCTAGCCACCTCAATTCTGATACCTTGAATATCAAGCCTTTTTCTTATTAAGAATAAGTCTCTAGATCATTAAGCCCCTGAAACCCTAACTCATTAACATTCTAAAGTTCTAAACAGGTTATTTCAAGTGAATTCAGTCTAGTTTGTAAGTATACTAATATTTTGAATTAGACTGGTACCAGATGTATTCATCTTTAATGCTAGAAAAGCAATTTCCTCCAGGTCACATTTCAGATAAATACCATAAAAAGGCAAACATGACTTGTGTGGAATCTACTTAAGCCTAAATTTATTCCAGCTTTTCCTTATCAACATTGGTGGAATCCCAGCATACTTATTAGCCTTTTAATGTAAAAATCCCTAGTGTCATGGTGCTATGTGTGATTTTAGTTGGCCATCATTTAAACAGTGTTTTGTTTTGTTTTGTTTTTATTCATGAAAGTCAGAGAGAGAGAGAGAGGCAGAGGCAGAGGGAGAAGCAGGCTCCCCGCCTAGCAGGGAGCCCGATGCGGGACTCGATCCCAGGACCCTGGGATCATGACCTGAGCCGAAGGCAGACGCTTAACCATCTGAGCCACCCAGGCGCCCCTAAACAGTGTTTTAAAAGAAGTGTTTTTTGGGGCGCCTGGGTGGCTCAGTCGTTAAGCATCTGCCTTCGGCTCAGGTCATGGTCCCAGGGTCCTGGAATCGAGCCCCACATTGGGCTCCCTGCTCCGCGGGGAGCCTGTTTCTCCCTCTCCCACTCCTCCTGCTTGTGTTGTGTCTCTCTCTGTCAAATAAATAAATAAAATCTTTAAAAAAAAAAAGTGTTTTTCTTAGTGGTTTGTCTGAGACTGGCAAGGTGGAAACCAATATTTATTGAGCATGGGTGTTTTACATCTCTTCTTTTAATTCAAGTGAAAATTCCATGAGGCCATTATTATAGCCCATAATTCCTTAGCAAAAACTCTTGGAGGATTTCAGAAAGGCAACATAGTGCATTACCTCACACACCAAGCAAAGTCTAGGACAGCACTCTCTAATGAGCCACAGATGAATAAAATGAGTTTGCTTGATATAGATGAGAAAATATTTATACACCGTGCTCAGAGTTTTCTGCATGCTTGAATCGTGGGTAAGATCACTGGGACCTGAGTTGTCTCCATCTTACGATGAGAAAGCTGGCTTAGAAGAATCAGGTAGCTTGGCAGAGGTCACAACGTTAGCAAGCGGTGGAGGCAGGATGAGACCAGGGGGAGCTGTGCTGTGTGGCCTCCCGGTGTGAGTGATGCTCTGTCTAGCATGTAGCTAATGCCCCGGTGATACCGGAACTCACAGGCCGAAATCTACAAGGTAGGAGGCAGCACACAAAGTTGCCAATTACAGTCATGATTTGTATTAGTACTAATGATCTGGGTGTTCTCTTTATTTCTTTTTAAAGTGTTTTGGTGACTCACACAGATGCAGTAAAGATTTCAGATTTTGGCACATCTAAGGAACTCAGTGACAAAAGTACCAAGATGTCCTTCGCCGGCACGGTTGCATGGATGGCACCAGAGGTGATACGGAACGAACCTGTCTCTGAAAAAGTCGATATATGGTGAGCGGTGCCATCGTCCCGACGAGAAAGCCTTTCCCGCTTCACTGTATGAGGCCTTTCCTCCTCCAACACTTCTGCTTTCCCAAAGTATTCTTTAGTGTTACTCACTGCTGGTTGATTTCAGCCTCCTATTATCTGAGGTACTACCCAGCGTCATGATGAATGTGGAGAGAAGGATTGGAAGGGGAATTAGGGTGAATGTCTATTTAGTAAATCATCAGTTTGGGAGACCTTCACAGAATATGCTGAACTTTCTGGAAAATGGGAAGTTTACTTCAAATAAGCATTTGGCATAAAAGTCTTCGGGAGATATGTTACCTAATTCTTACCTTCTTAAATAAAATACATTAAACAAAGTTTACCTAGTCTTGGTGCCTCAGACTATCACTGAGTGTATCAGTGATGTACTTTGCTGTGATACGGTTATGTGCTTTAGAGCTATTTGAAGCGTATAATAGGGTTGTTTGCCCTTTTTGTAAACATCCCGTATGAGCTATGCTTTTTTATTTTTTGGCCTTTTAAAAATCTTTATCAGCTTTTCCTTTGAGATTACGAATCTTTACTATTAATAGTATATTTCCCTGTAGTCACTTTTCTCCCATCCTTAAAACCGGCTACTAATAACTTTTAGGCTTAAAACCAAAATAATAGCATGTGTTAAAATTACATGTAACACCAGAGTAAGTAAGATAAAGTAGAAATGTGGGATCATTTGTAATTTGGGTAATTATCACCAACATGTCCTCCTTTGGGATTATACCAATTACGTTCCCAACAGAAATGGATAAGTGTTTTCTCAGTCTCACCAACAAAATGTGCTAACTTCCTGGATTTTTGCCAACCATATAGGTAACACATGGTGTCTTGGGTGCAGCTTTAATGTGCATTCCCCTTCTTATAACTTGTAAGTTAGGTTGTACGTTTTTTCATGTATTTACAAACCATTGGTAATTTCTTATTTGTGAGCTATTCTGATCCTTTGCTAAGCTCTCTGATCTTGATTCTCATCAATTTATAAGAGTATTTTATATATTAAGGAGATTAGCCTTTTGTGTGTATGAATTATGGATACTTTTCACATTTTGTTATTTTGTTTATGGTGGAGTTCTTTCTCCATGCTAGGTTTTTTTTTTTTAAATGCAATTTAACTGATCAATGTCTCCGTTTGTGGCTTCTGGATTTCATAATTAGAAAGCTTTCACCACTCTAAGATTAGTAAAAAGAAAAAAATTTCCCATGTATTCTTTCAGGGGTTTATGGTTTCATTTTTTCTTTTCACATTTGAATTTTTGATTCATTTGGAATGTATCTTGATGTAAGATGAGCGATAGATTTAATTTTACCCTCAGTTGTCCCAACAGCATTTACTGACTAATCAGTGTTCCTGCACTGGTTTGGGATACCCTTCTATCATATACTCAAGTCCTATATGTATTTGGCCTATTTATGGATTTCTGTTCCCTTCCATTAGTCTGGCTGTCTATTCACACACCAGAGTTAATTACCGAAGCCTTATGATATGTCTTTTTTTTTTTTAAGATTTTATTTATTTATTTGCTAGAGAGAGAGAGCATAGGCGAGAGAGAGTGAGCGAGAGTACAAGCAGGGGGAGCTGCAGGCAGAGGGAGAAGCAGGCTCCCTGCTGAGCAAGGAGCCCGATGCGGCACTCGATCCCAGGACCCTGGGATCATGACCTGAGCTGAAGGCAGCCGCTTCCTTCACCCAGGCGTCCCGCCTTATGATATGTCTTAATATCAAGCAGTGTTGATTATCCCTCACTGAGTTTCTTTTCCAGAGTTTTCCTGGCTGTTTCTGTTCTTCTTATGGCGGTATTAGAATTTTGAAACTGGGTATATATTTGATTAAACATGAATAAAGAACTAAAATACCAACCAGTCTTTCTGCATTGTCTTTGGTACCTGTTCCTGGTACTACTGTAGGTCTTTCGGAGTGGTGCTTTGGGAGCTGCTGACAGGAGAGATTCCTTACAAAGATGTAGACTCTTCGGCCATTATTTGGGGTGTTGGAAGCAATAGCCTACACCTTCCAGTTCCTTCCACTTGCCCTGATGGATTCAAAATCCTTATGAAACAGACGTGGTAAGAAATCTCTTTCTCCTAAGATTCTCTTTTACCTTCTTCCTCAAAACCACGTTTAAAATTTCTCTGAAACCGCAGGGAAGTCTCCGATACGGATTTGGAGCGAATCACCTGGTTAAAGCCTGGCAGACTTGGAGTTATTGATAAATAAAGAACTTGGTATATCCTGAAACAGTAGGCCTTATTAAATGATAGCTATTATGACTTTACTAGTCCTAAGGGACTGTTATTATCAAACAGGCCACTGATCCTAGAGATTTCCATTTTATCATTACAGGTATCTCCTGATTATGTTTTCCTTTTGCTCTTCAGCATGTGCACAAGGCCTGAGGTATAGCCATGCGTGGAGCCAAAAATGTTTTCGATAAAGTAGAATAAAATCTTTATCCTCCCAGACACAGCCTCAGCAACGCACAAGCTATCTTTTCTAACTTGTAGGCAGAGTAAACCTCGCAACCGGCCTTCTTTCCGGCAGACACTCATGCATTTAGACATCGCCTCTGCAGACGTTCTTGCTACCCCACAAGAAACCTACTTCAAGTCTCAGGTAAGTCTGGAAGCTCTCCCCCGGTGTACTGAACACGCAGCCGGGGAACTCGTGGTGAAAAAGAGGAACGCTTAGAACCATTCTGATTCTCGTAGCAATTCTAGAACTCTAGCCAGTGTGAAGCAATGGCTGGGACACCTCACACGTGGGAAATTTTGGAGTTTTTTAAACACTTAAGATATATCATTATCTCATTTGAAAGGAACATGTGTCAGAATGTCATCCTCAGGGTAGTGAAATTGTTGAAGAGAAAAGAGAAATACTTGAATTAGAATTACTGCTGACCAGGGCGCCTGGCTGGCTCAGTTGGAAGAGCATGAGACTCTTGATCTCTGGGTTGTGAGTTCAAGCCCCATGTTGGGTGTAGAGATTACTTAAATTAAAAAAAAAAAGACTTAAAAAAAAGTTACTGCCAACCTTCATGAAAGGGTTGCTTCCCTTGTTTCCTTGAAGGAGAAAAATCTCAAGTACGGTGGAGGGAAGTTAAGGACCAGAGTGCCCAGGATAGAATTAGGCCCAGAGAGAACATTTCCCCTAACTCTATGTGTCACCTATTAGCACCAGGTAAAATATAATTTAATGTACCTGTTAGCCTTTACTGTCTTACAGACCATTCCAGACTTATGGCTTAAAATATTCAGATAAACTCCTTGAGAACTATTAACACTATTGCCTATCTATTCAAATACGTGTAAGTCTGGGGCACGGGAAAAGCAATCTGTCCAATCTCTGTGTTCGTGTTCAGAAAAAGACTTAGGCCCTTTTGTGAAATGAAAGAGAATAGTGAGTACTTTCTAGGGAATCTTTCAAACTTTAGGATACGGTTGCAACTACAGCTTTGCTTCCTTTCCCATGAAAGTATGCACACCCCAGTTTGGAAAAGCAGTTTTTGGTGAGAGTACTAAGTCACAAGCCATTGAGACAGTATAACTGTGTACTTGGAAAACTTTAAACTGGAAACCGATTTTACTTGAATGCTCCCAGAATGTCACTCCTGAAGCCAGCGCCACATCTTCTGAGTGCCCACCGTGTGCAAAGCACTGCATAGTGTGGCTAAGTGCCCACATCCAGTACCCTCATTTGTACAACTCACGTTTACCAATACGTGCGGCAGTAAGATTGAACTCAGAAAAGTTTCTTTTGCAGCAAGAATATGAAGTGGAGAGGAAGAGGAAGGAGAGGAAGGGGAAGACATTACACTGGGCATCTTTTAATATTAATTCTTCCACAAGTTTCTCCCAACATAAAATTTTACCTCTCCTTAAATAGCCCCAAATCTGCTATGCATGCCAGTTCCTAGGATTATTTCAGGTACTTACAAGCTGGTTTGTCTCTGGGTCTGAAATTCAGACCCTCTCTGGCTACTGATAAAGTTTTTATGAACTAGCTACTGAAGTACTAAGAAAAGCAACAGACGTGAGTCTACCCCTTGTCCTATGATCTTGGATAAGTCACTAAAATCTCTAAACCTCAGTGTACTCATCAAAAAAACCATGAAGATTATCGTGTCTTCTCTTCCTTATGGGGTTTTAGCTAGGACTAAATGAGAAGACAAAAATGCAGCTGTATTGGAAACTAAAGAACTGCTCGATTGTAAGATGTTATTCACTGCCCGCGAAGCTACAGAAATGAAGCCTCCTTTGGGTTGTTACATTCTGGTGAACTCCTGAGATGGACAAGGTGGCAGCTGGGGGACTCCTCTCCACGGTGCTTTGACTCCATGCCACTCGGATGGGGATGGAGCTGACTATTTAGCAACTGGTTTTGCTAGTCTGCAGTCTCATACCTGAGGCTTCCTCTCCCCCTGCCTGCTGACAGAGCCCGGTCCACATCCTGTCCGTGGTTGGAAGCCACGGGTCTCCACTTTCCACCAAAACTGTCGTCAGGAGTACTGCCAGGAGCCCAGCTGACTCCTTCCGCTGTTTCTCAGCAGCTTCTATAGCACAGATGAACACAGCAGCCGATTCCACTACAGTATTCCATTCTGCCAAAGCTGCTTCTCATTCCTACACAGTAACCTATTTCTCCTGGTATTCAACTGCATTTGCTATCAGTCTTTTTCTTTTTCTTTCTTTTTTTTTTTTTTTGTGAGCTCTACGCCCAATGTGGAGCTTGAACTCACAACCCTGGATCGAGAGCCGCATGCTGTGCTGACCGAGCCAGCCAGGCACCCCAGCACTGGATATCAGTTGTTAGAAAACATTTCAGTGGGGTCCCAGATCCCCATTGCTAGGTGGGCCTTGTGCCCTGCTTCTAAGCCCTTCCCCCACACTCTGCTTTGCACCAGTCTGGTTCCCTTTTGAGTACCACTGCGACCACCCAGAAATTCAGAGGCCAGGAATTGCAGACACACAAAGTTCATTATAGGGACAGACTGTACTCCTTAAAAGTAATCTCATCATGGGGCCCCTGGCTGGCTCAGTTGGAAGGGCATACAACTCTTGAACTTGGGGTCATGAGTTTGAGCCCCACGTGGGGTAGAGAGATTACTTAAATAAATTTTTAAAACTTAAGAAAAAAAAAAAAAAAAGAACAATTTCATCACGAGCAAGTAGGTCCTTAGGTAGAGGCTGGGCACTCACCCGGGAAGGGAGTAAAGAGGATTCCTGTGCCAGTCAAGAGTTGGACTTGATGACCTCTTGAGTCTTTTCTGACTCAGAATCTCTGATTTCCTGCTACTTAGCCCCACAACACCCTGCTTCTCTATTCCTCCAGCTAGGCTGGAACTGGCTCCACTTCTTTTTTTCCTTTTTAAAAAATTGCGGTAAAATATGAATAATGCAAAATTTTCCATTTTAACCATTTTGAAGTGTACAGTTCAGTGACGTTAATTAAATTGACAACATTGTGAAACTGTCACCACTATTTCCAAAAGTTTTCATCACCCCATTAAGCAGTCATTTCCCATTCCCTCCTCCCCTTGGCCCCTGGTAATCTCTGTTCTACTTTCTGTCTCTCTGAATTTACCTGTTCAATCTACTGATTGAATAACTGGAAGGCTGGAGAAGACAAAAACCTTTTAAATGGGATGGCCTTTCCCAGGCCTTATCTAGGACATAAAAAGGATCCCACTAATGGTAAAAACCCAAGTTTCACTGGATTTTTCCCTTACCTGCTTCCCCGGGACTTGAATACCTTGTGAAGCACCCCCTACTCCCTCCCTTGACCCCTTCACATGCATTTGGAGGGAATCCCCAGTGAAGAGTGGGGATCTCAGTAACCTCATAGTAACATCTGCTCTGCTTTCCACTGACTGGCCTGACACAGCAGTCTCCTGCTGGTGTCTGCGAGGTATTACCTTGTGGGTTAGCTCTGTTTTCTGCTACAAGACCACAGGCCCAGCTGGCATCCACTGGATGCCGCCATATCCTAAGGCACTGCCTCACCCATCAGGAGCTGCCATTTCCTCCTGTAACTAAAGCTCTGGACTCCTCAAGATTCCAAAGCTGCACATTGTTCTATTTACACAATGAACTCTTCCAATTTCGCTGTTGAGTTACACTTGGTTAAAGGTAACAGAGCAGTGCTGGTTATGGCCCAGTGTTTTACAGATATTTTAATGAAACACTGGGAAATGCTCCTCCACTCCTATGACGGTGGCTTTGTTACAGGTCAGGTTCATGCAGGATTTCTCCTTTCTCTTGTGCCACATTCTCTCTCAGAGGCACCTCAGTCTCTGTGCAAACTGGCTTCCGGCCTACCCACCTTCCATTTCTTCAGATATGCCCAGACATGTCTGAACTGAAGGTTAAGTGCAAATTGGAGCTCCTATTATGTAAAGATTCTAAGCATGATGGAACTCCAAAATTAACCTCTTCCAGTAACACCATAGCTTTGGGGGAAATACATTATGAATCAGGACCTGGGGTTTTCCCACACATCCTGTTCCCTCTTCATGGTGGTGGGGGGGGGGGACTTCTTTTTGAAAATCTACTTTTTTAATAGGTTTCAATATTCAATCTTCAAAAGGTTCTCTTTATTTCCATTCCCATAAGCTAGATATTAGGAGGTTTATTTCCTCAAGATTTTCAAGAATTAAAAAAAAAAAAAATCTGTTCTGTGACAGCTGATTCCTGACCACCAGAGGGAGATATTCCTTTTCCTGGTCCTTTCTTTAGGTATTGTACTGGTGTCTACAGATATGTTTTTGCATAAAAGAGGACACTTTAAGGCCCAAACCTGGCCCTCTCCCTTACCTTTTTTTGGTCTAACAACTCTTGATTGTCAATCTTAGGCTTCTTAAAGCTCAGGTATTCTTCCTTCAGACTTTGATCTGATGGTTGCAAGAACAGCATTACTGGAGGCTCAACCAAACTTGCATTCATTGCTTAATACTGTCAAAGACTGTTACCAAACAATGGGCAGCGCATTCTGGATCTGAGTTTCTGATGACCTTCACTTTCTGATGACCTTTACTTTCTGACGACCTTTACTTTCTGATGACGTTGTTTGGCAGGTTTGGTCCCAAAAGTCAACTGACTGACAGAAATCTTTCTCCAATGGTCAGTCTATATATATATATATATATATATATATATATTTATATGAAGATCTAGCATATTATAAGCAGATAAGCAGGATGATCACTTTCTAAATAATTACAATATAATTTCCTTTATAAAAGTAAATGAGAGGGGTGCCTGGGTGGCTCAGTTGGTTAGGCGTCTGCCTTCGGCTCAGGTCTTGATCCCAGGGTCCTGGGATCCAGCCCCACGTCAGGCTCCCTGCTCAGCAGGGAGTCTGCTTCTCCCTCTCCCTTCTACTCCCCCTGCTTATGCTCTCTCTCTCTGTCAAAAAATAAATAAAATCCTAAAAAAAAAAAAGTAAATGATAAACAGCAAATTTGGGGAGAAACCTTCTGTAATTTCACAATTACTTAAGCATGACTTCTTCCATGATCTAGAGAAATCATTTTAAACATGAATCTCAAGGTAATAGAATAGCTCCAGAGGAAGAATATTTAGAGGCATTTAGTTATACATTTAGTCTTTACTGGAAATTATCTTAATCTCATTAGCTTCTTGTGATTGTAATTTATATGTAATTTGAGGAGACATCTCCTTTAGCTGTTTTCTAGAAACTGTCTGTAGACTATATTCCAGCAGAGGTTTTTCTAACCCCTAAAATTTAGATAAAATTGGCTTGGAATTCCATGCCTTGTGGAAATCCCAGTGTCCTAACATAGTCTGTGAATTCCTGGGAGATTTATAATTTCATGGTCACTCTCACTCTGCCTTCCTAAAATTTTTGGGCCCCATCCCTGCCATTTTGTGGTTGTTCCTTTATCTTTATCCTGTCATTGACCCAAACAAGAAGTTCAGCACCTTTTCTTGATGTCTAAAAAAAACAAAACACTCATCCAAAGTCAAGGTGAATGTCAGAGACTTTACTAAAGTTTTTGGAAATTGGAAGAGGCTTACATTTTGAATAACTGAAATCACATATTAGGTATTCATCCCCATTCTAAAAATTTTGTCAAACTACTACATTGTTTAGCCATACTTTTTCTCCTCCTCTTTCTCTTTTCCTGTTCTTTCCCTCACTCCCCAATTCCTGTAGAATTCCCTATGTTTTTATTCCCGAGTCCTGCTGTTCATGCCCTGTTCTTCTACTCCAAATATTTTTTCAAGATATTTTCTTTTTTTCTTTTTAAGATTTTATTTATTCATGAGACACAGAGAGAGAGAGGCAGGCAGAGGTAGAGGGAAAGGCAGACTCCCCACAGAGCAGGGAGCCTGATGTGGGGCTCGATCCCAGGACCCCGGGATCATGACCTGAGCCAAAGGCAGATGCTTAACCGACTGAGCCACCAGGCGCCCCAAGATATTTTCATAAACAAAACCTAAGAGAAATTCTGGTGCCAATTAAACACGATCATATTCTCACTGGCACGTACTTATACCAGATGGTTAGAAGAGCTCTCTTTTTGGCCAGGCCATCTCAGCCATCATCTTCACTTAAAACTGAGCTCTCTTGTTCCAGAGGTGATGGCCAGTATGCCGGCTGTGATATTTCTGGTGGCCAGTATGGCAAGGAAACTGGAAAAGAGATGGCATCCCATGTTGGACTAAATACAGAAAATGAGGTCATGGTGGGGGGGGCTGCAGATACAGGAGCATGAGCTATTTTGCTATCAACTAATATTTATTGAATGTTTATTCTGTAAGGCTCTTCAGTAAAAACGTGTAGGGGAATACCATCCTGCGCCTGACCCTATGGTTTTATCAGGGGCTGAAACTCCTCGGGTACTAACAAATTCTATTTTGTCCTCACCCAGGCTGAATGGAGAGAAGAGGTGAAAAAACACTTTGAGAAGATCAAAAGTGAGGGAACTTGTATACACCGATTAGATGAAGAACTGATTCGGAGGCGCAGAGAAGAGCTCAGGTGGGCTGCTCTCTCCTCCACCTCGTCTCATCCCTAGATCTGCAGATACTGGCAGGAACTCGCTTTGTGAATCACCATTTCACCTTCTACACACCTTTCACCTCTGCTACTTCCTGTTAATTCTCTTTAAAAGTTGCCCCCAAAGTGAGCCCTCCTTTGTCCCACTGTCCCATCCACTCCCTGTAACTTTGTTATCCTCCTTTAATATATCTCTGCAGCCAGCGCTCCTGGAGCCATGCTCTTTCTTCCTTCGGTGCCTGTCCTAGGTGATGTGGAAGGCAGCGCTTTATAAGATGTAGTTCCTGGTCTCAAGATGCTTATGACTGTTTGAGGGGTACAAAATGTAGCCATAGATACCCATCGTATTAGGCAGGATCTGTGCCGTAGATAAGTACGGGGCCAGGGGGTCAGCCTTAATTGCATATTTCCATGAACATGAGTATATTATACTGTATTCTTATTAAGGTATTGTCAATGCCTCACAGACAAAGGCTACACATTATACACAAATCACAATCTGATTTTTATCTGTGCCTCCCTCTGGCTATTCTGTATGGCTGGATGTGGCCCCTAAGGATAAACCAAGGGAAAGCTTGGTTGCCCATCTCCTACTCCATCTTGTCCGAGTCATTACATCAGACAAGGGATCCTTAAATTTAGACAGCCCTCAGACAAATGCTTTTGAGATAAACCATCCTGGTTCTTATTTCATTAGAACTGTTCTTTGTTCTCCCCCAAGGTAGTCAGCTTCGCTGATCCTCTCTTTTCTTTGATAGGCATGCTCTGGATATTCGTGAACACTATGAGAGAAAACTTGAGCGGGCTAATAATTTATACATGGAACTGAGTGCTATTATGCTGCAGCTAGAAATGCGGGAGAAGGAGCTCATTAAGTATGTATCCAGACTTCTGTCTGTTGTTCCTGAGTCGGGTCTATCAATCAGCCCAAATACTGTTCCACCATGTTGGTACTACTGAAACCTAAAATGGCAGATACTTTATTCACTCACCCAGCATTCCTTAAGGGATGTGCTGTGCCCAGGTCCCTTCCTCGGTGAAGTTTCAGTTGGGTGGAGTTGCTGTAGAATTTGTTATAGAGGAATGAGCATTTGACCAACATTTGCAACTTCACCCTGCCAAAGGGCTCCAGGAAGGGAGTCCTCATCTCAAGAAATCTCAAGAAAAGCTTGGTGTGGATGAGGGGGAGGCTTTTGCCCCCTGGGGAAATAAGGTGGCTGAGGAAAGTGGTTTAAGGGATTCTTGACAATGACAGGAGACCCCGGTCGGTGGTCCCGACCAAAACAATAACTGAAAATAAGTAGGTCTTCTACTGTGTCTCTCATGAGGTATGTTGGGGGAGGGAAGGTCAACCCCTGAGTGCACCAGAGAGTGGAAGAGCACAGTGAAGTCAGATTAGTTGAATTGAGCATCTTTTTTTTTTCCTTTTAACCTGAATTGTAGTGTTGTTATTCAAATAGTGTGTATCTGTTAAGGGTGACCAGAATCTGTGAGTGGAATTAGCCTGTGAAAACTTCCTGCCCATCTTTTCTGTCTGCCGTGACTGAGCTGTGGCTCTTCCTTTCATTCCGCAGGCGTGAGCAAGCAGTGGAAAAGAAGTATCCTGGAACCTACAAACGACACCCCGTCCGTCCAATAATCCACCCCAATGCCATGGAGAAACTCATGAAGAGGAAAGGCACGCCTCATAAATCAGGGATGCAGACCAAACGGTGAGACACCTGGGCCAACCTGACATTCAGAGAAATGGGAAAATATCCCCCAAAATACATTATCCCGTGATGGTGTGTCCACTCTGTAGCTCATCACGGGCACCCTTGCCTCTAGATAAAACAGAGTAGGAAAGTAAGAGGATGTGTCATGAACTCTAGGAATCTAGTTTTTACTCTCTGAGACGTACATATTTATTGTCTTAGCATGGCATAGGGAAAAGAAAAATAAACTGAGGGCCAGGCGGACGTGGATTCAAATCCCAGCTCTGCCTATTATTACAAGCTGTATGATGTGGGCCGTGTCACTTGACCTCTTTCAGCCCCATGGGTAAAATGGCATAATGATCACACATGAGATTTCTTTTTCTCCTTTTGACTCCTAGTGCACAGAATTGGGTTAATCATAATTCTTGTTTTATGCGACATTGATCCACGAGTGTCCCACTTTTACTTACTCATTTAGTTAGTTCTTTTTAATAATGTAATAAGTGCCTGTAAATCCACTGCCAAAAAACAAAAGCAGGGGCTCTGATAATTACCTGTACCTAACCATGTAGGGCCCCTCATTGTATTCCTGCATGGGATTTCTGCGAAGTTTAAATAAGAGAAATGTGAAATCACCTTACAAATCACAGGTGCTAAAAAATGAGTTTTTGTATAGTTAAAAAAAAAAAAAGGAAGATTACCCTTTCCTTTACAATGCATTTTCCTTATACTAGTTTAATATTAGAATGCTCTTCCAGTCAGTTTTTATTACCAGGCTCTACTAGATGCCCATTCCTCCCAAATAGTGGAGAGTGGATTCTATTCTAGCCAAGTTAATGTAAAGGAAAGAAATGTCCCTAAAACCTGGGGTGTAGACCCAATGGTCTACTGTAAAATGCAGTAAGAATAAAGGTCACGACAAAATGCAAACAAAGAATGTATTTTAAGGCTTCCAGAATGGCAGCCATACTACCATAGCATGACTAATATAAATCTAAACTACTAAAGAGTAATTATATGGATTAATTCCAGTTTTGCTTTTACTTCCCACCCCCGATCACCTTCTAGTCAAGTTCTGAGAAATTGCAGATGGCACCTGGCAAAACCCTCTGAGGATCCCAACACCTCTTTCTTTTAATGTCTTAATTGGAGACTGAGTTCACCTGCTGGCTCCTCCCTGCATTCTGCTACAGTTAAAACTAAGAGCTTTGGAGGAGAAAATAGTACTGTTTCATTTTTCCAAATGTGAGCTCATGTTTACTTTTACTGTTGGCTGTGAGGAATATGTTTGGGAGAGTTTGCCATCACCAGCAGATGCTTAGTGGACAAGCTGACTGAACTCATGCAGGAAGACAATCTGGAATGGGTCTTTGAGCTACAAAGAGTTCTGCTCTCAGTTGATTGGCCCCTGGAGGATGTCAGTTACAGATTATTTGGACAGTCCAGTGATTAAGTCAGAAGTCCAGTGACCTGGGAGGAGATCAGAGAGGGAAAACCATCCACCATCCTTTGGCCTAGGTGTAAATGTGGGTTCAGCTGGGGACTAAAAAGAAGAGAATCAGACTCAATTATGGATCCACAAAGCCTGTTACAAGTGAGTGTAATCCAATACAATAGTCTAAATACTCATAATAATAAGGAGAGGCTTGGAATGGGGCAAGAACTATTCCTTAATGTCAAAAGACTTGAGTGCCAGTTAGGAGTTCTGCCGTTTACTTCCTTTGTGATGGACACAAGCCAATTAACCTCTCGATCCCTCAGTGCCTTTATCTGTAAAATGAATATTGGAAAAATGAATAGTAGGAAATAAGTGTTTTATATACTGTAAAGTGCTTTGTCAACTGTGAAGTGCTGTATCATTGTTATTCTGTGATTTTTGCACTGCCAGGTTCAATAAAAGCAGCCTTCACCTGACTTAGGACACTTTCACCGCAACCCTCTTCTAGATCCCACCATAGCTAGTCGCTGTGTAAGTAGATGCCCCTAACTGGGCCTCAGAGGGCTCTCTTGCCTCAATAAAAGCCCCAGGACCTCCTCAGTCCACAGACTTTCTGTGGCACAAGGTGGCCAGCTGACCACAGAACCATGAATCTGAGACAGGAAGATGCTCACAGCAGCACAATACTCTGCCCACCTTGTCATAGACCAGTATTACCTGGGACTTCTGTGCTCAGACAAGCCTTTAACTGTTCTCCCAAAAAAAGAAGGAAAACACATCTCCTACAGCCTCATGCTGGCTCATCTCCTATTCACATGTGGTCCTCATTTCAGCACCACATGAGAGTGTGTTAGAAATGCAGACTCTTGGGCCCCATCTTAGACCTGACCGACTCAACCATTTTAATAAGCCCCGAGTGATTTGTCGGCACCTTTAACCTTGTCCTCTGAATCTCCAATAAGCCAGTCTGGGGATTAGGAGAGACTTCTTGTCTGGATTCTGCTGGTAATGCACTGTGAGACCATGAGCCACCTTGGGTTTCGGTTTCCTCATCACATAAGGTAGAGGTGGGACTATATCTGTGGTTTTCAAGCAAGGTCTGGGACACCCTAGGGCTTGCAGAGAGATGTCAGGGATTATTGCAGAAGTCGAGAGGACAAGGAGGGGGAGCCCAGCAAGGAGGGGCTTCTGCTCTCCCCTCCCCCCAACTGTCCCACTATATCTGGGGCAGGGGCAGGGGGGGGACTATGAGATATAATTGACATATTATATTAGTTTGGAGTGTACAACATAACCTCTCAATATACATATATATTATGAAATAATTACCACGATAAGTCTAGTTAACATCCATTCATCACCACAAATAGTTATATATATTTTTTCTTGTGATAAGAACTTTTGAGATGTCTTAGAGACTTTCAGATATACCACGTGGTACAGCTGACTCTTGAACGACACAGGTTTGAGCTGCACAGTTCCACTGACATGTGAATTTTTTGCAATACAGTACCATAAATGTATTTTCTCTTATGATTTTCTTAACATTTTCTTTTCTCTAGCTTACTTGAAGAATACAGAATATAATACATATAATATACAAAATATGTATTAATCGACTGTTTATGTTACCAATAAGGCAGCTGGTCAACAGTAGGCTATTTTTAAGTTTTTTTAGAGTCAAAAGTTATACCTGGATTTTTGACCAAGATTATACTTGGTCCAAGTATAATCCAAGTTATACTTGGATTTTTTACCCAAGGGGCAACTGTACTATTAGCTATAGTCTCCAGGCTGTACATTACATCCCTGGACTCAGATATTTTATAACTGCAAGTTTATACCTTTTGACCCTCTTCCTTCATTTCACCCATTCCCCCACCCCCCACTTCTGGCAACCACCAATCTGTTCTCTTACTATATCTATTTTATATACTGAGTTTCTCATAATTCATTTGAGAAAGGCATCTGTTGTTAAAAAAAAAAAAAAAAAAAAAAGTCTGGGTCCTTCAGCTCTGTAATCTGAAGATTCGTGTCTGTTTGGTTCCAAAGAAGGAAGGCAGTAGTGGTGCTCTCTGGTGTCCTCGAGTCTCCACCTGTACCGGTCCCTCGGTTCAGAAGCCATTTATTGTTTGCCTGTGCACCCTGAAATCAGTGTGTGCTCTGGCTCGCTCTTGCACATGATCTGCATGGCCAGCCCAGGGAGCACTCGACAGCAGGACTAGGAGAGGAGCCGGGACCATGCCAGACCACTCCTCACAAGCCCTTCTCTTGATGGCTCTGTCCAACCTCCTAGGCTCTGTACTGTTTCCCTCTCCTCAGTCCCCACCCCATTTCCCCACTTCCTTAAACATGGTTGAGTACTGAGTGTGAGCAAGGCTCCCTGCTAGTGTCCTTCCCATACACAGATGGATGGACAGAGTCCCAGACCTCAAGCAGACCATGTCTAGACCAAAGTCCCTGAATTTGGCCTCTTGCCTAATTAACCTGAGGTTTCCTTCTCTTGTGCCAGATCCCTGTGATTTGTGATCTTCTGTGGGATCCCTCTAGATCCATCATCGGACAGATTCCTGATCGTGGGCAAACCTTTGCCTCTGCCTTGGCATGTTGGCACCGGGCTGATAGCTGAGGTTATAAGGAAGAGATCTAGAAACCTGTAGGGTAGAATTAGACTGTAAAGGGGATTGGGTACCTCAGCTAGTGAGGCACAGAATAAAATCCAGAAGGAATGAAGGAACCATAGGTGGACATCTAGGTTGTTTCTAATTTTCTGCTATTTTAAACTAGAGTATATAACATAACGTCCTGGAAACACACATCTTCATGCGCATCTGTCATCTCCGTCGGATAAATCTCTGCATACGTGCCTCCTGTTTCAAGGGGTGTGTGTATTTTAAGGTTTGGGTTACATTTCCCCCAACTTGCATGTGTTTTCATCTGTTTAAAACGAAATCTTTCCTTCCCTCCCAGGCCAGATCTGCTGAGATCTGAAGGTATCCCCAGTGTGGAGGTGGCTCCCACTGCTTCCCCTTTGTCCGGAAGTCCCAAAATGTCCACCTCAAGCAGCAAGAGCCGCTACCGGAGCAAACCACGCCACCGCCGAGGGAATAGCAGAGGCAGCCATGGTGACTTCGCAGGGATCTTGAAAAACCAGCCAGCGCAGGAAAATTCACCGCATCCCACTTACCTACACCACGCTCCGTCCCAGTACCCTTCTCCCCATCACCATCATCCTCCGCAGCGGCAGTACCAGCAAGCCCCTCCTGCCGTGTCTCAGAGTCACCATCCCAGACTCAATATGCACGGACAGGACATTGCGACCTGCGCCAACAACCTGAGATATTTTGGCCCAGCAGCAGCCCTGAGGAGCCCACTCAGCAACCATGCTCAAAGACAGATGCCTGGCTCCAGCCCTGATCTCATCTCCACGGCCATGGCAGCAGATTGCTGGAGAAGCTCTGAGCCCGACGAGGGCCCAGCCGGCCCCTGGGGCTGTTGTCAGGCTGAGCCTTATGAGCCCTGCCTCCAGTGCAGGCCAGAACAGTGTGGGTCCCTAGACATACCCTCTGCTGAGCCAGTGGGGAGGAGCCCCGACCTTTTCAAGTCACCAGCACACAATCCCCTCTCGGAAGATGCCCAAGGTTCCGAGGAAATGGAAGAAAATGAATTCAAAGGCTGTAGGTCTGCGTCATCCCTTGGCATCCCTCATCACATCACCCCCACAATGCTACCTCGAAACACAAGGCCCCTGCAAAAGGTAAGCTGTAATGACAGCCTCAGCACGGGATGTCAGAGCCCGTCATGTTGTGCGCGTTAGAAAACCTGCATTGTGCGTCTATTTTGTAAAAGGAAGAGATGACAAAAGCATGAACAGAGGTTTCTTTGACTTTCAATAATCTCTCGCCCCACTGCTTAAGGGATAGATTAGAGACTGTGCTTTAGGAACTACTGAACCAGAGGACCGATTCAAATGTATCTAATTTAGAAATAGATAAATAACCATATACTAAGGATATGTAATCAAAACTAGAACTACCCTAGCCTAGTCCTGATGGATGTTGCAAGAAGGAAGGATCCCATTATAAAACAAGTTTGAAAAACATAGTATTCTCTGTCCCCTCTTGGAGATTCCTAGTGCACATCGACAAATCCTAGGCTTTAAAAAATCATATGGTTCCTTGTTTAATCCAGCATTTCCCTCACCTATTTGGCCGTAATGGCTTTAAAAATAACATCTATTAATATCCCATGGAATTAGCTTTCTTCACAATGTATTTTGGATGGGTGCCTGGCTGGCTCACTCGGCAGAGCATGTGACTCTCGAGCTTGGGGTCATGAGTTCAAGCCCCACGTTGGGTGTGGAGCTTACTTAAGAAAAAATAAAAGATTTTTAAAAACCAATATATTTTGGAAAACACTGCCTTTATGAATAACCATCATGACCCAGTGAGGTCTCCATCACTGAAACCTGTTCCTCTCCTCCTCACCCACTGGCTGCCTAGGGTTTATGAGCTTGGAGGCAATCTACCATAGTGAACCTGGCAGCCAGAGAGATCTGAGTTCAAAGCAAGGCTCTTCCACTTAGAACCTCTGTGAACATTGGTGTCCTTGTCTATAAATGGGGCGCATAGTGGACGCTGCCTCATTGGTTGATGTGAAGATTAAGTGAGTTAATACATATAAAGCACTTAGAACAGGACCTGGCATGTAACAACCTTCCAAAAATGTTAGCTCATCTTGCTAATGAGTTAAAAATAAGATTATGTGTGAAAAGTGTTTAGTACAGCGCAAACACCCACTCAGTTCTCAGCATTGCTTCATCTCATCAGCATTCATCAGGAGTGCAGTTGAAGGAATGAAAGGGTCTAAAATGTAAATTAGTATGTTTCAGTCAACTAGACATTTAAAAGAAGTTGACATACCTGTCAGGATGGCTAGAATCAAAAAGACAAGAAATAACAAGTTGGAGAGGATGTGGAGAAAAGGGAACTCGTGTGCACTGTTGGTGGGAATGCAAACTGGTGCAGCCACTGTGGAAAACAGTATGGAGGTTCCACAAAAAATTAAAAATAGAAATACCATGTGATCCAGTAATTTCACTTCTGGGTATTTACCCAAAGAAAACAAAATAACTAATTAGGAAAAATATATGCACCTCTGTGTTTATTACAGTATTGTTTACAATGGCCAAGATATGGAAACAACCGTCAATGGATGAATGGATAAAGAAGATGTGGTGTGTGTGTGTGTGTGTGTGTGTGTGTGTGTGTATACATACATTCATACATATATACAATGGGATATACTCATCCATAAAAAAGAATGAAATCTTGCCATTCATGACAACATGGATGGACCTATAGGGTATTATGCTAAGCAAAATAAGTCAGAAAAAGACCAGTACCATATCATTCACTTACAGGTGGAATCTAAAAAAAACAAAACAAATGAACAAACACAAAGACCCAGAAATAGATTCATAAATATGAAAAACAAATTAGTAGTTGCCAAAGGGGAGGAGGGTGGGGGAATGGGTGAAATAGGTAAAGGGGATTAAGAGGTTCAAACTCCCAGTTACAAAATAACTCACAAGGGGTGAAGAGTAAAGCATAGGGAATATAGTCAATAACGTTGTAATAACTGTGTAAGGTAACAGATGATAACTGTATTTATTTTGGCAAGCAGAGAATAATATATACAATTGTTGAATCACTACGTTACACACCTGAAACTAATATAATACTGTAAATCAACTATACTTCAATTAAAAAAAAAAAGTTGAGGCTCCGAGCTACTGTCTCAGAACTGTGTTTCTTCCCCTACATACAGTGCTGCTGCTGACAAAGCATTCCCAGAGATTACATTGTGTTTTGGGTGGTGAATTTGGGTTCATCTGTTCTCTGCTCCCCCCACCCCTATATGGCCAGTAACGTGTATTTTTTTGGTAACAACTTTATTGAGATATAACTCACGTATCATAAAGTTCTCCCATTAAATGTACCACTCAGTTCTTTTATTCACAGTTATGCAGTCATCACCAATTTTAGAATATTTTCATCATCCTAAAAAGAAACCCTGTACCTTTTAGCAGTCATCCCAGTCCACTCTTGAGTAACATGTATCTTTGAACCATCCTGATGCCATTTTGATGCATCTCTGTGGCATCAGACTCTGTGGGCTGGCAGCCCAGGGAGCACACACCCTATACATTTGGCCTCATTGGAAAAGTACTCCCACAAGGCAATTCAACTTCTCTTGACCGAGATCCACTTCCACGGTGCCTCGGGTAAATGTTCATCTTGGCAGTCAATATAACCCCATGCCTGTCCTTTCTACTCAAAAAAGCATATCAGAATACAAATGGATAAGAGTGATGGTATATTAAAACTGACTTTAAAAGTAAATTATCCTCAACCTTTGGTATAATTACTTGGACCCAGTTACCCACCTCACAATGGATGGTACTAATCCAGTGCATCATGATTCTGTGGGTAAGGACAGTTGATTTTAAGTTTGGCTTTTCTTATGTTCTTGAAGAGAGATGGACTCTTCCCGGTGAAGGAAGATCATCTTCTCAGACAAGACACTTACTCAGCCTTCCAGATCAACCACAGAGCCCTGGCAATCCCAAGGCCTCAGATATCCCAACCAGAGCTCCCCCATCCTTACCAACATGCTGACTCCATAATGCACTACGCACCTGTTTTGTATTCATGGTGAAATGAGAAATACGGTACAAGATATGGTTTGACCCTCAAATAATGTATGCCTTAGCAGTGCAAATGAGCATAGTAACTATAATATTAGTGAAAAGGTGATTGGTACATAGAAGGGAAAAAGTAGTTTTTGGGTTTTGAAGAACTGAAAGAGCACTTCTTGGTGGAGTCCCTATGTCAGGGCCTGGAACCATGAATGACAATGATTACAAGAGACTGCCCCCAAATCCAAGACCTTCTCTCTAGTTTCCCCTCCCCATCACTCACCTTGGATAGTCTCATGGAGTCCTTACCTACTGGAGGGCAAAACTCATTTACTCGGTTCTGTGTGTCTTCCAGCATCTAGGACAGACCCTGTCCTCGTGGACACCGAGGAAAGGTTGCTGAATGAAAGTATCTATGTTTATTTTTTTTAAGATTTTATTTGAGAGAGAGAGCACAATCAGGGGGAGTGGCAGGTAGAGGGAGAAGCAGACTCCCCGCTGAGCAGGGAGCCCAATGTGGGGCTCGATCCCAGGACCCTGGGATCCTGACCTGAGCTGAAGGCAGATGCTTAACTGACTGAGCCACCCAGGCTCCCCTGAAAATATATATGTTTAAAGATGACACTCAGCAAACTGCTATTCAGTGCCTTCTGATTATAATTAAATCTTTTACAAGGAGTGTGTGTGTGAGAGAGAGAGAGAGAGAAAGAGAGACAGATTGAGATAAAACTCTTTCTCCTTGTTCTCCTCAGAGTGGAGATGACTCCTCTGAAGAGGAAGAAGGGGAAGTAGATAGTGAAGTTGAATTTCCACGAAGACAGAGGTAAAACCAACAAACACATGTACTGCTTTCCGGGTAATGGGGAAAATCCTGAGTTTGGCATACCTCCTGTTCAGTCATAGGTCACCTTCGAACAACCACCTTATCGGGAGATTCGAATTCACCATTCCTGTTTTCCCATTGCCACATTTTGGCCGCTCACTATGCATGGCGGATCCTAGTTCATCAGAATTCATTTCTTAGGAACTTCAAGATAAGGAACATAAATTCGAATTCAGGGTTACAATTGAGAATGGAGTGGGCATTTTATGAGAGATGGCCATGCTGTTTTGTGGATAATTTGATGAGTTTCTGGTGTACCTTCCTGTATTAGTCTCTGGCTGCTCTAATAAAATACCACAGGCTGGTGGCTTAAATAATGGGAATTTATCTTTCACAGTTCTGGAGGCTGGGAAGTCCAAGATCGGGGTTCCTGGTGAGGACTCTCTTCCTAGCTTGCAGACAGCAGCCTTCTTGCTGTGTCCTTACAGGGCTGGTGTGGGGGGAGAGGGGTGGTATGGAAGAGAGGGGTGCGGAAGGGAAGGGAAGGGAAGAGATCTTCCTCTTATAAGGTCACAGTCCCATGGGATTATGGCTGCACCCTTATGATCTCATTTGACTTTAATTACCTCCTAAGAACCTATGTCCAGATTCAGTCACACTAGGGGTAGGGCTTCAACATATGAATTGGGGTGGGGGAGGTGGTGGACACAATTCAGGCCATAGTACTCTCCATGCCTTTGGATAGTATGCCTCAAGTTAAGTATAGTTAATTAGGTTGAGTTGTCCTTCAGCCCAGCCTTAAAAATAGCTTCCTGCCTAGCCAGAAAGAATAATTTTGCTGGTAGGATTAAATTTAAGAAGGACCACATCCCCCTACTTCTAGAAGAAGAGCTGCCTTCATGTAGGAGTAGGGAAGCTAGTTTTCCTCCAAGAAAGCCTTTTCTGTGAGTACACGGTCTGTTCTTGAAGAGTAAAGCTCTAAGAACCCTCCAGGAAGGCTTGTGTACCTGCCCAGAAACAGGAATTCTCTGCAAACCAAGAGACTCCTTTGGTAAATTGTATTCTGGGTCCCCACACTGCACAAAAATGAAATCTGTTCTCATCCCCTGAGCTACTCTTGCCACATTGCTATTGCTACCTTATTATCTCCTTGGTTTCTCCTACGCAGTGAGATTGGATCCCAGTAAAATGTCTTTTCATTCTCTGAACTCACTCTACTGACATCACAGTTACATTACTTCCAGCTTTGTTCTCATGACACACCATGAACTCAGCCCACTTAATGGCTTCCTGCCCTTAGCTGCAAATTACATGTATGTTTTTACTGCATGGTTTTGCTTTTCATATTATAACATTTTTCTCGCTATCTCCTTTCTGTTACCAGCCTTGAGATGTTGTATGAATCCTACTTTAATTTCCCTTTCCCACATGGGCTCTTTTCAGGTGTCCTTGATTCCCCCCCCCCCCGACCACCACCACTCCCAACCTCAGCCTATCACCTGGCCTGGTCAGTGGCAAGCCTCAGATCATATGCCATCAAAATCACTTTGTACTGAGAGATACAGAAAGATCAGACAATGACAGAGGAAAAAGGCAGTCTTCTTTTATTATTTGTTTTGAAACCAACGTAAGCTAACAGCATTCTTATTTACTAGTCTACTTATAAACAACGGGAAAGAAATGAACTTTTGCAAATTATCCCGCCCCCTGCCTGCCCCCCACAGATTTGGCCTCATCTGAGCTAAACTCACGTGTTAACTGGAATGAGCCATTAACTGACGAGGCAGTGCCCCCAGCTGCAGGGTGAATGTTCCTTCCAAGCTCATCCCCACTGGGGGTCAGCTGACAGGGCAAAGGCACTTGGCCTTTCAGGGCTGCCATGCCCAATAGGCAACGCAGCTGGGGTTGAGGGAGAGGTAGAGAATGACACGGAGCGGGCTTTGAGTAGACCCAGCCCAAGCTGCAGCTCTGCCTTCTCAGGTGATGTGGCCTGGAACAAGCCACTTTCCTTCTCTGGCTCCAGTTTTATGTCTGGGAAATGAGTTAGGCCAAGAATCTCCCAAGACTCTCTTACGTGTAAGAATCTCAGAGGTCTGTGCATAAGAAGCAGGACGGCTCCACACCATGCGTGCGTGTGCACACCGTGACCCAACCGGCTGAGGTTTTCAAAGACCAGTGGTAGCCATCGGCTTTGGAATATAGTGTTTAGCCACATAAACATACAAACCAAATGAAAAGGGCGAGTCACATTTCCTTCTCCTTTGCTTTAAAATTAAATAGTGTCCATCTATCTGTATTTGAATCTCCCTCAGGGGTCGGGAGAAACCGAGATGACCTCTTGGCGAGGCTGTGATTGACAGGCAAGGGAAGCGAGGCTGTGATTGACAG